>NC_139971.1:34573040-34835040 GCF_963993115.1 Abramis brama
ACCCCTCCAAAGGAGGAAGGGATGAGTCCCGAACACCAACACAATTCCAGCAGCCGTTCCTTAAAGTGGAGAGCAGGAGATTTCCTTTTTAAAAGAATATACTCAGGATGAGTACAAATAAAGTACGGGAAGTGGGGGAGAAAAAAGGATTTGCTGTAATCTAGGAATGTTACACAAGTAGATCCAGTTTCCAGCGTCTGGAAGGAGACTTAAGATGTAATCCCAGGGAAGAGGGAAAAAACTAAAAACGGGGTTAAGGAGTCGAGTTGATAGGGTTTTCCTCCCTTTAAAAGCACATTCCAGGACTCGTTTGAGAAAGACCACTCCCATGACTTTCAGAATACCCCGTCAGCTCGGCAAGTGAAGACGGGGAATGAAGAAACATGCTGTTGCACAGAAGAGCGAACTCTCAGAACGACCGCAGAAAGAAGGAGAGTCCCGCCTGCACCGTCACCACTGTTGCCTGTGGGTTGAGGAGTCAAATGCCAGTCTGAAGACAGCATGCGCTCTCTCTCTCTCTCTCTCTCTGAGGACGAGGAGTGGGACCGGTTCATGAGCCCAGCCGTATCAGATTACACAGCTCCTCCTCCAGCCGCTGCCTTTATTCATGTCGACCAGACAAAGAGTCTTTACAGCATGGCACCTCTACGACAGCCGGCAACTTAAACAAAACACTCCACAATTACACACGCTGCTCATAAACGGCACTGACAAAACCACAAAACCATAGAAATGCAGATTTATGGGCCCTTTAATGTCTTTGAACATAGAGAGAGGGAGAACGTGGCACATTACAACAAATCCAATATCGCAAGTCTTAACTGCTTTAAAGAAGCTCATAGTGTACAGCCACATCATTCACCACTAAGTATCATCTATCACCACTACCCAAAATACCCCAGCACATGCACACATGCTTAGAATGGGGCTGATTAAAACAATCTGACCTTTCTGCTCTTGAAACTGACATTAAGGCCCAGACGGTGGCCCCATATCAGCGTGACACTATAAGGCTCTGACCATCTTGTGTGACCTTTGGTCCCTCACCTTCGTCAAAACATGCCCTGTAGATTTAACTAGCGATAACATGACAACCAAAACATTAAATTCCACAATGCTGTGCTCATGAGACCTCTTATTAAAATCCTTGCCATTATAGCCACGACAAATGGTGTTCATCTTCAGACAGTTTAACATCTGTTAATCATAGAGCTGTTAAATACAAGGATGGACTTACAAAAGAAATGAAAGCCTTTAAAATTATCAAAGACCATATGTCTTTTGTTTCAGTGTTGCTGAACATTATCATTTGAAAGGGCAGATGTGACGGGTCACACATGTAAAAAGGGTTTTGCCTACTCACGTACAGTGTGACTGAAACACCTGCAGGCATGTCTACACGGATACAAGGAAAAATATCTTGCCATGTCTCAGGCAAGAAAAAAACTAAACAAAAAACACAAATGAAGTCTTACATGATTTCATAGGAAAAATCTGTTAAACATCTTTTTCACATAACAAAAATGTCTCCTTGCATGTTGTTTATAACAGAGTTCCAACACCTTGGTTACCTTTACTCAGTAGATTTGCGCGCTTGAACGTCATGGCAACGTACAACACAAAGTACCTCACACGGGAAACACTTAGCGCAACACGTAAAAGTGCGTAACTGACGCAAATCAAGCAAGCTAGAATTCATAGGACACGAAGTGTTGGTGAAATAACACACTAGCGGACTGGAGGAAATAATATGGAATTTTTTCCAGAAAACTTCTTGCACAAAATAAATTCAAGCACTTTCAAGGACCTGTATGTGTATGTTTATTTACAAAAACTTTCAGATTCACAAACTTTCAAGGATTTCAAGGACCCGTGGGAACCCTGTTATAAATGCATCAACTGTTAGTCACTATTAAATCAAGAATTAATATAAGTCATTTATTAAATTGAATAAACTTATAAAATGTTGTTTTTTTCTTCATTACAATATCACAAAGTATTCATTTTAATTCAGAAATGGAAAACATCACAAAAATTTGGTCGTCTTCTGAATTTAATGACACGTTTTAAACTGTCAGAAGTCAGTGACTATGATCTGCATCTAATGTATTTTTGAGTAAAATAATAGATCCAGGGTGACAAAGTACAAGAATTAAAAAAAATGTATAATTGAATGCAAACTGTAAAACAAGACGATTACAGTTCACCTCTGGAAACAAACACACCATGTGCTCCACATTGCCCCCCACAGGCCCAGTCATATGCTGACAGCAAGATGTTTTGTTAATGGTACAAATCTGTAGCCTGGAAATCCTGACCTAAATCTAAAAGAATAATGGTCTGGGGTCGACTAATGAAAATTGCCCAGCTCGAGGGGCGGCACCAAGCATGCATTTGAAAATCTCACTGCACGCAATTGGATAACACTACGACCAATCACAACAATAAACCCCATATGCTTAGCTACCAGCGGAGCTAACTGGTAAATTATACTCTTACCGTATCCGGTCGGCAAAACAGCAAAAACGTCCTTCTTGCAAAGGAACGATTCGAGCGGCGTCTTCTGTTCCTGTTTTAGATAAAAAGCCAAGTCTAACTCGTTCATTATAGCAGCCAAAGTCGTTTCAAACAACTGGTATTCATCCATAGCCATCTTGCAATGTTTACTAATGACTTCGACGTCACAGCGCTGTCGTCATCTGTTTAGCTTGCCTCTGGCCCGCCTATATCAGATAACCCGATGTGATTGGTGCAGCTCAGATCGAGGGGCATATTTAATGAGCATCATTATTCGACACCAGAGTAACTCGCTGAGCAAATTCAACTTGTGCTCTGGCGAGAACTCTGGATTACCAGGGTAACAAATCTGCAGTCAACGCAGAACAAGCACTTGTAAACATAAGGGCTGAGGGCAAGGCAGAGATTCTACCCAGTATTACCATCTAAATGAGGACTCAGACATGATATTTCCATGCAGGTCATTGTGCTCCGGGTAGAGTAAACACCAGAGCTCCTCTCCACTACAGCTGGAATGCAAAACAAGTTTCCAGTGGAAAATAATATAGGATAAAAAAAAAAAAAAAACACACACATTACTATGAAACCCACAATCATCAGTACAGTTGTTTTGCATGAGAAATGGCTTTTGCCCTTACTAAGTCTTCCTAAACGAATGGCCTTTACACACAAGAACATTGTAAAGCGCATGTACTGACAGCAGGTCATCCACAACCTTATTTCAGTAGGGTTGGGTATCGTTTGGGTTTCTTACGATACCGCTGCCAAATCGATACTTTTTAAACAGTACCGGTGCCTCAAATGATAGCGGTGGATTACATTAAAGAACGGAGTTTGCAATGTCAAAGGAAAGTAAAAATCTTTGTCATCTTTTTAACATTTAAGGGTACTTTCCATGAATGGCGTCAGCGGGTCAATGCTTTAAATCAATGCCATAATGTACAAAAACAAAATACTGACAACACGCGCTTGCTTTCTCAACTTTTTGTTCACTTAATGCATAAACGACTGTTTACGAGGTCGCAAAGATGGCATTTTTGACACACAACTGAATATTTGACCGTTCAAGCCCAATAAGGCGACTTAAAGAACTTCAGTACTCTGAGTACTGAGTTCGGTACTCACACACTGTATGAGCAGCAGCTTCATGTGCGCGCATTTCAGGTGTCTCAAAAACTGTCTCTAAGACAGCACACACATATACTGTTAGGAGTCCTCTTTCACCACTTATTGCACTTGAATGGTTTAAAATCACTTGTTTTTAAATCACAAGGCTTGAAAACGCATTCAAATGATAGCCTACGCTTTCATGACTGCACAGCACGGCAACATCACACGAGCGTAACCACGATAGTGACGATGGTCCAAAAACCTCAACCGTTTGATCGTGTCTACCGCTATATCGCCTGACCCTATGTTCATCTCCAAATGGGCCACTCACTTCAAAAGTGAAACAGAAGCTACACCTGAATACAAACACGGGGAAATGAAGCATAACATGCACACACTTCATTTGTGATTCTATCCCATCCATTATCTCTTGCTCATCTCTACGATACCTTCTCAATGGACAGAGTCCATTAGAGCTCTATCCTGTAACTCTATATACAGCAAAAGCTCTGGGCAGGGGCTGCTAATGTAACTAGCAGCTATAATCATGTATATTACCACATGCAAGCTGTGGGCACTCTGGGCAAACAATGAGGTATTTTGTGTATTTGTGTTGTCCTTTACACTTACGCAAGAGGGTTTGTGTCTTTGCTGCTTAGCATCAAAATTCAAGAGTTATTAATGTACTATAAATATACTATCAAGCTAGTATATAACAATTAAGATTGCTTAAAGGCTTGTTACTGGTTATGAGGGACATTCAAAGACTTTATATACAGAAAGACGGTACACTCGTATTACTATAAATGGGAGAAAGTGCAAAGTGGCGGAATAAGTCCCGCCTTCTAAACAAAAGAGCCAATTGCCGATTGGCATTGCGTTACTGCAGTTGCCGTTAGAAGCTCTGGTTCCTATAGAAACAGTCAGTGTTCTGAGACGTGCGCTTAGGACTGCGCGTTAGTGTTGTCCAGCCTGAAAAATGCAGTTTTATGTCATGATTCAAGCATTTAGAAACAAAATTTATAAGACAGTTGTTGCTGGATTTCATTGGTGATTTCAAATGAAATTTAATCGTAATCTTGGTGAACAGTTAAGGAGAATCTGATGTTTCCCCACGCACTTGCGTTTAGATTGTTCACTTGTGTACAGATACAAGTGGTTGCTGTGATAAGGAACAACAATACCTTAATGTGCTGACTTATGGATTAACTTTTATTTGAGGAAATATGTTTATAATAGGCTATTAGGTTTGAACTTTGGTCCTGTGCTGCCTATTGATTCAATTTGATTAAATATGTCTACAATGCTTAAATGAATGCTTTCAGTGAATGTTTAATATACAACGATAATGCAAGGCAAGCACATCACAAGTCTGACCTATTTTAACAGCATTCAGTATGGGATTTGACTTCATAGATTAAGTAGCCTAGTCTATTTCAAATGGATCGCATATACAGACCGTCTCCGGGTGGTGGGTTAGACGAGTCGGTTGCTGACTTTCTGTCTAAACATTAATTAGTCATTGCGCACATATCTAGTTCTGACAATAAAGAGTAGTTTAAAACCACAAAAAAACGGTCTGGTTTCTACAACTTTCACTAAGGAGCATAAAAGTGCTTTTAAATTGGAAAAATAAAAATTTGCCATTTATCGTGATAATTATCAATATGGATTGAAATTAAAAAATTTATTGTGAGATTTTTTTGGCCATATCGCCCAGCCATAGTTAAAATGAATGGAGAATATCTCGTGTTTTTCTGTGGGTGTTCGGACATTTCCATGCTTAAGCCCCCCGAACACTACTTTGAAGAATCGAGGGGTATAACAAGTATAAGAGGTGGAAGAGCGACGCAATGGGATAGAGAGTGTGAAATGGTCGATCCCTGCTCTATACTCCCATTTCAGCTATTCTAAAGAGGGTCAGATTACCTCACCATTACCTTGGCCTGAAGCTGTGGAGTCTAACTCTAAAAGACAAATGTCATTTATTGGTCACATGTGACCAAGTGATCGTGCAGCTGCCCCATACACGGTTTGAAAACACAAGAGTCACAACAAAATAACTCCAGTCATTGAATTGCACTCTAAAGAACAATACCCAACAATGCAATTTAACAGAAACAAATGTCTTGCAAGTCAATACATAATATTTTAAAAGTAGGCATTAGAAATAGCCCAAATAAACAAAAACGTGACCTTTTAGACAGAAAAACAACTTTCATTGCCTTCTGAAGATCTCACTAAAGTGCACAAATCTCTACAGAAATAATCAATAACTTTGTGATGAACAGTCTATAACATGATCTCTAGTTCACTGCTGAGGTGTGTAAAGAGAATGAAAGAAGGATTGCATTTCCAAGCATCTGGACACACAGAGACAAATCGAATGCGTCCCAAATTCAAGGCAGAAGGGTTTATACATTATTAAGCTTCTGCCTTCTGCGTTTCTCAAAAGCATTGTGAGCTAAGTTGATATCTATTATTTACCCTGGACAATCAATTCTTCATCAATCCAATAGAGATGTAAATCAGCAAATGAGATATCACAGAAAGATGAAGGTTTTTACAGCACTTTAAATAAGTAGCCTGAAGGTTCTCTTAAAATATATTCTATGCTGCAAAATATCAAGTCTGTGGCAACACTCCAGTGTTTCTGACAACCATACCTTTCTAAAGATAGTAGAATAAGGTTAGTTACCGAAGGGATTTGACCCTCTCCTATCTAGCTATTGCTTCTACCAACTGCAACTTAACCTCAATTACTGTAATCGATAGGGGAGGTGCTTAAATGGATCTTTAAGGATAAAGAACAACGAAAACAGTACAGCTCAATTCAGTCGCAACAAAGATGCAAGCAAGACATCTCCCTGGCAAAATCGCAGTCGCTTTGTAAACAAAACGGTGTGGTGATCCAGATGCCAAGTTCAAGGCGTCTGTGCGCGCGGAAGCTTAAAATAAATCCCGTGTGTAGCATTCGTGGACATTAAGCTTCTTTAGGTCTCAAAGCAATCACATGCACACGCACATCTGATGATTTTACTGTAACATCTTGGGTTTGAGAGAGTCATGTCGAGACTCAACACCAAGTGTCGGTTGACGGCTAGCTTTATGCATGTTTTCTTTAGGACTGATTTCTTAATCATCATTACAGGTTATATTGACCATAACGGTGATAAAATGGTTCCTACATCACATACTAGCCCAGCTAGCCCTGTCTCTGTGTACATGTGTATTTAATGCCAGGATTATTTTGCAGAGAATGATACAGTATCTGTCAGCCAAGCCATCTCTCTTACGCTTAGAAATAGTCTAGTATGATTCAACGTCAATTAATAAGGCCTCAAGCTTACAACTAAATATTAAACACAAATAGCATGTCTGCATGCATGCATCCGATTATTAACATTGGAAAGAATTCCGTTGGTTAGATTACATTTAATTTCATCACATTAATAGTGTCTCACTTAGCACAAGCATAGAGAGCTAGCAAAGCCGGGCTAATAATGGTTACATGGACCAAATCTCAGCGTTTAAGAGAATCAATAAAACATTTTAAAACAAACTGGCTACGAACCACACCGGGAATCGTAATGTGTTAACAGAAAAATAGGTCAAATAAATGGTGTATTGATGAGGAATGCAGTAAAAGGTTTGATAGCATGGTCGGCTAGCCGCTTTTTAAGCTAGCTAGCTCGCTAAAATCAACAACAGAGCCATTATCCTCGAATGAGGGATTTAAACACTGCACTTACCGCTGGAAAAATACCCTTCAGCTGCCAAACGGAACAATTAAAAAAAATAATCCACTACACGTCGGTCCTCGTCCGTTAATCGTTTGGATGTTTGTGTTTCCACATTCGCTAAAAAGAGACGCTGCTGTCGCCCGGCAGTCTCGGTGTCGCGCACTGACTGAAGCTGTTTAAATATATTTTTCACGGGAGCGGCGCTACAAGTCACGCGCTTCAGCCACATGAACGCGGGGAGGAGAACAACGTTGGGTCAACAACTTACAGACCATTGACTGTACAACAACAGACTAGTGATGGGATGTCCGTCTCCGTCTCATTACATTTCTACGAATCGGTTCTTTCGAACAGTTCATATCAAAGAACCAATTCAGAAAACCGTTTCAACAGCAACACGTGGCCCCTGACATCCCATGTTTAGTGTAAAATGTTCGAATAAAACCACATGCATTCATACCGTATAATTTTTATTATATTTTTCACTTAAGTTGTATTAATGTATATTAGCGTGCGTTATATTAGTGTTCTGTGTTGTTGCGACCTGATTCAGCAAGGTAACGTCACATTTGCAAAATGCTAAATTTTATGTGCATCTCTCGGATGAAAAGCCTGGATGTTTTGATACAATACTATTTATTAAAACCAACCCTGTCTCGTAGGCCTATGTTAATATAAAAAACGATCACCAATAAAGTTATAAACATATCTCCAGCACGTTTTATAATGTAGGCTAAAATTTCTGTAAAGTGAACCCCATCACCCAGCAAACACATTTACGTGGTGGCAACGTCTGTGGCACGTTGCATTTCTTCTATGGCAACGTCGTGCTCGCAACACTGTAACAACGTAGAATTGTAAGAAGCGACAGGGCTGTAACGTAGCAACGTTGTTTTGCGACATTCAGCAACTGAGAGATGATCATGATCACGTCGACGTTCTGGTTAATTTTTAATTAGTCAGATGTAAGATAATTATATAGTTTTTATATAATATTGTTTATCCTTATTATTATTGAATGGGGCTATCAGTAAATTATCCTAATTATAACCAACACCTGCAAGTGTATACTTTGAAGAGTAAAAATCACAGAAGGTTACGTTAATTCAACTTTATTAAAACTAACTGAAGATCAAATTGCACTTCCAAAAGTCGTACATTTGTGAAAAAAGAAAAAAACTAAATAAATGAATATACAAATTTATTTTAAGTATAATAAATAAAACATAAAAAGCAAAGATCAGAACATTTAATGAACAAAACCGGTTCTGTACATGGCAGACAGTAGTCGAAAGCCGGACGATAAAGTTCGGTAAACGGAATCCAGAGGAGCAAAGAAACGAATGAGACTAAATAGCAGACAAATTAAATGAAAAACTAAACAGTGCAAGCGAGGCTACATTAGTCCCATTAGGTTGTGTTTGAATAATTACGTATCTTATTTAGCTGAGGTAAATAAAACGCAATACTCACGTGAAGGTCGATGAAGGAAGAACGAGACAACATGAACCCAACAACGGGCGGTTGAAATTTAAAAGTCTGATTTTCGCGCTTCAGGGCAGTGACGAGTACATAGTCCAGTGGTTGTCAAGACACCGTTGGCACAACCTTAAGCAATGGCCCTGAACGGTGGTTTAATGTCAACATTGTGACAACATTGTGACAACGCTGTAACAACCTTCACCACACAACGTATTAATAGCAACCTTTTGGCCATGTTGTTAAAACGTTGTTAGAAGGTCGGGTACGTTGTGCCAACGTTCTGTGTTTGCTGGGCAGTCGGTAAGCTACTATTCGGATTGGTTCGAAAGATAAGTTACGATTCTCGGTTCCGTTGCGAGCAGGGTCGTAGGCAGGGTTTTATAATCACCGAGGTCCCAAATTCAAGCTGTCTCGATCGATCTCCTCCTAAAGCTGAGCTTTGACTGATATAACGCTAGTCTTTTCATTTCAGTGTCAGTAAAGAAAGTAAACATGTGGTCAACTGATATTAGTTTTATGAATAATTTTCTTAGAAAAGTGAATTTACTGAAGGCTATTCCACGAAAGCTACCAAGTTTAGGCTAAGTTCATTCACAATATGAACACATTCATTATTAATCTCATAAGCATACTATGATGCAAACGCCTTTGTTAATGTTTCTTAATTGCTTCCTCACATTGATACTATAGGCCTATAGGCTACATTACATTAATCACTTAGCCAACATTAGGTCTATTTTCAATTCAAAATGTCGAAATTAGACACATGACACATTCACTCTTGTTTGTAGCCTATGTCTAATAGGCTATGTCAAAAAAATAAAATAAACGTTTCTTGCCACGTCACATTCAGGTATGAATGACATCATAATTTAAATGACAGCATATTTTCAGTTCAAAATGGCGAAATTACATCTAAAAAGATTTACAGTCGGACATGTGATCCGACCGGTTCGCTCTTTTCGAATAGTTCATGTCATTTCTGAAAATTGTTTATTTAAAAAGACCCTATTCAAAGGATGCTGAAACTATAGCCTGTATGATTTATATGTATAGCCTTCATAATTGTAACAATACGCTCCCTTGAGCACTTGTGTTATTAAGGTGTGTCATAGTCTGTGACGTCACGTGCTGTAATTAAGCAAGTAGTTCCTGTTCCCATGCCTGTCTATTTTTTACTGTCTGTCCTCTTAAAGGTCCTTAAATTATTTATTGATGGAGGACTCCTGAGAGTTCCCCGTCTAGAATGAACAGAGATATACTTTACCTGTCATTGGGTGCAAGTCAATACTTCAAATATCGTATTACTGAATATCACAATAATATGTTCTACATGTCACTTCTCATGAACAGACAGTGGTTTAGAGCAATTAACAGCTGCTGTTTATCTCAAGAGACATGTGCCCAGTCTGCCCACCTTTTATACTCCACTGCACACTAAAGAAATTATATTACTGTCAAGCAAATTTCTTTAATAAAACTGCAGTGCAACTTTTACTGGCTTTTTTGTAATTTATATATTGGGTAAATTCAGCTATAAATTGGAGCGCTACAGTAACATAAATGTTTTAAAAAAGCACAATTTATCTGAATTCATCCCATATTATTAATATAGTATAATCATATTTATTTAAAATAAACATATTTATTCAATATCCAATATGTACATGTAATAATGCAATTTTAACTTGCATGTAGTTTGTTCCATATTTTTGTTCCATAGTTACAGATGGTAGGAAAACAACAATATTTATTCATGCTCTGTCAGACATAGCAGAAACACATTAGCAGTCATCAGTGTATTTACCTGAATTGTGTAAAACAGGTGTTGAAAGTAGGTGAGAGTATAATGTACTGGGAATGGAAAAAAAACACGCCTGTCTGTCAGTAGAGCCAAACTTTATTACAAACGTGCCATCATTGTTTATGACTGTAGACTAGACACACCTATGGAAATGTGTCGATAAATATAAACCCACACCTGTAGTTGTATATTAATAATGACTAATTATGAGTCATTTAGATACATCACAAGCATATTTTAACATGTTTAGATTAGCTGCAACCTGTAATGCACCCTAAAATGGGACATTAGCACTCTCACTCTAAATTAGCCCTGTACTCTTTTAAGTTTCCAAAATCGCCAACTCAGCCACTGAGAGGAAATGACATCATTGTTTACAGCTCTGCAGCAGATGGAGGAATAGGAGTGTCCCCTCCCTCAGCCACGGGAGCAACCCGTGTGCCACTCTGATGATTCAAAACAGTGTGTAGTCACAGTCTATCTTTCTATCTCCCTTAGTGCAGCCCAGTATGTTAAAATCCCAGAGTACTCCTGCTCTCACTACAGCTTGGAACTGCCTTGTCAGCAAACTCCTGAATGAAGCCACTCCTTATTCACATTGTATAAAAATCATTGCATTTATTGTTGTGTGACATACTGTACTCCCAAATATGATGATATTCAGGCAAGCATCCCTCTTTCTAAAATATAAAAGCAGATATTTTCATGTATAAAGATCCATTACTGACATCTTATTGTCATATATAAACTGTAACCCCCAGTTTCAAAGACAAGGCTTAAGCTAGTCCCAGACTAAAATGTATGTTTGAGCTGTTTTAACTGACATTTTAAAATATGTCAGTGCCATTGTTTTGTCTCAAGATGCACACGTCAAAAATATTTTCTAAGGTACATTTACAAAAGCTACTTAAATGTTTTAATTGAACTAAGGCCTAATCTTGACTTAATCTAAACTTTGTCTGTGAAACTAGGCCTTCATCTCTTAATCCAAAATTTGAATATTATTAAAAAACTATTCAATTCAATTCGATGGAAAGTTACTTAAAGCAGACTTTTTAGTTTTTAAATGTGTTACAGTTATAGAAAAAAAAACTCAAAACACACAAATTTGCACATTTAAAGGCAAACAATAGAATAAAATAATCATGACTAATCTCAAGCGAAATCGTAAAAATGTAAAATTTGAAAAATGTTACCTTTTTTAATTAATAAAAACTAAAAATCATTATTTGTTATACTTGCACAGTTTCTGTTTGCAAATTTTGGATACAGTCCATGACCACAAACTATGTAAACTATGCTGTTTTTTTCTGGAACTAATATTATCCACATTCCTCAACTCGCTTCAGCCTTCCTACTTATGATAATCTGTGTTAACAATGTCTCTATTCAATAAAGTCTATCAGAACCAAATGTTTCCATGCATACTTGTGCTACTTATGAATGACTAGCTGATCTCTTCTGATCAGTCAATCTTGCTTCCTTTATTTGCAATAAAGATCTGGCATCTTTGGCATGTTTATGCTTAAAGATTAAAGGGCTATATGACATCCTGACTGGTAATCCCAGCAGATGCTGCTCCCATCATTGCTGGTTTATCTTAAACCAGTGGGTTCAGGACAGTGGGGGAGGGCTGATAGGGATTACTTTGACAAGTTATGCAAGCATGTTCTCCAACTAAATAGAGAGAAAGAGAGGGATGTAGATTAATGGAGACGGTGGAAATTGTATAGGTTTAGGGAAACAAGCATTACTGTGGAGGAGAAATTCTGTGTTCCTGAGAATGCTGAGCTTTTCTGGAATGTTGATGGTATTTAAACCACCGGCCCATGACTGGACAAAGAAGTTTTTTTTTTCCCTCGCTGTTCAGCAGAAAAAGGGACAGAGTGGGAACAGATGGTATAAAAAGAACGGTTTCGGTCTGGAAAATGCTGTTGAGGCTTCCCCAATCGATCCCCCATTTTCTTCAAAACACATTTTCACTCAATGGGAACATATTACCAGTTAAAAACACTCACTAATCTTAAACATTGAGAGCTCATGCCATATGCAGACCCTCCTAAACATTTCCCATTATGCTTTCACAAAAGTCAAGACTTTTTCCAGAGTCTTTTTCAAAGAGAAAAATTATTTCCCAAACATTGTAATAGTCCATATACCACTTAAATATCAAACCGAAACATACCTCAATATGCAAATCCTGCACAGATTTGCATATTGATGTAGGTTTCAGTTTGCTCATCTTGTGGTGACCCAAGACGCATGTAGGTTCACGAATATGGAATTCCAAAGCTGCCAATATTAAAAATAAATAAATATATAAATAAATATACATAGAAAAGCAAAAAAACGAAAATAAATAATTATTTATACATTTATTTCCTTATTTATGTATATATTTATTTTTTTCCATATTTATTTATTTATTCTTTTATTTATTTATACATTTATTAATTTATACATTTATTTATTTCTACATTTATTTATTTTTACATTTATTTATTTCTACATTTATTTATTTCTTCATTTATTTCTTCCTACATTTCTTCCTGCGTAGGGTAATGAGGAGGGCGTGGTTTACCTCAGACATAGCAATCGAGCTCAGAGTAAGCGAAGGCGAAGGGTTGAGGCCACAGTGACACCCTGTGGCGAAATACAATAAGTATAGCTCACTGACGTTGATACGGTCTGTGACTGCGAGGTATATAGTCAAAATCCTAAATCTTACTGTGTGACATGGATAGGCTATAGGCTACTCTTTATTCCGGACATGGCCGTAGAACATCGTTTGGTCTGGATTTGTAAAATGTCCTGGGCTAACAAACATGAAACAGGGACTCTGAAACGGAAGCGCTTGATATTTTCCATTTTTCGGTCAGAACTCACGGAAAGGAAGCTGGGCACATATAGGCTACAGTGAAGTCGACGCAAGCATATTGACCAATGCTTTTGAAACGAGACCATTGCATTTTAATGTAGCCTAATTTCCAAAAACAATACTGACAGCAACAGAAACATTTTTTTTTATTCTATTAAGCGGTGGTAGTCTTTAGCCTACCTCCATAAACTCATGTCCAGGCCAGGGGCAACCTTATTAAATGTATGAATGTCACGTTAATCCACAAGCTGCTGAATTTTCTGCCGTGGCATGCAAAATTTATTTTGAATTGCAGATTCTGACATGATAGCCAGGGGACTAAGGTTTTCACGGATGAAATAGTGCACATAGAAATGTCTCCGTGGACGGCGCCGTCTTTTATTTCAACCCGTTATATTCGCTGTAGGCTATCTAAACTATGCCACAATCATTCCCTTTAAATAGACTCCATAATGGTTTGCCAGCTGCTGATGATGATGACAATAGCCTATAATAATAATAATAATAAAAAGAAAGAAAGAAAGAATGATAATAATAATACAAATTAAAAAGTTATGTAGGCTACTAGCTATTTTTTGTTATGTTTTTGGGCTACAGAAATTTTTACAAAATTTAACAATAAATAATTTGATTTGATCTTTGAAGTAGCCTATTAGATAGAGATAGCTTCGATATTTGATCACTATGGTTGGTTACAAAGAGTTTACTATTCTGAAAATAATAACGAGATACAAACCTGTAAATATTCAATCGACTTTTCTTAAATTCAAAACAAAATATTAATGCATTCGTAATTTCCATTTCTGAATAGTTGCTATATGGTCACGCAGGTTTGCGCATTAAACTCATGGCCCCGAAAAATAGCCTATCAACAATTATTTTGTTTCCCCGAACATGACCCCTCTCTGCCAACTTTTTGAACATTTGGTCATTTATTTATTTATTTATTATTATTATTATTATTTAAATAACGCATAGGCCTAAATAGAAATTATCAGAAACAAATCCACAGCTGAACCGCTTCAACGTCAAGTTGTTTTTGATTCTGTGTATTTTAAGGAATCAAACGAGTGGATTGAACTCACTCATTAAGACAGTGACTTTCTGCCACCTGGTGTCTGTTTTAGTTTCATATTAAACGTAGGCCTATCACTTCATTGATTCCATCATACATATTTATGTCTTCAAAATGTAAAACACTTCATAATATTTGTATGCACTTGTAGGCTAATTGCTGTGTAAATGCATTAAGATCTCTTCTGTATTGATGGCTCTGATGAAGCTCTGGTTGGATTTTAGTGGTAGGCTAACTGCCCTACAGTCTTATCCTCTAACTGAATTTATCGATGTGGATTAACGTGACGTTCATACATTTAATAAGGTTGCCCCTGGACATGAGTTTATGGAGGTAGGCTAAAGACTACCACCGCTTAATAGAATAAAAAAAATGTTTCTGTTGCTGTCAGTATTGTTTTTGGAAATTAGGCTACATTAAAATGCAATGGTCTCGTTTCAAAAGCATTGGTCAATATGCTTGCGTCGACTTCACTGTAGCCTATATGTGCCCAGCTTCCTTTCCGTGAGTTCTGACCGAAAAATGGAAAATATCAAGCGCTTCCGTTTCAGAGTCCCTGTTTCATGTTTGTTAGCCCAGGACATTTTACAAATCCAGACCAAACGATGTTCTACGGCCATGTCTGGAATAAAGAGTAGCCTAGCCTATCCATGTCACACAGTAAGATTTAGGATTTTGACTATATACCTCGCAGTCACAGACCGTATCAACGTCAGTGAGCTATACTTATTGTATTTCGCCACAGGGTGTCACTGTGGCCTCAACCCTTCGCTTACTCTGAGCTCGACTGCTATGTCTGAGGTAAACCACGCCCTCCTCATTACCCTACGCAGGAAGAAATAAATGAATAAATAAATAAATGTATAAATAAATAAATGTAG
This sequence comes from Abramis brama, assembly GCF_963993115.1. Taxonomy (NCBI): domain Eukaryota; kingdom Metazoa; phylum Chordata; class Actinopteri; order Cypriniformes; family Leuciscidae; genus Abramis; species Abramis brama. The sequence continues at coordinate 34,588,531 of NC_139971.1, forward strand.
AAATGAATAAATGTATAAATAAATAAATATGGAAAAAAATAAATACATACATAAATAAGGAAATAAATGTATAAATAATTATTTATTTTCGTTTTTTGCTTTTCTATGTATATTTATTTATATATTTATATATTTATTTATTTTTTACATTTATTTGTATATTTATTTATGTATTTATTTATTTTTAATATTGGCAGCTTTGGAATTCCATACACAAGGAAGGACAGGGACACCCCCATAGTAACGCTGCCAAAAACTAGTTTCCTGACTTGCTGCTGTCATTGTTTTGAAAGTAACCGTGTTTGTACTTAGAATGAAAATAGAATTGAGGATGGGGGGATTATTTTGAGTATATTCAATGATGTTGGTTCAAGATAATATACTGATATTACTCGTATACAGGCAAAGTAATCCGATAGCGTCACGTCACTGCTCATAATAAGCTTCACAACGACTTACTGCTTTTGTATGAGCTCAATCTTTAAAGCTGTAATGTCGCCCCCTACCGTCATAGACGATATAATGCAGTACATTAATGCATACAGTAACTGAGTACATTCTCAGAGTAAACAGTGCAATCCAAGAGCTCCAAATGCAAAAAAAATGATACTTATGAAAAAAGGACAGAATATAGAGATTCTGATAAACACATATGTGGCCTTTAATAACTCTGCCTTCCAGAAAAAGCAAAAGGTTTTCAGCAGCCATACTGTGAGATACCCACAGTACCTGCCGAGTCTGTGACGCTTCCGTGGTTTTAAACGTCTATGCATATTCATTCCCAAAATTGAATACCAATTCACAAAACGCAACGCTAAACATATTTCAGTGATGTCTTAACAACGCGTTAACAATAACGGTGAAAATACTGAACTATGATTTAACTTTAGTGGCAATGATATGCTCAAAAGGAAAACTATGATTTTTAACTGTGCATTGCATTTTGTCCATGTCCTCAGTAACCCATTACATAATGAGGTTGGTAAGAGCTGGTAATCCCACAGCGCCCTCTGATGTTCGTAACTGGGACAAAGATTTACTTTGATGATGGCTCTGGTTGACAGTGACTTGCACAACAGGCATAGGAAGAGGTGTGTCAGGTCACAGAGTAATCTGGAAACTTTTTTTTAGCCATTTAACTGTTTCAGTCTCCTGGGTCACACAGGGGGTCTCCGAGGATTCCTAGAAACAACATACCATTTTGTATGTCACCATCACCAAAGTTAACAGAAACTAAAATTAGTGAACAGGAAATGAGCAATTCTATCCTGTAAGCAGATGATAGGGCACTTCAGTAGGGCACTTTGAGTGACTGGAAACTAGTACTCATTTGGCTCAATAATGTCAATATTTACAGAACAGAAGTTACAGAAAGCACAATCATATCAAAAACAGCAAATCAACATTTGTCCTTGAGCAGTAATTTGAGCAAAGCCAGTTCAAAACAACTGTGTAGCTGGAACACCTTTTAGATTAGAGATTTCTGAACAGATAATTACAGGAAAGGAAGATTATTCATCATGAATATTTACATCAAATTTATGGAATTCTGACTATACACTCTCTTATATTTAAAGCTTGCGTTTAAACAATTTATAACTTAGGTTTATTGTGCTTGCAGTCGTATCTTCATCTAAATTAGTTGGCAGAACAGAGTCCCTTGAACAAACCTTGAAAAAAAAAAAAAAGCTTGTAGCAGCGCAATTCCATCATGGTATTCCTTAAAAATAATTAAGTGAAAACTGTAAATTTGTGTTAAAGTGTGCGTCAGCCCAACAAGAGGCCAGACAGCGCATTCAGGTCCCTCATGTATGGGTTGTCACTGAGGATGCGGTCAATACGCTGCTTTTGGTCAGGAAAGATGTCGTACAGCTTCCTTTTGAGCTCTGTGGTTTCTGAGGGCGACCGCTGCGGGGGTGGAGAAGGGGACGGTCGAGGAAGGTGCCAGTCTGGAGGGCCGGAGTGTGGCCAGTGGGAAGGGGAAGAGGGATGTGCTGTGGTCTGTGCTGCAGGGCCGTAAACTGACGGGGTTGCCCGAAGGTCTGTCCTCAGGGGGGGCATTATGGGACTACCTCTGTGAGAGGACAGAACAGTTATGAGGAGTTACAGACAAGACAGCAAATGTGTGATAACCACTGGAGTGTTTTTAAACTCACCGGCTGTTTTTAAGTAGAAACTCGTCTAGGTGAGGTCCATGCTTTCCGAGTGGGTCATCTGGGATCATAAAGTGATCTTCAACAAAGGTGAACTGCAAGAGTCTGAAACATCCATAAAAAGAGCTGTAAATCTAAGCAAACAGGAACTGAGCACACTAAAGGTGCATCCATGTACACTACCGTTGAAAAGATTAGGCTTTGGGAGATTTAAAAAAAAAAAAATTGTTTTTGAATGCATAAGTATCTTATGCTCACCAAGGATGCATTCATCAAAAATACAGTAAAATACAATTTAAGATAACTGTTTTCTATTTAATATATTTTAAAATGTAATTTATTCCTGTGATGCAAAGCTGAATTTTCAGCATCATTACTCCAGTCTTCAGTCAGTGTCACATGATCCTCCAGAAATCATTCTAATATGTTAGAACATTTCTTATTATAAACAATGTTGAAAACAGATTTTTATGGAGACTGTGATTCTTTGATGCAACAGTATTTATTTGAGAGAAAAAAACTAACTTTTTGTAACATTTTACATCTTCACTGGAAGTTTAGATCAATTTAGTATCTCCTTTCTGAATAAAAGTATTATTTCTTTATAAAAAAAAAATATTACTGACTCCAAAATTTTGAATGGTAAAGCATGTAACTAACATTAGGAATTGAGTGAAGCACTGATGGTCATCTAAACATCTTGCTGTAAAGATGTTGTTCTTACCTCTCCTGAATAATCCTCCTCCACGCATCTGACTGGCTCACAAAGTCCCTCAGGTTGTCATTGGTGACGATGACCCCTCCTGTCTTCTCAGCCAGATGAAGCAGGAACCTGTGAAGACAGTCATAGATCAAGCAGGGCTCAGAGAAAGAACCTGGGGCCTATATAAATTGTGTACAAAGTATGGGCATGCACAAATGTTTTGCTTTTCCAATCCTACCCACTTAATCCTGAAATAACCTGTTTATTGTTTTATTTTAAAGTTTACCTGTTTATCCTGTTTTATTATTCATGACCTCAACTATTTTTTCCATACTGATATTGCCATCTAGAAACACTGATTGCATTTAACAGTGCTAAAAAAATAGACAAATAAATGATATGCACAGTAAATATCTGTCTGTAAATATGTGGCATAATAAATGTAGTGCATTTATTTTTACATTTCTGATGCGTGCATATTTTTGTATGTCCCATCACTATCCACATACATTTCTGTGATTTCCTGAAACGTCATTGACAATCTATATGCAAATGTATCTAATTCACAAGCTAAATACTATTTTGTCTGATGAGTCGTCTAGATGATTACTTTAACAGTTTACCTGTCATCATGGGAGGAAATTCTCTGTCCACACACTTCTCTAGACGGGGTAAAAGAAAGGAGTCGCAGGTTCTCCAGCTGGATCAGAAAGTGTTGCTCTGTAATAATAAGGACAAGGCATCCTATTTTTAACTGGAGATAAAATCATACGTATGTAAATAAATAAAACAGATGTTTTGCTGGTCTAACGACAGGAGAAGGCTGAGCTCCTACCAGTGATGTTGGGGTCTTTCTTCTGTCTCCACTGAGGAACAAAGACAGTGATTTCTCTGTGTCCTCTGCGCCAAAAGGCCTCTACAGCGATGGCAATCCCACGACAAGAAAAGATCCGATGGAGTCCATGCCTGGTGAGAGCAAATAGGGAGGTCAACGGTCATGATCAGTTTGGAATATCATATTTTAGCAGAATGCAGTATGTTGTGCAATGTGTGAACATTTTCTATGTTCATAGTGTATTTGGATGACCTACTGCTTATGCCAAAATGTAGCCCACAGTGCAACACTTTCCACTTTACTCTTCACTTATGGGTGTGCAGCCATAAATATCAACCACAACTTGTTTTTTAATCTCATTCTAGACTCATATTTGACAGAATTGTAATTAAAATTCTACATTACTAAGATAATAAATGGATGACAGTTGCTAAATTAAACATGCAAATATAGTGAGGTCACTTGAAAATAATGTAGGCTAACTGATGTTTGAAACATTTATCATTGCATTCTGCAAACTGAATTTTTAAATAGTATGCACATGCAGTTTATACAATATATTCCCAAATGCAGCAAGTCGTCTACATTCACATTCAAACATGCTAAATTCACCTAAAAGGCTGATTAAAGAACCAAAGACCAAAGTTCCCTCTTGAATATCAATTTGCTTGATCAGGAAACAGCTCTGCATTCAATTTCACAATGCATCTACCACTGATAGAGAGATAAGCACACATGTAAATGCATTTGAGAACAGTGGTCAACCATTTACTTCCTTTTACCTCGGCAAGTCTCGATTAGATGCAACTGACGCAAAAGGGTGCAAAAATAGACGCACATCTCCATCTATTCAGAACGCTCAGAGAGAATGACACACGTATACAGATGTGCAGCCCGTGTAACACACACACACCCATCCACACATATGAACCACAGAGGGGTCACGGGGAAGTTCCCTCTACGAGAGAAAGTTATTTTAAACAGGAAGTGTTACTAAATCAACGATCGTTGACGTAAAGAGTCAGATAACTTTCCCAGTCTGGAAATGTAAATTGCTAAATATGCAAAAATACCTTTCATTTCTCCCTTGTATTTCTGACAAAAAACACCAAATAAAAAACCCATGTGGTTCACCTCTAACTCATCCATATGAAGATCTTATCCAGTGACTGTAGACTCTTACCTGTCCTTTCATTTTAAGATAATCAGGTCAGAGTAAAGGTGGTCCTTCGTCTGAAATCATTCTAGATTGCCAGTACAGACCGACACCGTGTCTACACTGGCATAGACCACGGAATGTACCAAAAAAAAGGGGAGCCCAATAAGTTCAAACCCAATAACCTATTATAAACAGATTTCCTCAAATAAAAGTTAGTTCACATAAGTCAGCAAGTTAAGGTTTTGCTCTCCGTGCAAACCACTTGGGTGTCCAGGTTTGAACACGCTTCTCGTGTATGAAAAGTATCTGAAGACATGACGGGAGGCAAAAATCGCAGGAAAAGCTTGACGTGCACTGACAATGTTGATATAGCAACTTTTCAAGTGTCAACTAAGTTTCATTCATAATTTTTCTCCTTTAATCCGATTTAAAATGTCATACAGTATTGTCCCTCATAACCGGTATTTTAACAAGCCTATTGTAGTTTGACATGGCAGAAGAAAACAGAAAAGTTTTGTGTAGGCTTTCAAAACACTCCCTCACCTTGCTCATCTTCAAGCGGACATTTCTCTGAACCCGGCACGTGTGAAAACCAACACATGCAAAATAGGTTAAATTTAATTATTTTGTTTTCCGCTCCAGATGATATGAAAATGATAAGTTAATTTTAAAATGTAACATTAACATGACTAATTTAAATGCAGCCTTTGTAAAAATATAAAGCAAAACATTAAATGTGCAAAATAAAACAGTAAATAACCAGTATTTCCAAGTCAGCTAGCAGCAGCAGTATCATTTAATTGGCTAGTCGAATAGTCTCGCACATCCCTGGTCTAGATAGGTGTGAGGAACATTTCCTTCCAAAACAACCATACCACCTGAGAAAACAGAGATACGAGAAATGAAACTATAACAAAATCCTAGATTTGTGCCAAACCACATCCACATCATTACAGCAGGATCAGGAGCTGTATATACGTTGCTCCAGTTTCAACACATGACCTCTGACCTCTCCTTCACAATGACAGCATATCTTCAACTGCAAGATATTGAGATCCTTCCTGACCTGCTGTGACGGCGGTTCTTAGCAACTGTGTATTTGGGCTGCTATGGCAACAAGATTTCACCTGAGGATTCATATCTCAAATATCATGCAAGCATACAAATCAGCCATGAGAAACCGTGTGAGCTGTTGTCTTCAAGACTGGCTGAACATGTGATAGTGTGACTGTTCTGTGCTCTGCATGGATAATATGAGGTAATTAGTTACACATACACCTTTTGTTTCTTGCTGTTATTTGAGTGGGAACATCTCTTAAAAACTCAAGAATACTCCATGTTTCAGATCTTTCTAGTATATGCCCACATCTTTTGTTGAAGTAAAGGTCTTACGTTATAAAAACTCCCACCTAACACCTTATCCCACGATTTCTATCACCAGTAGGGTCTAAAAAGATATTTTTCCTCTCTTCACCCCTGTATAACACCTCAGTTTCCACACTAGTATTTCTAAGAAGCGCAGTCACCTCCGGTAAGCCACTTAAAGGGCAAAAATAAGGGGCTGACAATGGGAGAGACCCACTGAGAGGTTGCCTTTTAGGTGGGAAGGAGGAAGAGGGTGTGGGTGAGAACAACAGAAAGAAAAGAAGGGGGTTGCACCTGGTTTTAGGTTTTCAAACACAAACACTCACAGACTACAGTTCAAAAACACTCACAGACCTTACTGGAAGTGACTTTAACCTTTATGGGTACTCAACATTTTCACACTCCCTCAAATTGTCTCCAAAAAAAGCATCAATCACATCTGTCCTTTACAATGGTTTCATAAAGTAAGCATTAATTAAATGCTGAACTTGAAATACTGAATGCATCATTTAGTTTTAGTAAGTTTAGGTCACCTAAAAATCTGTCATTTACTCACTCTCATGATGTTCTTTCTCCCAAGGAACACAACAGGAGACATTTTCAAGAATGTTCACACTGTTCCTTTCCAAACAATGAAAGCAGCAGTGACCAGGATCTGTCAAGCGCAAAAAGCACCATAAAAGTAGCCCATACAATGCTATATTCCAAGTCTTCAAGCCATACAAGAGCACTGTACAAAGTTGTTTATAATGACTAAAATTTCAGTCTTTCCCTCACATAAAACCTGTATGCTTTCAGAAGACATGGAATATAGCACATAAATTGCTTAGGGTATATTTATGGTGCTTTTTGGAGGTATAACTAGCTATACATTAACAAAGGCTACTTGTTGTGCTGAAACTTTCATAATAAATGTGCTTAAGAGAGTGTGCAGTAATATTTTTTTTTGCATTAAGCAACTAGCTGTCAACCCTAACTCCTAAGATGGATTTTTCAATAGCTGTAACCTACAAAGTTGGGTGGCTGATGCCCAATGTAATGTCAATATAAGAAAAAAATAGCAAATAAGATTTTTCCCTCAAAAATTACCAAAAGAACTGAAAAGAAATGGTTTACTAACCATTGACAAAGCTGCCATTACAATTAGAACTGACAAAGTGTGAAAGCCCATTTTTATATTTTGCACAACATAATAAACTACTAAAAACAAACAACGTACATAATCTAATAATCAAAACTCATCATGCGCACAAAACAAAGTTAACTAGTAATTTTTTTTGTCTAACCTTGCCATGTCTATATAATTTTATAAATTATAACATTATTCATTATAAAATGCTCTTAATATGCTGATAAATAATGCTAAATGCATGAAAAAAACAAAACAAGGCGTCATGCGTTAACTTGTCACAAACCTGTTTTAGTTAAACAGTCAGAGTCATCTGTATGACAGTTACAAATAACTGTATTTGCAGCAATCTTTTTTCTGCAAGTAGTATATAAATAAAAGTATCTATTTTGCTGCTCAATGTGTTTCTGCTACTGTTGCTAAAATAACTGTGTCATTACAGCTCTTAATGTGGCACTTTAACGAAAGAGATGCAACACACAGAGTGGAAAGGGCTTGACTGAAGCGCATTTGGCTCTAGATAAAAATATTAGAGAATGCAGTGCCGAAAGATCATTACTGTAAACAACCCTGAGCGCTTGTGGTGTGAACCACTCCGTTGTTTTGACGCGCTGCTCACTTTAAAACGACAAAATGGCACAATTGTGTCGCCGCTGACCTACATGAAAGAATGAGAACTGTAAATATTCCCAAAAATGATACAAATTGATGGAGACTTACGCCATTGCCACATTGCTGCCATCAATGATGATGTGTCGCAGATCAGGGCAGCCCGGTTCGTTCTGTAGCACTAGTCGGTAGGGGGTTCTCAGGGACTGCTGAAAACGAGACATGCCGGTGAGGGGTGCTGGTTTAGAGGTGCCATGTGCCTCAGAGTGAGGTAAAGGTGCCCTTCCAGGAAGCGTCTGGTAAGAGCAACCTGGTCGTGTGTCGGTGGTCCGAAGAGGAGGGCCTTGAGAGGAGCTGCGGAGATTGGTCATATTCTCCATTCGCATAGGAACCATTGTTTGAGAGCTACCGCGGGGTAGGTAATCAAACCGGGGCTCTGACTTCAAATCAAGTGCAGCCACTCTGGGCTTCCTCTCTATCTCTTTGAAGTCGTTATCATCGTCATCAATGATGATCACTTCACATATGTCGTTCTGTGCGCCATTGTTTCTTTTAAGAGTGGCTGAGGCCAGTGGCATGCAGCTTGTCTGGTTCTTCTGACCTATGCCATTAGTACTAGGAGGTCTAATGTTTTCTTTGCACTTGATCTCTGCGAGATCTCGCATCTGCACCCGTTCCTTCTCTTTGAGCCTGTTGGAGGTGAATGTAGACGAGGCGTTTACGCAGGGTGATGGGTCGGGTTTGCAAGAGGTGCTCTGGGCTCCTTGCGTGCTCTGGGTCTTCTGGGTCTCCCCCACAATTCGTTCCAGCAGTAAAAATGTATCTTCCGTCTGCCCCGTCTCCCGTACCACCCGCTCCACCACCTCCTGCTGGTAGCCCATGGTTCGGAAGAAGTTAACAAGACAGCGTAAGTTAGTCTCAGGACTCACAGCCTCATTTTCATTTGTCACTTCACTAGCAGCTAGTGTCCCCTTCGCAGGCGTAACAGCCGGAAGCTGCCGTTCTTCCCTCTGCTCTTCTTCTCTCCTCTCCAGCGAATACTGCCGTTTAGTGTCCCTCTGCTCGCTTTCAGAGGACCGCCGCTTGTTGCAACGACCGTTGAACCCGGGCATAATGTCAGGAGTGGTCACAGGACCTGAGGTTTTGTCCTCAAAAGTGGTGTCCAGGATACGGTTGGAGAGGTCAGTTACAGGTGTGCTGGTCTGAGAGCGGTCCTGCTCGAGGTCTATGATAACTATAGGTTGTGTGGGGCTTTGGGCCAAGCCCAAAAGTTCCTCTTTGAGGGCACTGGGCAGCAACAGCAGCTCCATTGCATATTTATCAGCCCGGTCCTCCACGAAAGTCTTAAAAGTGCGCTTAACCAAGGGCTCCCTGTCAGCTGGCAAGCTTCGCTTCTCCTGAAAGAGGGCAACAAACTGTTGAACGCGACTTTGAGCCATGACGACGGCCTCCGCGCACCCGCTTAACCTCAGGCGGCCCGGCTCCAGAACTTGTACCTCAGCACTTGTGTCTCTAAGCAGCCGGTCCAAAAAGAGTCCACGAGCACCAGCGAAAATGCAGTGCATGTCCACTGGATAACATTCTTCTTTTTGAAGTTCTGGGTCACACAGGCCTTTCACATACTCCTGAAAAACAATCACAGTAGAACAGGATTACAACATATAAATTGCAAAAGATAGAAAACTTCACTTCTACAAGCAGAAGGGTGACATAACAACACAAGCATAATGCTCTAGAATGAAAGGGATAATTCACCCAAAAATTATGCCATTAATTACTCACCCTCATGTCGTTCCAAACCTGTAAGACCTTTGTTCATCTTCGGCACACAAATAAAGATATTTTTGATGAAATCCGAGAGCTTTCGTATTAGCATAAAGTACTTCTGGCTGAACGCTTAGAGCCAAATATCAAAGGCTGCGATTTATATAAATATATGCATGCTGTGTTTCAGAGTGAAGCATGACACCGCTCATAATAACAGTGTCTCAGATCTCAGTAAATGCTGCTTCACGTGGTCTCCATCTCTCAAGTGCTGTCATACTGCATACAATGGGTCTCATTCATGAAACATTCGTAAATATACGAGTAAATATGTGAGTGATTTGCGCGTAAAGAGACATTCCCGAAAATTCTCCTCCTGATTCACAAATACTTCGTAAACGTCAGATTTGATAGTGAAATGTGTGTGTGGGTTAATGAATTCCAATCAGTCGTAAATGGGATGCGCGTGCACGCTCATTCTCTCAATTACCATAAATCCCGCCCATTAAAACCGACTGACAACTATATATGGGCATCATATTATGACACGAAACGAAGGATTTCAACATGTCTTCTCAAAAGCGAATGAAGAAGAGAAATTTCTCAGATGCAGAAATTGAAGTTTTATTATCAGAAGTTCATTCAAAACGCCACATTTTATTTTCAAGCGTAGGCTACATAGTGGCGTATCAGGTCCTAAAAAAAGGATTTTGCAACCCTTGTGACTAGGACTGCAACACTTGTGACTTGCGGACTTGTAAAAAAAAAAAAAAAAAAAAGAATAAAAAAAAATGAATAAAAAAAAAAAAAAAAAAAAGACTTGCGGACTTGTGTTCCGTTTGCAGATGCTATTACTGGCTCTCGTAATAAAAGTAAAAAGAAAAACCGTATGTAATTACTATATATAATATTTTTTCAAAATTCTGTGTAAATATGTACCCGATTAAGCTAAATTAAAATGCAGCCTTATTAATGAGCAAAACGTTCGGATGTTAAACGCACTATTTACGCGTGGCTGGGAGCAGGTGTAGATTTCTTTCATACCAACTAACATTTGGAAAATACGAACATTTTAATGAATCCGAAAATTTACGCCAGAACCACTTTACACACGATTTACACAAAAATTTGTTCTGCTCGTGTTTCATGAATGAGACCCAATGTGCATATGAAAACACAATACCTGCCAATTATTTCACCATGTTTTTAATGAGATAAGCTTATAAACCTGTTGCATGCCAACACATGTGATGCTTTAACCCTGTGGTTTTCCACCGATAAAAGCTCAATGGTTTAACGTTAGAAAATAAGAGATTAAGACACAAATAGTATTGTAATTTTATAGCTGCATATTATTTTTCATAAAATACTGTTTTTATTTTACAGTGAAATAGTCATACATTGATATGTATATATATTTTAATAAATAGTCATATATTGATATGTATAATATATCATAGATATTTATTATTATTATTACTTTATAATCATATTGATATAATCACAAAATTATTGGCCAAATTTTGTAACCCTACAAACAAGCACAGAAAACCTGGAACTCTTTAAAAAAAATCATATTTCAAATCATAAATCCAATTTTTATCAGAAAAAAAAATGCAATTCGATTCGATTTTCCCCCAAATCGTGCAGCCTTAAAAGTAATATATTCTAAAATGCACTAAAGCGGTTAAAAAGAATGAGTATAACTGGGCTTCTTTGGTGTTTCTTAACTTCATAGTTCATAGTCATCATATTTACATGATTGTGTGGCTTTGAGGAAGCTATCTTGCCTGTGTGGCAAATAACTACCAGTTGAAGATCAGAAGTTGAAAAAAACAACAACAACACAGGAACCCCTTGGGGTGGACCATTCTGCTTCATCTCTGGTGAACTTTTTGTTTCTTTGATCTGAGCGAGCAAGTTACGGTAAGAGAAATACTCATATACAGTACCAGTAATGACACTAGGTTAAAAGCCACTACACAGTAGTAACTAAAACCGAAAGTGAAATACACTGGGGGCCTCCCATCTTGTCCTGACTAAGCAAACAGATCTCTGTCAAAGACCCATGAGAAAATTCATGACACAGTTTGGATGAGAAGCAGATACCAGGTTATTGTAATTCAAACGGGAAGAGGTTTTTTTTTTTTTTTTAAGTCGATGAGATTGTGGAGACAAGAGCTTTTTGCATGTGAATGTGATTTTAGTTTTGTGGTTGGATAGTAGTTATTATATTTACACCTGTGAAAAAGTATTACAAATAAATCAAAATGTTTAGGCAAAGAGGAAGTCCACATGGTGGCGAAACGCATCCAATGAGTGGTTTCCGTTTCATGGCTTAACAATAAGGATATTCCAGGTTTACTGGCAATGGTGGTTATATTTCCTTATTAGATCGGACTAGAACTGCAAACAATGGCATGTCAGAACTGGGTGATGACACCACATGTGTTCAGTGAAAAACCACGTCTTTTGTTGCTGTCTTGGGAACTCATTTTTTCGACACCAAATTAACGGGAAACATCTGTGTGAAAATGTACAGGGTTGGATAATCTATAAATGTGTGTGAAAGCTTATTAATGTGTTTCTGTCTGCTGAGACATTATGAAATACACTGATCCCATTGCATTGGCTATGTTGGATCTGTGTGGTTTGGCAACAGTTATTCCCAAATTATATAATAAAGTTCAACTGTGATGGGTTATTCAAGCAATATCACCTACAAGTGTGCTGTTGTACTGAGTATCAGCACAGCTGGCCCGGGATTTGGCCAGTGTGATTCACAGGTATGAATCACAGCCTTGCTCATGTTCAATCAATTCTACATCATGAGTGTGAATCTGTAGTGAAGTAAATAATATCGATTAACTTATGTTTCCGACCAAAACTGGCCAACTAGTCACTGTTTATCATCTCCGCAAAAGATAATGGATCCAGTAAAGCCAAAGCATCAAGCTTTGCGTCTCACCAAGCAATGTAAAGACTACAAGGATCAGTCAGGATCATGAAGGATCAGTCTATGACTAATTAGACTGAAGACTAAACATATAACAACTGTTGTATAACTTTATTTAAATGCCAAGTTGTCTGAAAATGAATATTATTTTAATAGGTTAAATAAAAATATGATAAAATAATGTTTAAGGGGTCACACAAGAGAAACTATGGGACACATGGGAAACTATGTAAAATAAAGACAAACATGTTGTCAGACGCAGCTGAGTTCAGTCTGACATCAACTTCCTCCAGATATTACGTTGCAATTTTGCCTCAAAACATTTTTTAATCAAATTTTTTTTAAATAATAAAGACAAGTAGCAACATTATTTACTATAAACATCTTCTATTCATTTACCTTCGCTTTAAACACATCTTCCTTTTTCCCCTTCAGCTGGAGCCAGATCTGTCTGGAAGCCTTACTTCCGTGGGCTCCAGTGTGATCCAAGAGCCCAATAATCGTGAACGTCACTTGGAAAACCTGTTCGACCTTCGGTTTGCTGCATCTGAGCTCGGTCTGCTTGTCCTCATGCACCGTGAACTCGTCTACGGTGAGCGGCTCTGCCTGCGTTCTGCTGGTGGTCGGGGACTGCCTGCCTCTCGGCGGCTCCGTACAGGTTACCTCGGTGATTCGCTTCATCCCGAGGAGGGGCCGCGTTGTTGACATCTTATTTTTTAGCTATATCAAACTATGTTGACCACGGCGACTTCACTTTCAAAACCACTACTAGTAAAATGAATCGTTTACCCCTTTCATGTTAGCTTCCCGCCCGCTGTCTCTTGACGTTTGTCAACAGCGCTGTAGTATCTGTGTTTTGACGTTACTCTCGGTTAGCCTGCTAGCCTAACAGCTCAAGCAAGCCGTCGCAACCGGAAAACCCCGCGCACGTCATCAGCAGACGACGACGTTGCTGATATGTCATTGCTCTGATTGCAGATAAGAGTCTGTTGCTAGTAGTAACCATAGTTTACGCAAAATACACACAAAATTATATAATCACCCTTACATGGAAGCCCCGAAAAAAAACATGCTTTGACAAATCCTAATTATTACATAAAAACTTCTTTTTTTTTGAGATACTAAATCAATATGACATATTATGACAAAATGTAATGTATTTTATCTCATAATTATGACTGTCATAAATTTGACCTTGTATATCTCATAATTATGATTTCTTTCCTCATAGTTATGATTTACCAAAGCATGACATTTAACGTCTTATTTATGGTATAGAAAGTCAAAATTATGAGATACTAAATCAGAATTATGAGATTAAAAAGTCATCAATATGATATAAAAAGTCACAATTATGAGATAAAATGTCAAAATTATGAGATAAAAAAATCATTATTTTGACTTTTTGTCATAATTATACATTTTGTCATAATTTAGAATTTTTATTATTATAATTTACCAAATAATGTTTGTTTGTTTTTTTTTTCTGGAAATGGGATTCCATACACTCATGTTTTTCTAAACTTGAACACAAAAGAAGATATTTTTAAAAATGTAAGGTTTTTTTATTATCTAGTAGTTCTATATGTCTATATTCATCAGTGGTTGTATATGAAGCAGGAACACGTGTGTGTGCATTTTGGTGCACACGTTGTCTCCGCGACGGATTGAAGCGCGCGTCCGAGTGAAGACTGTGCGCGAGCCACAGGAGAACACTGTATCCGCGCCACTGATAGCAGCGGCAAAGAACTTATATTGACTTCTATATATTGTCTTCTATACTCTTTGGCAGCGGCAACAAGCACTTTGATCACTTGATTAAAACACACACACACACACACACACACACACACACACACACATTTCAGCGCTAGATCGCCTCTTATTTAACACACGAACGAAATGAATGCTCTGCTAGTTAACTGGGGATGTTTTTGTTATTTGTATTGGTACATCCGTCCCGCGAGATGTTTTAAAAAGTGGTGGGGACAATTTCGACCCTGGCAAAAGGTGGTGGGGACATGTCCCACCCGCAAATTACGCCTATGCTGCTTTTATATAAGTGACAGCACTCTCATTCACAGAACTGTCTGGCATAAAACATAGAACACCTGAGTTTCAGGATACAATTAAAACTTGTGCATCAAAAGAAGTACTTTTTCCTTTCAAGCTCTCAGGGACCGAGAGTGTGTGGGCACTGCATCTGTGCAGAGGAGGGAGGGGCTGAAGAGGAACTAGAACAAAAGTAGACTGTTGTAAAAGAGTGCAAGGCCACGAGGCAGTTTGCTACACAAGCAGAGGCAGCTATACAGCTCATTCACAACAGTCTGTTATCCACTGAGGGCCATAAGAGCACTCGCTCTAGACACCAGAGAGAACAAATATTCAGACAGCACAAAAGAGTGCTCACATTTAGACACACACGCAGTTATGTGAGTTCGCGTGAGTACACCCACACACCATACTCCTCCTTATCCTGTCTTTCACTTTTCTTTCCATCTTTTCAATAATCACATATGATGTACAGTACAGGTAAAAAATTTGGAAACATTACTATTTTTAATGTTTTTGAAAGAAGTTTCTTCTGCTCACCAAGCCTGCATTTATTTGATCAAAAATACAGAAAAAAAAATGTAATATTGTGATATATTATTACAATTTAAAATCATTGGTTTTCAATTTATTATACTTTAAATTATCATTTATTTCTGTGATGCAAAGCTGAATTTTCAGGATCATTACTCCAGTCTATGATCCTTTAGAAATCATTCTAATATGATGATTCATTATCAAAGTTGGAAACAGTTCTGCTGCTTAATATTTTTTCATAACCTGTCCTGTGATACTTTTTTAGGATACTTTGATGAATAAAAAGTAAAAAAATATATATATATATTAAAAAAAAAGAAATTAAAAAAAGAAGCAATTTTTTTAAAAATAGAAATCTTTTGTAACAACAATATACACTACTGGTCAGTAATTTGGGGTCAGTAATTTTTTTCTTTCTTTTTTTGAAATAAATCAATACTTTTATTCAGCAAGGATGTGTTAAATTGATAAAAAGTGATAGTAAAGAAGATTTATATTATTAGAAAATATTTTTTTATTTTGAATAAATGCAGTTCTTTTTAACCTTTTATTCATCAAATATATTAGGCAGCAGAACTGTTTCCAACACTCAAAATAAATCAGAATATTAGAATGATTTCTAAAGGATCATGTGATAGACTGGATGTCACATGTGACACTGAAGACTGGAGTAATGATGCTGAAAATTCAGCTTTGCATCACAGGAATAAATTATTTTTTAAAGTATATTCAAATAGAAAACTATTATTTTAAGTTGTAATGATATTTCACAATATTACTGTTTTTTGATATTTTTTCTGTATTTTTGATCAAATAAACGCAGCCTTGATAAGCATTAGAGACTTCTTTCAAAAATATAAAAAAACGTAATGTTTCCAAACTTTTGACGTGTACTGTATATCTATAAAGGTATATTTCCACTGTACAATATTTTTTATCAGCAAAGTAAAATTCTGTATAATTCTTAAAAGCAAATCGAAATGAAACCAGCCAACATCACATTCATTTTTGGAAAGGAACATCAGTATTAATGGAATATTGAATACAAATTAAGCTTAATCAACAGCATTTGTGGCATAATGTTCATGTAGCCATATATAGCCTATATGTCATATATATACACTAACCGGCCAGTTTATTAGGTACACCTGTTCAACTACACGTTAACGCAAATATCTAATCAGCCAATCACATGGCAGCAACTCACTGCATTTAGGCATGTGGACGTGGTCAAGACGATCTGCTGAAGTTCAAGCTGAGCATCAGAATGGGGAAGAAAAGTGATTTAAGAACGTGGCATGGTTGTTGGTGGCAGACTGGCTGGTCTGAGTATTTCAGAAACTGCTGATCTACTGGGATTTTCACACAAAACCATCTCTAGGGTTTACAGAGAATGGGCCGAAAAAGTGAAAATATCCAGTGAATGGCAGTTCTGTGGGCGAAAATGCCTATTTGATGCCAGAGGTCAGAGGAGAATGGCCAGACTGGTTGAGCTGATAGAGAAGCAACAGTAACTCACTTGTTACAACCGAGGTCTGCAGAAGAGCATCTCTGAACTCACAACACGAACCTTGAAGCAGATGGGCTACAGCAGCAGAAGAACACACCGGGTGCCAATCCTGTCAGATAAGAACAGGAAACTGAGGCTACAAATCACACAGGCTCACCAATGTTGGACAGTAAAGACTGAAAAAACACAGCTTCTGCTGCGAAATTCAGACGGTAGTGTCAGAATTTGGCATAAACAACATGAAAGCTTCTATCTATCTATCTATCTATCTATCTATCTATCTATCTATCTATCTATCTATCCATCCTATTTTTAAAGGCTCATATGTGCACTTCAGTACTTATTTTTTGTCTGGCAAGCTATCATTTGTCATGAGTGTTTGTTTTATAACCACTAGATGGTGCTCTCTCTCTCTCTCTCCACCTGAATTGGTCCACGTCTGGCTTGATTCCCTTCCAGCAGCAGTGTGACTATTGAGCTAGATGCAATTCGCAGATCGATATGTTTCATTATTTGGAGTCCAGACGTACAGATCAGGGGAATACAGTTTTTATTAAAGTTCACAGAGAAAAGATGTAGTGTTAAACAGGAAAGTGTGTCCATCCGATGGGAGATGGGAGAGACTGTAATATCTGCAACCATGCAGTCTGTCCTTCACATACACATAAGCAGCTGAAATATTGGCAAATTTACTACTCAAGAAGAAGGCGGCGGCATGGATCAGTTTGTGTGCAAATATTACTTAATGCTCCTTTTATGTTTTTGACATTCTGCCAGTCAGTTGGTTCCTGAAGACAGGAACACACTCATGCTCCACTCACACCCCCTCTATGCACATTATGAATCACATCTGTGCGTACACAATAACAAAACAGGACTAATCCATTTGCCAAATCTTCTTTCCAAAATTCTCCTCATTTACATACAGAAAGCAAAACAGTAATTTATAATGAAGAAAAGCAAAAGATTTGTTCAGCAAGATTATAAATTGACTATTGTAAGCTATGCATTACCTGTTATAGAGCATTCATTAAGGCCACAGTGCTGGCTGGCTCTCACGCTGAAGGCAGCTGGTGTCCTCTCAGCTGCCTGGCCCGGTCTGTCTTGACCCTGAACACATGGTCCACTTTAGCTCTGATTGGCTGGGCTCAGGCCACAGCTGTGCACAGCACAGGTCGACGGCTGAATCAGCTGTTAATCACGGGAATCAAGCTCAGGCAAATCTCTGCCTTAACCTGTTAACTGTTAGTGTAATGGTAGCACTATTGCCTTTTTTCCCTATATGACGTATTTTAGAAATCATCATAAATTAGGTATCATTCATCCCGTGAAAACCGTTTTGGAACTGGACATTGCGTTACTACCGAAACTGTATTTTAAAGGGGACCTGTAATGCAAAACTCACTACACTGTAAAAAAAAATTACATCCCCAAGTCAAAAATTTAAAGTGACCGATAACATCTATTTTTCAATTAGTCTGACGTATTATTTCTCATTGAGCCAATGTTAACAGACTATTGCAACAAGAATTTCACTTGGGCCAATTGAAAAATGTAGATGTTATCGGTCACTTGAAATTTTTGATTTGGGAGAGTTAGAATTTTTTTTACAGTGTATGACATGGTGTTTCAACATAAATGTGTCGGCAGTGTGTGTACACAACCATCATATAATGGTATAAATCCACCCACTCCTTTTTTTAATCCCCATAAATAACAAGCAGTGACTCAGAATGAGCCGTTTGCTGTTTCTATGCAGTGTGACGTCACACTGCACAGGCCCCGCCCACGACTGCTGATGGACTCCGCCCTATTAGCATAGACCCGCCCTGAGTGAGCTGAACACAGTCCGCCATGTTTATCTCCTCGCCAGAGCATTTAACAGCAGCATTCAAGAAAGAAATGTATTCTTATTAAAGCTACCAAAGTTATTCTATTAAAGAGCCATGAATAATTTTCTGTTTTTCTTTTGTTGTTTGATTCTAGGGATATGAAAATTTTGTTCGATACCGATAACCGATAATTCTTTGTATTTGAAAACCGATAACTGATACATTGGCCGATAAATCTACATGTTTATATAATTTTTGAGAGCTTCATTACAAAAATATCAATTCAGTTTTTGATAATTTTCACAAACATTTTATGGCCCCCAGAATATTTTGTTGTATGAATATCTGAACATGAAATATATCAAAAGAAAGAACAGACCCTCTGCTTTTAAACAAAAACCTCATTTTGGGTTTCATAAAAACAACATTTTGAGAAAAAAAAAAAAAAAAAAAAAATCTGGACTACATCCAGATCCGATTCAGAACGATGATCAAAACGAGTAGATCGAGTTTATCAACACCCCTAAAAATGCTTGCACAGTCCTTCCCGGGTTGACATTTCATTCAGTAGCGTTAGGCGGTTTTGATTTATATGCTGTTTAATGTTGAAATATGCATAAAATATGCTGTGATCACATTATTTTACACATGCATATGATTACATATGATATCGCATTTTTCTGCTTCTTCTTCGCCTGTGTTTTGATCAGGAGATTCAGTACTCTTTCAGAAGATGCGTCATAGCGCCTCCTACCGTATAACAGTAAAAGCTGGAATATTCTGTCAATGGCAGGGAAGCGTTGTCTCACAAATGACAGAAATTTCCATCAATGGCGGGGAAAGAGTTATAAGCCATGTCCCAAGCACACAATGATAATGTTCTCATTATAATTTTATGTAGCTTATGACAGATTTGCTCTGCACATATTGCACTTAACTATATTTTCCTTTTTGAAGTGATTCCTTTTATATTTAAAGCAATTCAAAAACATCATGGAGAACAGCGCGCATCCGTGTCTCAGCTGAAGGAAATAATCCATTATTTATCGGCTTTAATATATTGGCCAAATTTTCTTATCGGGCCAATAACGATAACATTAAAAATGAACATATCGGCCGATACCAATATGGTGGCTGATATATATTGTGCATCCCAATGTGATTCATATTAACAGCAGCCTACTGTATATTATGCTGCTGTCACTTTAATACACAGATCTAATATACACATTTGATTTCTTTACTTGCTGTTTACGTTCACAGACATAACCAACTGTGTCTATGTGATCTTTGTGTGTTTTTGACATAACCTTGTGTGTATTTGACAGTTTAAGTGCAAAAAGACGTGAAAGAGAACTATTCAGAACTTTTACAGTTCCACCTGCGCGCGTGCTTCGGATGTGTGCGCTCAGAAAAACATATATCAGAAGTTTAGAGATGATAATCAAACCCAAACAGATGTTTTGTTAGTTTTATGGCAGAATATCTGAGGCAGGAGCTGTAAAGGCTCCGCCCTCTTCTGAAAAGTAGAGAAGCAGCTCATTTGTTAAAGATACATGCACGAAAAAAGCAGGGGTTTTTTCTTTCCACTCAAAAATGGGCATTTACACCAGTTTCAACATTTACTAATTGCTCCCTTAAATCTTTTTCAGATTTAATCTCAGAGTTCAAGATTCCAAGACAAATTTGTCATTTGATAATCCGTTGGACATTACGCCTATACAAAATCTTTTTGGTATGGAGCTGGACAGGACACTTGATCCTATATCTGTAAAAAGAATTGGTATAATATCACATATCTCAATAAAATGCATCTTGCTTAACTGGAATCAGCAAAGGCCTCCAACATTTGATCTGTTTAAACAACTTTTGATGCATTTTGATACATCGTGAATGGAACAGCGCACCTACTACTTAAGAGGGAAGGCTGATGTCTTCCAGAGAATATGGGTGCTTCTCATAGACCTCTGAAACTCTGGCCACCATAGGTGGACATGCATTAAAAACTGTACGACCATGTTTTTGACCAGTTGGAACTGGATTCTTTTTAGCAGGCTCCTTCCCCTATAGACAATGTCATGTTTAAGATTGTACAAAATTAACTACATTATTTTATAAATGCAACAAAATGCAAATTGCTGGAAAGGTCTGAGACTCAAGGTTCTTTAGCAACTTGGCCAGAAGCAGTGAGTTTTCCCACTGATCCAATCCCCAACGGAGAGAACCGCATATAGGGCTATTTCTTACTGGCCATTTGGGCTAGTTTTGCTGCACAGACCTGGCAGCCTTGTATAGAAGTGATATTGTGACAGAATGCATAAAAAAATTATTTTTAGCTATTTTTAGTATAGGCCCGAAAGAAAATCTCACAGCACAGGACCCTTAATGTCATTTGAGATATCAACTTCTAATTTGGAACACAACTCTTAGACACATGGCTTTAATTTTCAAGAAATTTTCAAGTTCAAATTATTTTGTAAAATATATATTTTGTATAAAATAAAACATTTGCTTTACAGTACATTTTTTCTACACTTTCAATAATCTGTCTACTTTAAAAATAGTCCAACCATAGGTCTGTTTTCCAAAACATTAATTTATTAAAGCTATTTAAGCTTCACATCTATGCTCAGGTGACAGTTAACAGGTAATAACAGCTACTCCAAGAATAAAGGTGAGTATAAAAAATGAGAGCACAAAAAAACGAGCGGATTTCAATTAGCAGTTTTTACTCTTTTCACTCAGAAACTTTTATTCTGAGCTTTCACTTTCTTTCTCAGTAAATTGTCCCATTGTGAGTGAGAAAAGGAGGGGGTGGATGGTGACTTCACAGTCTCTCATATAGGAATACATGGCAAAGTCACCTGCGGCTTTTGGTTGAATATAAAAGGAAAGCTGGTGGGGAAGTGATACCATGTCCAACAGGAGCTGTGTGAATCCTTGAAGCATTTTGAGATCTCGACAACATGAAACAGCAGAAGATAGATTCGATTATTTTAGGAGGTGGCCAAACACACACCCGCACACACTCATTCTATGGCAGAAAAATCTAATTTGCTTCTCCGACATGCTGTGGTGTACGGGAAACTGGCGTACAAGAGTTAGAGCAGAGGCGGACAGAGTACACAGCTTCATTACTTGAGTAAAAGTACAGATACCCCTTGCTAAATTTTACACAAGTACAAGTAAAAGTACTACAGTCAGATGTCTACTTAAGTAAAAGTACTAAAGTACTTGTTTTTAAAAGTACTTGAGTATCAAGAGTACAATTTTCTAAATATTGCATTACTACTGCCACAGTGCTTACATTGGTAAACACAGCAAACACGAAGCGAAAACTATCATTAACTTGTTCAGAAAATTGAAATAGTCTGGCGAGGTGGGGCCACGGGAGCGATATTTTTTTTCCCCAGGATGGTAGGGGAAGACTCATGAATATTCATTAGGGAAGTCATCCCTGATTGGTCTGATGACCTACCCCTAACCCCACCCCTAAACCCACTCGTCACTGGGGGTCTTATGACCTCCCTAACCCCGCCCCTAAACCTACCCGTCACTGGGGTTAAGACCAATCAGGGATGACTTCCCTAATGAATATTCATGAGTCTTCCCCTACCATCCTGGGAAAAAAAATACTCCCGGGATGGACCTGCTGCGTCTTCATCCATTGTTTCGTCCATGGTTTCGTCTCTTATCTAAATCTGACCATGGAGTTGAATTTGGCGGAAAGCTGAAGGTGATTGCTGATAGGCTGTCCCAATCAGTGGCGCCTGCACAATCCAATCACATTTGAGAGGGAAACAACAAATTGAGGGTTTCCGAGATTTTTCTTTTTTCCTTTTTTTTTTTCTTTTTTTTTTTAGAAGTAACAGGTACTCACGGTTATGGATAGAAATGTAGTGGAGTAAAGAGTACAATATTTGCCTCTCAAATGTACTTGAGTAAAGTCATGAGTACTCCCCAAAAATGATACTCGAGTAAAGTACAGATCCCTCAAAATTGTACTTAAGTACTGTACTCAAGTAAATGTACTCCGTTACTGTCCGGCTCTGAGTTAGAGCAACATATACGCAAGTGACCGGAGAAGTGTGTTGTCCCTGTAGGTGTGTGACTGTGACAGCCCAGATGTGTGACAGGTGTGATGGACAGCCCACTAAACCCAGCTCAACGTACCCGTCTGGTGGAGAGGGAAATAAATATAACACCACATAAAAGGCAGATCATGAATAATAAAACAGCCATAAATTCCATAATCTGGCCAAATGATTTATGAATTTACAGTGCGAGATGGCCCCGGCCAAACTGTAAATATTCATGTGACAAGCGCTAAGCTCTATTTAATTGTGATTAATGGTAATGCATGGAAGGATGCCTCATAACTGCCAGCCTTTATTACAGGCAGCTGGCTGAATGCAAATGTTATTTCGAGTAAGATTAGGGAGACAAATAGGGCCTTTCGGGCGGTCCACGGAACAGGACTCATAAGATTCCAGAGAAAATGTACTAGGTTGGTTCCCCCAGCAGGATGCCTGTTGATAAAAAGTAAATTGTCACACTACGCCTGGTAAACACTTATTGGAGAGAAAATATATGTACCAATTGCAGTGGAGGTTACATGATATTTGCAATTCATATCGCACTCGTGGTTCAGCTTCAACTACTTTTGCTTCAGTTGGTCTTGCTTCAAACCCAGATTTTACAATGGACATCAAGTGGCGACCCAACACGGTACCAAAATTACATTCATTAGGCCCAATAGGCCCGCCAATATGGAAATTTATTAACACAACACGCTGAGTAGAAATACTAACAATTTTGTAAATTTATTAACAACAGTAGACATCTGACACCAGCCTGAACAATCTCTATAGGCCAAATATTGCATTAGGTTTATATATTACCAAATGACAGATGAATTTGAGCTAAATACTATCATCAGTAACAAAAGACTTTGAAAATGTCGTGTTCCTCCTTTTAAAAGTTGATAAAACTATTTATTTTGCTTTCCTAAACAACTATGCATGTTTATATGGTTAGATGCATTTTTTTTTTAGCAACCCACTTGTTGAGAGCTTTAGAGAAATATTTATTTAATTTTAGATTTGTAATATTTTAGAAATTTCACATCTTTTGTTAAAAAAAACTGAAATTAGATCAAACTTTGTGAGATAATGCTTATTGAACTCTAGGTTGAAGATGTATGTTTTTCATTGCCTTTGATGTTGAGATGTAAAAGGATTTTATGCATATGGCCTATGTTGTATAATGTCTGTTATTTAACCATATTTTAATTATTATTCTGCAATTTTGTATTTATCGCATTTTCTTGGTTGTACAGCACATGTTATTTTCAAATGAGCTTTATAAATAAACTTGAACTTGACTGTGCCTTAATGTAAAAGGGCAGTTTTCATTTTATGGATTGTGAGAAAGAATGCAACCTGATACTCAATACTGTCAATGGTAACTGGTAATCTCCCCAATCGTATTTCTAATCCTTAACTCCTTTCTTTATACTTTTGGTTGTCATTATGAGATCTTCAGAACACTGCAAACTAAGCTGAAAACTTACGTGAGGTTCTGTTAAACTTTGTCAAAGACATTTAAGTGAAAAATGAATTGCAACAGGCTTGTGCAGATCACAGAAAGTGACACTGCTACACTGAAGCTGGAGGCTAAACATTCTGCACCTCGGTTTTACCTAATGTTACATTAGCCTTGAACACAGCACATTTACACTGTTCTAACATGGGACTAAAGCAAATATAGCAACATACCTCATCCAAAAACATTTGAGGATGAAATAAAACATTACAAAGGAAAAACTGCAAATCCACCATCCACAACGTGACTATCTTGATCCAGCCTGAGGTGGGTGTAAGAGTGACGTGGGAAGGTTAGGCTTTGGGACGGTATCCTCACTCTTGAGGGAGTCAGACATCCACCGATGGCGGCCCATGCTCAGGGAGTAAAGGCTCTGCAGGGGCTGAATCAGCAGACATGCCTGTTCTCCTCAGACACAGATTTAGACCTGGCAGCTGGGCTGGAAGGTAATTGGTAGCGTTGCTGGGAATGGCACAGCGCTCGCATGTGAGGGAGGGGAGGGGAGGACGGTGTGTGCCTGCTCGCCACTCACGCCAATTGCAGTGGTTAGAGAAAGCTGGCCACGGACGGCAGGGGAGGCGACGATGGAGCGCACTTGTCAATGAGCGTGCAGGGGAGTCGCCGGAATGAGAAGTAAAAGTCCTCATGTTACCCATTTCAACACGCCACCCCACCCTCCCCTTTTTATTTTTCACTCCATCCCTCTTCTCTAAACTCCCACTCACTCATTGTATTTCACATTTATCCACTGTTTTCGCCATCTGATATGTTAACACTATCCTGTAGCTTTGCATATTGTAGATGCCTTTTTTTTTTCGACTGACAATGTGCCAGTGACACCCCTCTGTGAACTGCAGGTGGACGGAATAAATGAAAATGAATAACCAAGAGGAGATAAAGCATGTTCATTTATGGATATCATACCACTTCACATGACAGGCTTTGTGTTAAGCACTTAAAGAGCGATTGCTTACTGTTAAAAACAGTGTTGGGGATGAACTGCTGTAAACGCAGTGACTACAGATCTAGCGGTTATCAAAACAGTAGTTTTTAGTGTCACATGTTACTTTTTCTCTGAGAGTATAATCAAGCATGTTCATCTTTCTATAGTATTGACAAGTCCGATAGACTCTGTCATCATTTACTCTCATCATTTACACCCTCACATTGTTCCAAACATGTATACAGTTCTTTCTTTTGCGGAATACAAGATATTTTGAAGAATTTGGTTTCAATTATATATATATATATATATATAAATATAGCAAAAATGTAAGCTTTCATTAAAGTAAAATAATTGAAAGTGGGGGAAAAATCATATTATCAAATAAATGTTTTTTTCCAAAACACATTGGCCACAATTATTGGCACCCCTAATATTTTTTACGAGTAATATATCTCTGAATTATATTTCCATTATTATTTACATTTTTTAAGGACACCAGGGTGACTAGGAACATGACATTGTCCAGCTATGACTTGGAATCACAGGAATATAAATATGAGGAAATACAAATCGTCCATCACAATGAGTAAAATCAAAAAATGTAGTTGTGATATGCAGCAAAAGATTGTTGCGCTTCACAAAATAGAAAGTGGCTGTAAAAAAAAAATACCTAAAGCATTGAAAGTTCCCATTTCCACCATCAGGGCAACAATTAAGAAGTTCCAATCAACTAAAGATGATGTGCATCTATATTGTCTTAATGGACTTTGACGAGGAAATTTGAGTGGCCAAAGACTCTCAGAAGGTCATAGATGGAGAATTGCAGAGATTAGTTGAGTCTTGGGGTCAGAAAGCCCCAAAAAATTAAATACACAAAAATTCAGACAACCCCTACATGACATGTTGTTTGGGAGGGTATCAAGAAAAATCCTCCTTGCTCATCCAAAAACAAACTCCAGCATATTCAGATGCTGGAACTTCAAAAGGGACCGGATTCTATGGTCAGATGAAACTAAAAAAATAAATAAAAAAAGAGCTTTTTGGCAGCAAACCCACCAGATAGGTTTGGTGCAAACAGGGATAAGAAGTACCCCATGCCCACGGTTAAATATACTGCTGGATCTTTAAGTTTGTGGGCCAATTTTTTTTTTTTGCTGGAGGTCCTGGACATCTTTTGAAGATACATGGTATTATGGATTCTAGCAAATACCAACAGATAAAAAATCAAAACCTGACGGCCTCTGCTAGAAATCTTATAATGGGCCATGGTTGGATCTTCCATCAGGAAAACGATCCATCAAACATCAAAATCAACACAAAAATGTGTCACTGAGCACAAAATGAAGCTTCTGCCATGACTGTCCCAGTCTCCTGACCTGAACCCTATAGAAAATGAGTGGGCTGAACTGCACCAACATGAAGCTGGGAATCTGAAGGATCTGGAGAGGTTCTGTATGAAGGAATGGTCTCTGATCTCTTGTCAGGTGTTCTCCAAACTCATCAGGCATTATAGGAGAAAACTCAAGAGGCTAGCAATAGCAAGCTAGCTTTGAAATCCTAAGATCCCACCATGTCCCTTCTTAGCTTACTCCAAAACACATGAACGTGCAGAGTCTGCCAAGCGTCACGAGAAACAGCTTCAGTGAAGTGAGTTTAAACCAGTATAACAAAAAGTGTTTATGAAAAACATTGCCTACCCCTCCTTTAAGTGTCATACTCCACAAGCTGATAAGAGCAGTAGAGTGGTAGGGAAATGTGCATGTGTATTTGTGTCATGAAGACCGTTCCAGACCACTCGACCTAACCGACCCACTCATCTCAGACCCCTTTCCCAAAACAGACCCTCTTGTCCGTTTTTCCT
Source organism: Abramis brama (assembly GCF_963993115.1). Lineage (NCBI taxonomy): Eukaryota > Metazoa > Chordata > Actinopteri > Cypriniformes > Leuciscidae > Abramis > Abramis brama. Next base: position 34,615,546 of record NC_139971.1, read on the forward strand.
TCTCCTGCCATTTCCTCCTCTTCTCAGGGTCCAGCTCAGCATAGGAGAGCAGCCACTGGAGCCAATTAGCAGAAGCACTACAGTGGAATTTTACTCAAGGGTTGATGGGCTCATTAAGCATTAAGAATTCATGACATTTAACTCCTCAACATGGCGGGCAGAAAGCGTGGAGGGCTTTGATTGGACGGACAAAGTCTGTTTTTTTCCCCAGCAATCAACAAAAATAGACCTCTTTCTCAGCTTTGAGAGCTCAGGGATAAACAGGGGTGCACAGATTATTCTTACCTGGGTGAACAATGTGTGTGTGAGAGAGAGATATTTATGGCACACAGGTGTGCAATTCTGTACTGATGGAAATTAATAACCTATGAAAACAAATATTGCACATCCACGCGCAGTTAACTTAACTGACTGATTATTGACTGACTATTAACAGTTAATGGAAGCTTGGAATAATATGAGGCTGTAGAGGCTATATGGTGCCCTGGGGAATTCAACATGGAGAAACAGTTTTAGCATTTTATGAGATGGTAAGGTACTGCTGATTACATGTGGTGAAAGAGCTGTCACCCAAAGGTTATAAAAGTGAATACAGTGAGGTTCAAACATTTAATTTTGTATACAAAATTCTATATTTCGTATACTTTTTATGTTATGTGTTGTAATGTAAATAGTTCAAAAGTTTCAAAAAAGTCATATTGGCAACTATAGCAATCTTTTTATTTGATTTATTTATTTAGTTAAACATAATAACACTGCTTCCTGGTTATACATGGTTCTGATAAAAAAACACAAACAATAATGCCTCTACATAACTTATTGTAAGTCATCAGCACTGTTTGTTTGTGGATAAAATTATTATATTCAGCATTTATGCATACGTGTGTTGGTTTTGAGGAGGTGGCAGACTGTGTGGGGGGTTCAGCAATAATCTGACAGAGATTAACCACTTCATTTATCTGTTCCATCAGCTCCTACATTAATTATGTTACCCACAACCAGCCAGGGAGTTTTGGGGGAAGGCAGCATTGCTATTATGCATATTCTCATGCCCTCAAGAGATTGATATATTAAGGATACCTAAAGTTTCCAAAGTAGCTGTATTAATGTGTGTGTGTGTGAGTGCTCTAATACCACAATTTAAGTAATAACGCATACCAAGGCTTTCTTCGGAAATCAATTAGAAAGATTCAGATGAGAGAAATATGATAGAGCCGCTTGCACCTGCATCGGGTGGAGGAGGCTGTGGGATGGAGGGATGGCAAATTATACAGTCTTTTCCAATGAAGTTTTTCAATGTGCTTGTAGAGAAACAGGTTCTCTGTACAATGAATTTCCCTTTATGCTTCCCTCAGACGTCTAGTATGATATGTACAGCTTTAAAATATTAAACATATATTATTGAAACAGATGTCAGCAAACAGGATCAAACTCTCTCAAAAGTGTCCAACTGTTCTCTTTGTTATCCCTCAGAGCAGATCTTTTCATCTCATTTAATTTCTCTTCCATGTCTTTCTTTTGATCCCCCCCCCCCCCACTCTCTATCTCTCATACCTCTTTTCCATTATCCTCATTCAATCCCTGTTACCATGTTTGTTTTAAAGATTTTCCTCGCTGCAGCTCAAATGGTTCGGATTTACTTTGCCGCTGCTGTCATTCCACCTGATTCACTCCATCCAAAACTCTCACAAAAGGTGTAAAGATCCTGGTGCTGTTGAGAATGAAATAATAACAGCAATGCCTGAAAATCTTTTTCCACGTGAGAACACACATAAGGAAATAGTCAATAATAATTTTCCACATGAAGAAAACACATTACACCGGGTATATTCAATATTTGGAGAGTGACGTTTTCACCAGTGAACAGCATGTGTAAGTAAAAATTATTTCCTTTTTAAATATTTCTTTTCATTTGTGATTAATATAACAGTTTGCGTTAATTTAACAGTTCAATAAACAAGAAGAGTCGGCCCCCCCAAAAAAGTTCCATTCAAAGCAGAATTAACCGCTGAGCATCTCCGAGCATTTTGAACGAATCAGTTTAGTGAATGATTTAAAGACTTGCTTCTACAGACTTGGTTTGTTCATTAATGAATGTTTTAAACAAATCAGTAAAATTTAAAGATGCACTATGTAACTTTTGGCCCTCTAGTGGTTAAAAATAAAACTGCATGCATTTTGCGGAAGAACATAGTTTTGGTTGTTTCGACTCTGCGTGACTGTGCGGATGAATATGGTTCTTATACTGCTCACAAAACATCCACTACTTAAAGGTAGGGCAGGCAATTTCATGGAAATACATATGCTGACAGACAGGTAGGACATCGTATCATTGGATGAACATTTTTTGGTCCTGAGACTTCCACAGAAGATATATGTACATGTTTTAATATTTAGATCACTTCTATTATTGTTTACTATCAGAATGTGAGGAATTTCAACCAGTATAATAAAAAGTGTTTATGAAAAAAACTGCCAACCCTAACTTTAAGTGATATACAAAGTTTATTAATGGAAAAGATCTCAAGTTGACTGGCACAAGACGTAACTAGCGATCCCCATTAAAGGTGCTCTAAGCGATGTTGGGAGCAATACTGCTCCTTTTTAGTCTGGCTATCACCAGACCAATGGGCATAGTTCAAATGACTCAATTGCACGCAATTGGATAGTCCTTCAACCAATCAGACCAACGATCCAGGTGACGTACTTTGCAGCGAAAAACTCCAGGCAGGAAACGTGTCAACAAACGTGTTGTTTGGAGCATTGATCAGCGGTTTGCAGAGGCAGCAATGGCATAGAGCGATTTTTGCAGGTTGTGCAAAAAAAAACAAAAACAAAAACATGAAAGTGAGTGGTATTTACACCCACTGGAGTGATTTGTTTGCTAAACTAAATAAGCCATTGAGCATTGTCGAGAGGTTAAAAGGAATTGGATTGGATTAAACCCGCCAATAGCGCGCCAGGTGGATAAGCCAGTTTGTGATTGGTCCCCGCAAATTTGTAATGGAAGCAGGATAGAAGAATGTACAGCTTTCCAACCTGAGCTGCAGGGCGAAATCAAATCGCCGGCAGATCGGGCTGGGTTTACCCAGTCTAGCTCCTTTTCCCTCTTCTTTGCTATTTGTTCATCGGAACGTCGTCTCTTCGGTCGTGTGTCGACCATATCAAAATTCAAGAGAATATAATTCTAATGTTAGTCGTTGTCGTTGTCTAGGACATCTCTCCTCTAGCTAACTTCCCTCTTCATGCTTCTCTCTCCTGCACTCCCCACACCCCCCTTCATGTGCACGCGCACTAACCCCCCAACCCCCACCCCCAAATCATTCTTGTCGGTTATTGGCTGGAACACTGTTTGTTATGTTTCGTGGTCCAGGCTGGGCCAGTTTGTTTGTCTTGCCGTTTGTGGAGCCTGGGCTGTCTACAGAGACAGCGTTTTTTTTTTACAGTGTGTTCAGGGACAGGCAGCTAGCGGATAGTGAGGAGATGTGTATATGACAAAAAATGTTTCAGCCTAAAAAAACGCGTGACATCACTTAGAGCACCTTTAAGATATGACACTTCCTTAAAAAAAAACAAAAAAAAACAGTACAGCTCTAAAACAACCATAATGAAATGACTCTAGAGAGCTATATATGGCAATTTATCTGTTCAATAAAATACCTTACTCACCTGTTGAGTAATAAAACGGCATCTCAATGTTGCTTTTACAACATCTCAAATCCCTCAGTTCTCTGGATCTCTGAAAAGCCAAGCCAATGTTGATTCTTGTTTTATTACGAGCTACGTTCTCTTTTTTGCCAGCAGATTCTTCTCTATTCAGCTTCTTATTTTAAAGGGTGATTCTCTGGAGGTTTGAGATTTAGTGTGCTGCATGTCAATCGTTTTGACAACTAACCTATGCCACTCCCACACCATAAACATATCAAAGTAGCCAATGCAACTTTTCTCTACTTACAGATATGACGAGACGCCAGCAATTTCCCACGAAACCCATCTCGCTAGGTCTAAAATATAAACAGGCTTACCATAGTGGTAAGACAAAAACACGCTTTGGAAGAAGGATCAATGATGTATTGACTCATTATTTCAATTTTGTTAACTTTGAACAAAAAAAAGTTACATAGTGTACATTTAAGATTAAATGATTTGCTGATACACTCTTAGAAGAAAAGGTTATATGCAGAACCTCAAAGGGTTCTGTCAGGCACGTCACATATACAGAACCTTTAGGGGTTCCCAACATGTGATCATTGTATAGACTTACAGTAGTTTTAATTTTAATTTGCTTGATTTTGATTCATTATTTTGGGTACATTTTATGACTCGTACACACACTTTATCACAAAGAAACATTTGAAATAACTCATTAAACATTAAAGTATGCAATCATTGAAGACATTTATCTTTGTATAGAACCTTTCTGGCATATAGAGTTAATTTAAGACAATAACCCTTGAGTTCTACAAAGAACCAAGTTAAACCTTGTGTGAGATCACCACCTACAGTCACTGAAATTGCACTCATGCACATATAATGTATATACAGTAGGACTATAGTAATTAAGTAACCAATGCATATATAAACTTACGTTTTATGGAAAATTAAATTCAGTTTAACAGTGGAAATTCTTTCATACTAAATCTCACCATGCAAAGGCAACAGGACCCCGGGGCAGTGTTTATTTCAGAATAGATGGCAAGCAATTAAAGGGATGTTCACCTAAGTGTCTCTGTGACAAGAATAGGTACTTGCTACAGACAAACCAAAGACAAATCAATACTGCTGGGAAGACGAAAACAGCATGAGCCAGAGCAGTAGAAAAACAACAACCTTATAGCACAGCACTTTGCGTAATTTTGTGAGCGCGTGCATGAACTGAACGAACAGAGAAGATAACATGTGAATGTTATGTGAACTGTGAATGTGTGTTCTGGACAGTGGACGGCTGGTTAAGCAGTTCCTCTGTTGTTCAGGATTGTAATTGAGCTGTCAGGAGTATAGAAAAAAGTGAGTCCTGATAAGATCTGAAGGAAGACTTTCTTTTACATTTATTTGTGTGTGTGTTTTGTCATAATGCAGTATCACAGTGACTTAGTGAGTGATGTATTTAGTTGTGAAATCAGAGACCCCCCTGTTAAAAAAATCTAAATTGGTTACAGAGATGCGGGTGTAAACAGGGTCTGAAGGACATGTACAAATCAGCTATCTGTTATACTTACAGAAAAAAAACACACACACACTCGCATACACACGCCAACCATTTTGTAACATCAAAAGCATAAAGACGGTGTAATTGAGAGTTAAATTGGGGGGTGAGGCCGGAGGGAAAAGGCTGTTTTAAACTGAAGGAGCTGTCTGCTAGTCTGACCTGTACATGGAGGTGAGTGTATTAATACTTGGCTTGTTAATGCATCTGTGCAGAGCGAGAGAGTGACCTTTTCTCACAGGAACTAAAAGACTCTAATTAGCTGCTGAAAGGTAAATCAAATCAACAGCTGCTGTACACATGGAAGGAAAAATATGAAACCATGCTCAGAATCCACATACAATATTCTCAGCATGTTCACAACCGTACTCCATTGCCATTTTGAACTTACAAAATGTATAGTAGAATATAATAACAGTTTACAACTAGCAGCTACATGTTACAATATAATTATTTGTCAAAAGGCATTAAAGTCGGCATGAAACACAAGTTGCGATATTTTTTTCTTCCCTATTGTGACATATACGAGTGAAATGGCTTCTCGAAAAAAGAAAAAAATGTAGGGTAGGACTTGATTTTGTCCTTCAGCAATTGACTGGATCATTGTATCGTTGTGGTTTGCTATTGGTCGATCTCCTGTGAGTGACAGGTTGTCCCACCCTCACACCGGTAAACGCATCATCAGAGAACAGATACCATTGCAATACCATTATTTGAATTAAAGATTACAACGGCACATTAATTTTTTTTTAAATGATGTGGACAGATAAATCATTTATAATAAATGCTGCAATATTCCACAATAATAATAATAATAAAAAAGAATGGCCAATTTTGATTTCATGGTGACAAATAAATACAAATATACAATCTATTTGACTTTACTGCAAAAATATTGATCTTTTAATTCAGCCATTGAACCAATCTATTGCACAAAAGTTTCTTTATAGTGGAAACGTTTTATTTAGTTATTAAATTGGCTCTTTTAAGTGCTGTTCACTTAAATGGTTTTTCTATGGCATCGCTACAAATAATACCTTCTGAGACCTTTTTTTTTCCTCATGAAATGAACAGTTGAATGGGTGAATGATTACTGAAGTATATATATATAAAAAAAGATTAAAAAGTTCAGTCTCATGAGGCAACAGTTCATTTGAACCATGAGTGACTCACTCAATCTGTGCCATCCGCCTGTTCCCATAATGACTCGCTCCTTCACAGTGCAGTGCCGCAGAATAGCGAGGGATTGGAGGGAGTTTATAGCTGCAGACTCCCAGAAGTATGGACAGGAGAGCCTAGAGAGCAGAGAGGAGCTCTGTCAGAAACTGGGAAAGTGCCATGCAGATATAAATTAGCCTATGTTGTTGAAGGAGTCCCCAGCTGGCTCCCTTGCATGCAGAGAATAATTACACCGATTTCCTCTTCCTCTCCCAGCCACTGCCACACATCAGAGTCACCAAGTTGGAAATAAAACCCAGTTATCCTTCTCTCACAGCTGTGCACCTTAGCCTGTTGATTTATTATCGCACACACAAACACAAGTTACTAATTGTCTGTCACTCTCGTGAAGTAACGGTTCAGACGAGGCTAAGCTACAGGTGAGGAGAGCTAAAACAAAACTGCTATCTCTGAAATTATTTGAAGTTTAGACTGTTTCAGATTGCCACCGTCTCGTCGTGCCCACCTGTCAAACATATTCATTATCACACCTCATCGCATCAGAGACGACACACGATCATGAGGTAACAGGTATTCTTCAAGTTTTCACCTGGAAAAGATAGGTGGTGTTGGTTGTCAAGAGTACCTTCACACATTTTACCAAAGCTTTTTCCTAAGAATCTTTCACATTTAGAAACAGACATACCGCTGTTAACCGGCAGTCACTCAGATGCACCAGCTGTGTGTTAAACCTTGGGAGCCTTCAACCATGTCAGCTCTCTCTCTCTCTCTCTCTCTCTCTAGAAAAGATAAGTACACTACTTTTTGGAGTCAGTAATATATTTTTTAATGTTTTTGAAACAAGTCTCTTATGCTTGCCAAGGCTGTATTTATTTAAAGCTGCAGTCCGCAGTTTTTCCTCTTTGTCGCCATCTCTGTTCGAAATCTGCAATTGCAGTTATTCGCGGAATTATCAACTTTACGTGCATTGTGCCTCGGCATGGCACAGTGCGGATGAATCCAATGTTTTGAGGAGAATGTGCGGCTGTCAGTCACCGTGCCGGTGTGGATACTGTCATTCAGAATCACAGATTCTACTTTTTGGAAGTATGACCAACATAAGAAAAATGGAAAATGTCGTCTGAACACGTATCATCCACTTTTGTTCTGCCCAATTAAGGGGAAAAAAGCATTGCAGTAAATTGCGCCGATTAAATCTAACGATCACTTATCATATCACGTCAAACCGTGCAAATTAGACTTTGTTCTCAAATTGTTAATGTTAACACCATCAGCATTGCTTGACTACATTTAATGCCCTTCCGATATTATCCTTGTTTTCGCATGGGCCCGGTTGCAGTCTGTTTTTTTCTCCGAAGTCCGAAGTCTTTCGCATTTTACAGCGGGTGAATCTCCTGGTGATTGTCGTTTGAACCTTTCTGGATCCGCCATCGAATTGATAAGTTTAATTATATCAAGTGCTGCGAGAAAAGGCTATAAATCTCCACCTCCAGCACCCTCACACTCATAGCCTACTAGCCGAGACTCCTTCTTTATGTGTACAGATGTGACGTAATGACGCAAAGACATGCTCGAATTTCCCGCGGAAATCCACCAGTACCACTGGAATTAAAAACATTATTACAAGCTTACCGTTTTGAATCGAGCTAAGGCAAGCAGAGAGTTTTGAACACTGGCTGGTTAAGTACTTTCTCAAAAAATTATTTTGGATAATTTTTAACCCAAAAAAGCTATGGACTGCAGCTTTAATCAAAAATACAGTAAAACTGTAAACAAAAAAAAAGAAAAGAAAAAAAAAAGAACTGTTTTCAATTTTAATATATTTTAAAATGTAATTTATTCCTTTAATGGCAAAGCTGAATTGTCAGCATCATTAATCCAGTCTTCAGTGTCACATGATCCTTCAGAAATGCTGTTGAACATTTTTTTTGTGTGTGGAAAATGGTAATGATTTTTTCAGGATACTTTGATGAATAGAAAGTTCAATGAACATTTATTAAGTTCAATGAGCATTTATTAAGTTCAATGAGCATTTATTGAATGTATTTATTAAATCTATTAAAGCATTTATCAAATAGAAATTTCTTGTAACATTATAAATGCCTTCACTGTCACTTTTGATCAATTTAATGCATCCTTGATGCATAATGTATTAATTCCTCTCTTTTTTTATCTTACCACAAATGTTTGAATATCATTGTTTCCAAAAAATATGTTCAGCAGCAAAAACTGTTTTCAACATTGATAATAATAAATGTTTCTTGAGCAGCAAATCAGCATATTAGAATGATTTCTGAAGGATCACGTGACACTGAAGACTGGACAAATGATGCTAAAAATACAGCTTTGCATCACAGGAATAAATTTTATTTATTTATTAAATAGAAAATATTTATTTTAAATTGTAATAATATTTCACAATGTTACTGTTTTACTGTATTTGATTAAATAAATGCAGCCTTGGTGAGCATAAAAATTTGAATGTTTGGCACTGTATTTATTTATTACACATTGAAATAGCCTTTTTGAGAGGCGATATCATTTATTTGACAGTTGATGGTTACATGAGGCAAACAATGTTTGAATCATAAAGGTAAATAGTCATATTATGTGACTACACATTTATGTACAGCGATTATGTCCCAGTCACCATTAAATCAAAATGGACCATTCTTATTTTTTATGGAATATTGTTATATTTATTATAAATGTTTTTTCTGTGAACAACATTATTATTATCATCACAAATTAATGTGCCCTCCCTTTTGCTGTGACATCTCTTCTCTGATGATACGTTTACTGACGTGAGGGCGGGACAACCTGTCAACGATCCAATCAGTTCTCAATGGTCAAAATCAAGTCCCGCCCTACATTTTTTCCTGTATGATAAGCCGTTTCGCTTGTATATAAATCACAATAAAGAAGAAAAGACTACCGCAACTTCCGTTTCATGTCAAATTTAAGAACAAAAAGTGAAACCAAATTAAGACACTAACTGGTTACTGAGCCCCTATTTTGAACTTTACACGGCAAGTCAAGAAACACCTCAGATGGTGTAACCCAACAATGACAGCAACACTTTCTTTCACTCATTTTTGACTGTTCAGTCAGTGCCTTGTCCAGTGGTTCTATGGATGAGTTTGGAGAAAAGGAAAGAGGCCGGACAAAAGGACAGGGCCGCCTACCTCATCCCTTTCCTCCCATCTCCGATTCTTTTCTATTAAAGTTATTTATTCCTTCTTTCTATTTTAAGGCTATTTATGCAGCAGGCGACTCCTCATTATCCATCCACGGCTCTGCAGGGATGACAGGAAAGGATCCCCAAAAAACAGAGCGGGGGATGACCCTGCCCTCCCTCTCATCCCTCTCTTCTCTCCACGCATTGCTAAATTGCCTATTATTTCTCCATTTCAGCCCGTCCCGTGTCCCCTCTGTCGGCACGTTAATGACAGGCGAGCAGAGCGTCGACACGCTTCTCCTCGTGTGCAGACGCTCATTAAACAGAAAGGATGCTTAATGCTATGGAGCTGAGCAGTTTAAGACAACGCAAAGATGATTTCATCTGCCTGGACTCCTCTCCGACTCGCTCAATGACTTCTCAAGAGCAAAGCAGATGTGGGACACCATCCGAGCCACAGAGGACATCATCTCCCACAATTCCCTGTGAATATGTAGATACAGTTAAAAGCACCGGCAAACTGATGAATAATGAAAAGATTGCTTTGTCTGGCATTCCTCTGTCCGCTTGTGTCCCTGCTGACTCAAAGTATAGAATTAAATGCATAAGTGGATTGAACGCTCCTCAGGGTACGAAAGTCTATGAGAGATGTACTGTTGGTGACAAATGGCCTCAGTTTATTTCTCGTCTTAAAATGTCTTAATCAGTACTGAAAATAGAATTTAAACAAATGATTAATTATTAATATTGATTCTAATATATATATATATTATATAGGGTATAGATAGATAGATAGATAGATAGATAGATAGATAGATAGATAGATAGATAGGTTTGGAGAATATGGACAAATATTATTCATTTAAATATGTAATATTGCTAATGTAAAAAGATTACATATTCATATATTATTTAATATTAATTATTTTATATCTATATTCATTATTATTATATATTAATTTAAAAACGTTTTATAATAGAAATAAATATACATTGTTTCATACACACACCCATATACATAGGCTATATATATATATATATATATATATATATATATATATATATATATATCAAACACACATATATACATAGCCTGCTTACATATATGGTCATTTATATGAAATTTATTATCACAAGTATACCACATATCTCAACAGAGTCAGTTGTCTGTTTAAAGACGTTGCAGGACATTCCAGTTGAATTGATTTTGTTGCTCAGAACCCTGTGAAGGGAACACAGCTTATGTTCTTCAGCAGAGGGTTGGACAAGAGCATCACAGAGTAAGTAAAATCATACCTGCTGTGTCAGCCAAGTGCTGCATCAGTTGACCCGCTGTAACGCCACCCTGTGCATCCTGACCTGTGCTGCAGAGACACATCCATCTGTCAGTCACTGTGTCAGGGCATACAATCTGCAGTGACCCCGCTCGCATGACCTCTGACCCCTGCTGGGTAGTGTACTGCAGTCTGCATCATCACTGTCAGCACTGTAACGTGACAGAAGGTCCTTCAGGGTGGCAATGACGCTCATTTCACTGTCAAGTATTTTCAAATTAATATTTCTTTATTTAGTTTTTAATGTTTTCCAAAAAATGTGTATGCATCTGTATGTAAAGTTCCACAATGATCCTAAAAAACATAAATAAATGCAAATTCTTTCGATACATTCTCATATGCAGAAAAACATATGTGTATGGACTAATTTTCAGAAGTGGCAATTGTGCAAATAAGTGCTGGCAACTACCTGTGATATGATTAAAAACCGCCACTGGGTGAAATTACACAGGAGTCTAATCAGCCAGACTACTGAATATCAGCTGGCAAAAAAAAAGGCAAAAGTTTTGCTCAGTCCACAAATTATTCGTAATTATTCTGCTGATTCATAACAAAGGGAAAATATTATAACGAGTCACTGCTGTTCTTTATACTTTGCGAGAAGGTGAATACTCATTTATCAGCCATACATTTGCATAAATTCACATTTCTTTAAGCTTGCATTCCCAAATGTGATAAAGCACTTGCTGCAAAATAAATAAAACAAAAAAATAAAAATAAAGGAGAGGGTTTAAGTATAGGAATACTGGTGTAGGTATACAAAAAATAAATAATCACAGAAAAAGGAGGAAGACGTTCATACAGAAAAGAAAAAAAAAAGAAAAAAGCTGTAAAGCTCACCTTGATATAGAATATGGAGGAATAAATTAATATGCTAAAGATATTTATGAAGTGGAAGGGGAGCAAACGCATGAGGATAGCAGATTTACGAGGTATCGAGTGGAGGGATCATATGGAGGGATGAAGTGATAAGTGGAAGAACGAGTGAGGCACTCCGTTTTTACAGCGGCAGTCAAACAATGGCGTTCAACAGCGTTTAGAGTCGAGCGGGGACGGCCCAAGGCATTTAACTTTTACAGCACAGATGATGGAAGGGGTGTGTAAGTGTGTGTGCGAGACATCTTACATCCTGTCTTAAAGCACTATGTTTTCGGTCTTAATCTTTCATTCGATACGCACATGCAAATCTTTAGCATCACTGACATAAATACACATTCAGAAGGTATTCCTACTCACAGACCTCTATATCCATTTCTATTACCAAGACAGACACACACACAGAATCCCTGATGAAAGTCTCCCACACTTCAGGGTAGATGTCATGTTCCAGTGTAGCAGAGATATATGCCACATTAAAAATGAATGGAGAAAGGTGGAATGTCTTGGATGGAACGCTGTGTTATACCTTGCTTGCAGTGCTTCCTCTTTGGCGTACCTGCTGAATTTTTCACTTCTCTGTATCTCTCTCTCATTTTCATCCTGTATCTTACATTTCAACAGTCTGTTTGTTTTCAGAGGTCACGGTGTGCCATGGCATTATGATCAGCACTAACACGGCGAAGTCCCTTTCAGTGCGCTCACAACACCAGGTGACCTTTATAAAATCTGTAAAGATCACAACAAACATCTCAAAAGGATTTTCATATATAGAGACCTTCCAGGTCACATATTTCATTATGTAAACTGCAGCAGCAATCATCTACATCATGCCTTTCCCCCCTCTCTCTTTTCTATTGCTTCCATCTTGTTTTCCTTCAGTTCTTTCTCCTATCCAGCTCAGGAAGTGTCTTTCAGAGCCTGCGTGACCCGGACATTTAAGAGAACAGTGACAGCAGGGGGCAATTTCAAATCTCTTTTCCTTCATCAAACAGTGAGAGAAGACGAGGAAGGTCACAGAAAGATGGGATGGGGAAAGCACAGAGGTTGGTCATGATGATTGTTTGATCCAGGAATGAGAAATGGCAACAAAAAAGTAGGAGCCCATCAGAGGAACGAACAGAAGAAGATGGAACAAGGGATGAGGAGGAAGAGAATGAAAGAAAGAAATGATGGGATACATTTTTAAACTTGCCACATTGCGTTCAATTATGAGACTGTGAGAACTAGTTCTTTGCTATCACTCAAGCTTTGTTCAGACTGTCAGTCCAAATACGATGCATATCTGATTGAAATCCGATCAGATTTAGCAAGTGTGAACGGTTCAAAACGGTTTTCTACAAACACAAACATGTTTTCTCTTATAGTCGTGATGAATTGGAAGTAGCGACAGATCATTTATTCAATACTATGATGTACATTTAAGTGAAATGTATATTAAAATAGTACAAATGTAGGGTGGGGACTTGGTTCTATCTATTGGTTGTTGATTGGAGGGAGGCAGATCTGAAAGTGAGTGTAACGCTAATATCCACGATGAGATAAGCAAAGTGCATGCGCGTTGTGCACACGCTACATTGATTATGGCCAAGCATGCGCCCTTAAAATAGCATATTAATAACATGTGCAACGCGCCATTTCATTCTCTTGTTTGCGCCGGAACACACCTCCTCTTTGCGCTGAACTGCCCCTGGGAGCGCAAATGCATTTCCTAGTTTACCGATGTGCGTCTGTGGAGGGAAAAGTCCGCTGTGCGCAGATGCAAAATAGGAATGATACATGCGTCGCTGTACAAAGTCAATTGTGCTGGGTGCAAGATAGGGCCCAGTGTGTTGAACACAAAATGGAGGGGGTTTTGGAAGGGGACGTGGATGAGGCGAAGGGATAGTCGCAGAACATGGCGAAGGCAGGATATGGTAGAGGGGTGGTGATGGCAGGACGAGGTAAAGGGATGGTGATGGCAGGATGAGGTAAAGGGATGGTGATGGCAGGACGACAATCCCCTGGCGGCAATTGTGGAGAAAGTCCGCTAGCACAGGCCCAGAGCTTGCCAGTGCCGACAGCCTATGGTGGAGTAGAGGGAGGGAGGAGCCAAGATGGTATGGAGGCTGACGGCAACTGGGGGACGACCGAGGGAGACTAGGCCGATGGATCCACAGGCCCAGATGGAGAGCCAATGGAATCGAGCGACATCGCTGACATTGGAGACCAAGGCGATGACTTCAGTGAACAGCGACTTCAGGGTCTCGTCGTCGAAAGGGCAGGTGACAGCGAGACAGTAAATCTCAGAAAAGGATAAAAAAATCGTGGCCCTTCTGAGCCACTGCCCCAAACTTTGCTGCGTAATCTATGGGTCCGGTATTCTGTAATGCTAATATCCACAGAAGATTTACAATAACTAACAAGAGAGCCAACATGTGAGACAGTGTGTTGAACACAAACTATACAAAGAACAGAACAAGGGGATAAACTTAAATACACAATGATGATTAGCTAAAAGATGAACAGCTGTGATGATCAGTGTTTGGAATAACGGCGTTTAAAAGAACGGCGTTAGGTAACGACGTTATTTTTTCAGTAACGGGGTAATCTAACTAATTACTTTTCCCGCCGTTACAACGCCGTTAACATTACTGGACGTTAAATGCGGTGCGTTACTATGCATTGATTGAATAAACTGTGTAATCCGAACGCACCCCTGGCTCACACAGCGAGTGAGGAGGTGGGTTAATAATAAGCGATTATGATTGGCTAAGGCAGAGTCATGTGTTTCATGGTAGCCAATCAGAGCCAGTGTTTTTACACACATGCCAGCACACGCGCCACACACACACACACCAGCTAAACAGAGATTCGAGGAAGCAGCAGCAGAGATGGCGAGTCAGGAGCAATCCGATGAAAAGTTGGCATTTTCAAGGTGGAGATATAAGCACTACTTCAAATTCATTGAGGTCAAAGGCAAGAACTAGGGGTGGAACGGTACATGTATTCGTATTGAACCGAAAGAGAGAGAGAGAGGCGCGGGCGCGATCGAAAAGTTGCAAAGTGTTTACATTTGTGTGTGTGTGTGAGAGAGAGAGAAAGAGAGACGCGGGCGCGATCGAAAAGTCGCAAAGTGTTTACATTTGTGTGTGTGTGTGTGTGTGTGTGTGTGTGTGTGTGGCGCGGACGCGATCGAACATTGGAAACATAAAAACATAATCCGTAATTTTGTTTATACAGGACATTCAAACTGCAAAGTGTTTAAGTTACTGCTAATTAAAATTAAGGAAAACAAAGGTTTATTAATTTAATAACTAATTATATAAAACATATATAATGTTATATAATGTGCACAGTCAGTGCACTACAAATAAACTGGTTCAATGCCTTTACTTTATTAATAAAACTTTTAATAAAAAATTGAGAGAGGTTGATTTAATTTGCAGAGTTAAATGCACTTTATATGGTGTAACTGTTTACTTTTCTTACAAAGATAATGCTTGAAGTGCAGGATAAACCTCTTGCTGTCTGTCAACGCACAATAAATATCGAAAGTTATGTACAAACACCTGTCTGTTCTACTCATTTCAACTGACTTGTGAAAACTGATCAATCTGAACAAATTCTTTGACATATAGCAACTTTTTTTTTTCTTTTTTTTTTTTACAGTAACGCAAATAGTTACTTTCCCTGGTAACGAGTTACTTTTATTATAGAGTAATTCAGTTACTAACTCAGTTACTTTTTGGAACAAGTAGTGAGTAACTATAACTAATTACTTTTTTAAAGTAACGTTCCCAACACTGGTGATGATTAATGTCCATGGTGACTGGTGAGTGGCGGGAACTAGAACAAAAGGAACACGTGATGTATAAAAACAAACTGAAAGTCCATGAAAACAAACTGACTAACTAAACGTAACTGTGACAGTGAGAAAGGGGCAGGGTTTTAGCAGAGTAAATTATCAGAAAATTCCGGCAAGTAAGTTGTTTCATCAGAAGATTGAGTTAGATATTTTAAGGTATAAAAAAAAAATACAAAAATAAATAAACATAAACATGGATGAATCATTCACAATAAGATCAATAACAAACATTTAGAAAACAGAATTAATTTTTTTTTTCATGCCATCTTGATGTAAAAATGTTCCTCCGCAAGTCATTTGCAATTTTGTATTTCAAAATTCTCATTTTGTGTTGCACCGAAGAAATACAGTCATAAAGGTTTGGAATGACATTATTGAGTAAATAATGAAAGAATTATCATTTTAATTTGTTGAAATCATTGTAGAAAATGGATATCCATCCTAATTTGCATATTATATAGTGAATAACTGCTTCAGGGCACGTTTTAACAATATGGGAGCGATGTTGAGAAAAGATGTCACGCCGGTGAGTGTATAAGGCCAAAGCAAATTACAAACGGTGGCAACTAATAATCGTCTGCATTCACGACCATCTCTCCTCATCTCACTGTCTGAAGGCTTCAGCCTAAAGCAAGTCCCGTGAGAGCGTGTAAAATTCTTTCCTTTGGTCCGTAGGCATATACGCCACCCTCTCTGATAAAGACTGATGCTCTGACTGAGTTCCTCAACGGTGCCGGGACGCATACATAGGTCAAGAGACGCCTCTGTTGTTGCAGACTCATCTTGACAGGCAGGTGACAGAGATTAATAGCCCCTCTATTGACTGACTAACTTGCAGTTCCTTATCGTTGGCTTGGCCCAAGTGCACAGCGCTGTTATTAGAGGTATAATTGCAAAGACATTTAAAGCGTTTTCCCTTCGGGGATGGTGGAATCCAATAAAGCTTTCATAAGAGTCAAGACAAGACGAGGCATTGCGCTCTCTGCGCACACACACACACACAATGGCAACGGAGGGCGAAAGATGGGAGAGATCCAGTAAAATTGCCAGCATCAAGACAATAAGTGATTTATGGTGCATTGCACAACTCTGGTAAAGCTGATTTATTAAAAACACACGGAGAATCTGTACATATAACAGCTGACATGTCAAATACGCAGTATAAATGTAAGCTCTGTCCCAAATATTGACTACATAAAAAAACAGAGTATACGGCATTGTTTCAAGGTTGGTAAACATGAATATGTATCTGAAATAGCGTGTGTGTGTTCACTTTTGTTTTGTGTAGGTGGAAAATGAAACAGGGAGGGCTGCTGAATATGCAGGGATAATCTGGGCTTTAACTCAATTGTGCAGAAATGAAGTTAGCCACCTCAGGGGAGCGAGAGCCAGGGGTCAGAATGGGCCGTGCCCTCACTGTCAGCAAGCAGACAGGACGTAGGGGACACAGGGAGGCGCTGACCCCTCTCCGTCCAGCCCTACGAGGACATCAGTGACACCTGAAAGCCAACAGAAACACTGCATTTTACACTTACCCAGTAGGAACCATCCATCAAAAACAGTGGTCTATTCAGTAGGGAGGGGAATCATTAAGAACGAAACAATACCAATTCCCGTTCCTCATGCTGTGTGTCATTTTTTTTTACTGTACTATTGCACAAAAATCTCATAATATGCTTGCAATTAGAAAACATGTTAAGTTCACATACTTGTTTATACGAAAAACAATGCTACAGCCAGTCATTCTACTTTGAAATGTCTGTTTTTGTTTTGGTCTGTGTGATCCCGCCCCGCTGCCAATTTACCCAATAATATTTCAACACCTCGGGTTGCCATTTGGCAGAAAACACAGCGCATTGTAGCCACGGAAGCCAGCAAACAAACTAGGTCAGAGATCGCAGATTCTACCTGACCTAAAAAGCCTCCGCATCCATCTAAAAAGCTCTATGTCCAGAGGCATATTAAAATGCAGATAAATCATCTGATGGGCGCTTTCCATTGTCAATTGCGCTTGTTCCTGTTGCGTGTCCTCAATTTGGCAACCTGGGTGACAACGAATCTGAGGAGGAGATGGTGGGAGAAACAACCCTCTCCAATACTTTATACAATAAATCTTTTTAAAGCAGGGTCTTTGACATTTTTCAGGGCATAGACTGCTTAGACAAGAGACATGGAGCAGGGACCCCGATATAAAATGTATCAACCAGAGCTACATATTAAACTAAATGGCCTTCGATATTAATAGAAAACAAACACATTATACTGAGTGTGTGTTTTTGATTCACTAATAAAAATGGCCTCATAGACTCATTTATTCTTGAATATAACTACAGTGATTGCATGCTTTTTATTCACCAAAAGCCTCAGAGAATTTCGTTCTGTAATTGGACTACACTGTTTGCCATGTCTGTTTTACTCTAACAGAGCTCCCCGCATTATTTATTCAATGAAGCTGAAAGTACTGTAAGCAGTGATGGAACAACGCATGAGCGAGAACTGTTATGGTTCCGGTATTCTTTTTGAAAATGGAATGGGTTCTGAATAAGAACTGGTTCTTGGTTACCAATCTTACTATACAGTACAGTATGCGGTACAATATAAATATTAAAAACATGTCCTGTAATGAAGCTCACAAGGACATACGAGCAGACTCTCATCATCCTGTGGTTTAACACACACACTCCACTGAACTGAAAGCACATTTCCCAGGCATCAGTTTAAACGCGCACGCTTGCCTAATTTCCGTGTAATCTGGTTAGACTGTGAGCCCTGCTCCGACCTTGTCACACTCTTCACTGCTGTCGTTCTGCTGCTGACAGGAGGTGAAACGCCCGGCATTAATGTAATAAACTAGACGTACGTCTGTAAGTGTGTGAGGTAGATGCAGAGGGATACTGAGAGCAGGGACAACCAAAGTGCAGAGTTTGTGTGACTTCAGCCTCATGTTTGAGCCAAGACACACATAATCAATCAATCTCAGGTGTCAGGGCTTGT
The DNA here is from genome assembly GCF_963993115.1 of Abramis brama. Lineage (NCBI taxonomy): Eukaryota > Metazoa > Chordata > Actinopteri > Cypriniformes > Leuciscidae > Abramis > Abramis brama. Next base: position 34,634,160 of record NC_139971.1, read on the forward strand.
AGTTTTGGCTGCTCCCTTGGTGCAGTAGCTGTCAGATCTTGTCTTTTCTTCTCACCTTGAACAGGGATCGGTGTTTGAAGGGCAAACTTAGATACTTGAGGTCAAAAGCACATCAGTAATGTCATCATTGAGTCAAAGTGCAGTTTTATTGAAGCCAATCTAGGATGAATTGGTTCAAACAGTTTTATATTTGATCAATCAAATCAAAGTAATATAATTGTTGTATTATTGCTCATAAAGAACCTGGACCTGAAGAAATCGGAAGAAACCTCTGTCTATTTTCACAGACTTGGAAAAGCTGTCGTTCTTCAGCTCAGCCCTGTCTACGTTTTGGCCAGCTCTATTCATTTGCAATGCATTTCATACATACAACTTGAATACACATCCTCTGTGAAGTACATGTTTTTAAATTCTGATTTTTATGTTTTTTAAATTCTTGAAAAGAAAACTCTCCTAAAATATATAATTTGTTCTTTTTATGACAAAGCAAAGTTGTAAAATGTCATGTAGAGTGACTCCCCAAAAATTAATAATTCATGACACTTGCAAAAATAAATAAATAAATACACTTTCCCTGGAAAACCTAATTTAAAAAATGTTTAAGAGAAACAAAAAACAAAAGCCAGCAGGAAAGGATTTCATTATATTGTAGAAGTCATAAGCATAATGACACATACACACCAGTATAACACAACATCTGCCTTATATCCTATAGGCATTGGAGTGAAGGTGAGATCCTCACAGGAATCACTCTCAGCAAAAGAGACGGAACCGCACATTTTCAGTGATGTGAAATAGAGGGCAATTGTCAATGCCAAAGCATTCTGAAAAACAGCCTGTTAAGGAGCTCTGCAAATGTCGACACACTTGCACACTATACACAAGCACCATCACTTTGAGGTGAAACAGATGGACAGGCAGTCTGGTTCAACGTTTCTAGGAGTTTCTCTTCATACATCTTAAGGCAAAAGCCTTGAGACATCAGTGAGAATCATTTACTGCAAAGATGAAGGTGATGTTATTTAGTGTGTTCAGTGATGTACTGTAGCTTTCATTATTGCCATGTAATACCACAAGCTACCTACAGGAGGTGCATTTTCACTGTGCCCATAGCACACATTGTCACATAGGAAGAAAGATTTTCGAACAAGTGAAGTCAAAAATACCAACAGGAGATAATAACAACCCCTCCCAATCTTAGATTTTTTTCTACTTTATTTGAAATCAAAAAATTTAAAGAAAGTTTTTATTTCTAAAAATACAGAAATTCGACAAAAATTAAAAAGGAAGTAACTTAATTTTAAAATCAATTCATTTTTACAAATTTAGGTGGATTGCATGGAATTAAAATCACTTGTGACCAAATTTTCAAGAATGGAGTTGCATTAAAAAATTGATATGATACAGGTTTTATTAATATTAAGTCATATAAAAACAAAAATGAAAAAGACCCCGCATGCATTTATGCAATGGTCATACTCGTACCATTTAAAAGAACTGCATGCTTTCAAAAGGAACTTAAAAAAAAATTCTGATGAATGAACATGGTAACAGACAAGGTTCTTCATAGTGGTCACAACATGAAGGAACGCTTTATGAAACACCATTGTGTTCCTTCTTTGCAATAAGGCCTGGCCTTGTGGAGATGCTACGTCTATTGTTCTGTTCACATTAGTTGCCCCCTGGCTCCAAATGCAATGAGAAAAGTGTAAGAAAATCTCACCTCTACCCATCACATCTAATGAACAGCTGAGCTTCCCCTCCCTACTACTCCTACACAATCATAAACACACACACACGCACACACAGATGCCAACAGATGTATGAAGGAAGTGGGAGATATAAGAGAATAAAGCAATTGAGAGCGGAAGCTCAGATAAGGTGAGGAGAGTAAATGAAAAATGGAGGAGGATGGAGAACAAGTGATAGACAATGGTGAGGAAGATGATAAGTTAGAGATAGAGGTCTGATAACCAAATAAACTATATGCACAAGAAATTCTTACTTTTACTTAGCAAGGATGCATTAAATTAATCAAAACTAGTAAAGACATTTACATATGTTTCCAGAACATATTAAGCAGCACAACTGTTTTCAACATTGATAATGGTAAGAAATGTTTCTTGAGCACCAAACATTAGATATTAGAATGATTTCTGAAGGATCATGTAACATTGAAGACTGGAGTAATGGCTGCTGAAAAAGTTTTGCTCATTACATTTTAAAGGGAACCTATTATGTCCCTTTTTACAAGATGTAAAATAAACCTCAGATGTCCCCAGAATTTTTATTTTGTCCCTTTAAATTGTTTGTTCACAGTGCATTACCTAATGTTAACAAATGCAAATTTAGATTTTAATAATGTATTAATAAATGTTGAAATTTACATTAACTAAGATTAATATATGCTGTCAAAGTATTATTCATTCTTAGTTCATGTGAACTAAAGTGGTTAACAAATGAAACTTCATTGTAAAGTGTTACCCAGATATTTTATATTGTAATACTGTAATATTTCACAATATTTTGATCAAATGACTGCAGCCTTGGTGAGCCTTCTTTCAAAAACATTTAAAAAAAACGTATAACCTCAAACTTTTTAACTGAACTGTATGTATACACACACACACACACACACAGAATATTTGTATACGATATATAAACAAGTAACGGTGGTGTCACACTTTGGCTGAGCGTGGTGTAGGCTAAAACACAGGCATATATATACAAAATGAAAACAAAGATGTTTGGATTAACACAGGTGATACAAACAAGGGAACTGACGAGTAACCATAGAAACAAACAAGAACACAATGAGTAACCTAGGAGACAAACAAGTGGCGGGAAACTGAGGACAAAGGAGATGTGACTCAAGGTACACAAACTAAGAGTCCATGAGGGTGAAACTAAGAATAATTGTGACATGTGGGTCAGTGTTTACCTTATATAAATGAATCACACAGAGCAGTATCAGCAGTCTTTACGGTTTCTGGCAAGTGTAATGCTGTGTTGGCAGAGTATTTGTGATTGGAGAGAATGTGCAGCTGAGATGATGCTGGTCAAATATCCACAGCACTCCACACATACTGTATCCACTGAGAGTTTGCATTGTCATGAATAGAACAAAACAAAACTATAATGCAAAATAAAGCAATAACAAATTAAAATAATATAACAAAACACAACACAACAAAAGTTTCTTTAAGTCTCTTGGGCTGCTTTTACACACCTGATCTTTTAACCATTTCTGATTTTTTTGTCCCACCTGTTTCCATTCACTTTAGACACGACTGGTATCCCATATCTGTGTTTACATTAATCCCCGCCCAAAATTATTCTGATCGCTTTACTACGCGACTCTTGGGTCGACCCTCGGGTTTTGAATGGCCGTGCTATTAAAATGATTTATATAATTCACGTCAGGTGCTACCATGATTACTTGCCAGCTTGGATAAGATAAAAACGGTCATGGATGTTTGTGGTGCAAAATTGTACTGAACGGATAAATACCAGGAAAGAAGGTAATTTTCCATTGTTTTTTTATCAACGGTTCGTTAAGATCTAGAATTCTGAAGCCAAATAAAAAAGTGCGGTAAGATGCCATTTATTTGAATGAATTCGCATAAATTAATTAACGAGAAAGAGAGAGTGAGAGAGATTGTGAGTGTGAAGCGTCTGTATAGCACCTCTATGTAATAGTGAAGCTGTGAGTTTAATTACAAAAACTGAAGTTATCACCTTGTTGTTGAGAAATATAATGTAGCTTTCAGTAACAAAGCGGTTGTGTTTATACAATTTATGGGGCAGAGGTTGAAAAAAAAACTCGTTTCTAAGCTCCTTAATGTTTCTGTGTGTGCTCAATCTCTTACCAATTTATAGTTTCCAGCTCAATAGAGTGAGCGCAGACAGGAACGCCTGCTTCATAATACGACATTAAAAAGTCTTCTTTGTGAGCAAACGTGTCGCCCTCGCCTTGGGAATCGGATATACATGTTTAGACGTAGGTCAAATGTCCAGATATCGGAAAAAGATATGTAAAAAACACATTTGGAAGTGGCTCAGAACGGATGCGAATCTTATGTGTTTTTTTTTTTGTGTGTTTACACGTATGCAACAAATTACGATCCAGATGTTCCGATTTTTTGTGACAGGCTAAACTCAGCCTTGGTGACATTTGATTAGATTGAGAGTGTTTTACAAGACTTCTAGCACTCCAAATGCATCTCAGATGTACAGTATAGAGCAAGGAGCAAATTAAGTCATGTGATCCACAACTAGTCAACACAGACCCAACACAATAGGTGTTTGACTTAATGTGGTGCCACGCAGACTGATCGGTACCTGACAAACAATGCATTTTGGTTAGAAATTTTGTCAGGCGCTGCAGTTGCCCCAAATCGGCTGCACGAGCTCTGATGGAGCACTTTATTGGTATTTAAATAGTATAGGCTTATGTTGAACGTTATTCTTGTACATATGGCACTGTAAGCAGTACAAAAAGAATTGAATGAAAAGTGATTCTGTATTGCATCTAATCCACTTCATCTGTTATAAAGTATGCAAACATCTCGCGAGCATTACTACGGGAGGCAGAAAATGCTTTTTAAACTCCTTCCCGCCTGCAACCGGCAAATCACGCCTGTGGGTGGAAGCCTAGTATAGTTCAACTCAAACACACCTATTGACTAGTGGCAGAACTAATCAACTAGTCAGTTCAAACTCTAATACATCTTTTTATTCAGCTTTCAAGGACACACAAGAACAGAGGAGGAGGGTGAATTCATGGATGTCCTTAAAGGCAGAACAAAGAGCAGTGAAACTTAAAATCCATGTTTAAAAGGCAGTTTTAAAATGTCCACTTTGACTTCTATTTGTGCTGAAGGTGATTTAGATCACTGCCTGCTGACCGAAGACTCAATTAAAGCTCAGTCCTCACTAGTGAAGCACCCAGGCCATCAGACCAGCTAATTAAACTACAGGCACTTACCATGGGAGTTAATGGCCTTCAATTATGAATGAAGGGCTGAAAGCTCAATCAGTGGGTTGAATGAAAACCTTGCTAGTCACAAAAGGCCACAATGTCTTTCCTGATCTTCAACCCCCCAAAAAGGACCCCATTTTGCTCAAAAAGAGCAGCCCGGCTCTGGAGAGAGAGTGTGGAAGGAAGTTAAAGTGACTCAGCCAATTTGAACAATCATTAAACATTGTTGATATAATTGTCCTGTTTTGTTGGATGCTGGTTACTCACAAATCAGTGATGAAGTGTGTTGGTTTGCTTGATTAGGCATCCTGTTGTGATTTCAAGAGGGAACCACTGGATTAGCAGTCAAGGTTTGGCTAATACACCCCTACTGGTAAATGCCATAACTACACAGTTTGGCTCCTAAAAACATCTTTCCCCAATTGACTACCATTCAAAAGCAGCTCAAAAACATATATGATTCCCATACTTCCAGATGCTAATGGATATATTTCTCCAGGTATTATAGACCTCCTTGGACTTTATCATTTGAAAATATGTTGTGGCTGTGCTGGCGCATTTTCAATAGATTGATTGGGTACAAGGGTGTAGATTTGGTTTGAACATAGGAATGGGGGTTGAGGGATGAATAGTGAAGTGTTTTAGCAGTCCTGGGGCATTCTCCCTTGTGAAATTCAATTTTTTTTTTAGTAACTTATTTATAGCCCACACATGCAAAGTTGATTACTGCAATTAATTAGTTATTAACATAATTGATAATTAACATAATTCCTTGATCCCATAGGATACCCGGGTCTGAAGTATTTTATATTATTTAAGCATCTGAAACCTTTTCTGTTCAACTGAAATTTCTACTTTAAAGTGCCATGGGAAGCATTTCTACTGAAAATGCTTATATCCTAGACTTAACAGATATTGTTTTCATTTCATTAGGCTCTTAATGATTTATGTAATCTTTTTGGATAGCCTATCAGAAAGGCAGTTTTTTCCTAATATAATCATCATTAGAACAGAACACATTTTACACATAGAGAAAATACATAACTTATAATGCACATAATTTATAATGGTCCAGACTTTAAAGCTCTTGATTCTACTTTGTACTTGCCCTTATAAAAATGTATCAGTTCTTGTGGTATTTGTTAAAACTATAATTACATGCAAGACCACTGATGCCTCCTCATTACCACGCTTATAGGCAAATGTGCATCATTTTAAAAAACAATCTACAGCAGTTTCTATGAAAAACAGTAGACTAAAAACTAATATATAATAATTACAACATGTACTGAATTAAATTTGATAAAATTCCTGTAAGGGTGGTTATGAGCAGTTTAAAAAGCCTTCTCATTATGCATTTTACTAATCAGTCTTTTTAGATTTTGTGGCTATTTTAGATAATTGACTTTCTACATAGCCTTGTACTGTATAGTAAATTTTATATAGAATTCAAAAGTTTGCATATTTTATCTTATCACACTTTTGGTGTGTGCTGTTAATTCATGCACCACTTATGCCAAATTAAATAAACAAGTTTAGTCATGCTTGTGTGTTTCAGATGACAACACTTAGCACCGAACGCATGATACCATGATATGATATACAGTTAAATAGTAATTCCCTCATATGCGTGTATTAAACATGGTAGAAAATTTGAGGGGTGGGGGGAATGTTTTTGATAGTCTTGGTTACTAGGGTGGGACGGACTATGCCCAATGATTGAATAGGAAGCAGGATTGCATATCGCAGCTCACTGTCCTGAACCATTACTTATGAACAGCATGATCCAGAAAGGTGACATACTGAAGAGTGAGAAAGCAGAGGGAAAAAACCTAACCTGGTCTAAGGTTGGTCTCCTCATTAGAGAGGACCACCCACCTCAACCCAAACTGGAGAGTCCTTTAAAGAAGACATCAAATGAAAGGACTCTCCATCATATTTCTGGCTCAAATGCCCCCACGTGGAGTGCCCTCTGTTTGACGATGCCCCATTGTGCCCAGGATGATCCAAACACACTCGCACACACAAACCACTTCACTCACAGACAGCATTCAATATGCCTGACTTGGCATTAAGCTTTTTAAAGGTCACACGGCATTATGAGCCACATTTATCAAAAACATCTAATGCATGTTAAAATGTTTGGAAGTAAATTTCAGTGTCTTGAAACATTACAAATATCTCAACCGATCACTATTCATAGCCAATCTGATCATATTAAGACATGGTATCAATTACACAATTTAGGTAAAAGTAATAGGAGATAAATATGAGAATAATATATCAAAGTTTGTCACAGCACAACCTTGAATGCTTCATAAGTCACTTTAATTAAAAGTGTCAAAATGTAAATGAAATGCTTGTGCAAAGACATGTTATTATTTCTTGATGTTTAATGTCACACACACCTTCTGTGTTATGTGATCAATAGCACACTTTAATGTAATCATATTTAAGGCATTATAAATGTGCAAAAGATTAATTGAAATCCAACTGGTTAATTGTGAAAGAAAAACAGAAACATTTACACAGCATGAACTGATTGAAAATTCAAATCGAATCGGTGAGAGCGAATGCCTTGATGACAGCACACGCGGCACAGGATGATCAACTTCACTTCAACTCACACAAGAGGAAGTAACGAGAAAAAAACAGAAAGAAAGGGAGGGAGAGCGAAAGAGTATGCAAATGAGTGGAAGAACCGCTGAGCTAAGCTTTAATGGCAAGCGAACATTTGAATTCACCATGGAAGCCTTTTATATTCATGATAAATGGAAAATAAATGTTATTAAGTTCTGTGTTATATTGGCCATTGTGCAAATGACTGAATATGTGTTTTCCCCATCATTACATAACTCATCAGGAAGTCAGGCGCAAATAAGAACAAGTGGCACTTTCCGCAAATTGGGTAAAAAATAAGAGCCTGAAACTCTTCAAAAATGGTCTCTTTTTTTAACAAATGGTCATTAAAGTGCCTAACCTTCAGAAAATGTTTGTCAGCCTCAGGGAGTCAAACTAAACATGATATGTTTTAATTTCTATTCCTTTTAAATGAACCCTTTTGAGGATATAGTGTAAAACTAATTTGTGTAGCAATAAACAGTTAAACCTTGACATTTACAATGCTTGCATATTTAACACTTTAAATAATCTTTCATTAAGATGTTGATTTATAATTATCAACCAACATATATTTCCCATAAACTAAATGTTTTTACTACAACAAATTGTCATCTTAACTGGAGAATACAGATGTTTGATATGTTTGAAACTACTTTTCATTCTAGGCTACTTATATTTTTGGTTTCACTTTATTTTGATGGTCCCTTTAACACATTCTGTTGTCTAGAAGTAACATTGCACCTACATGTCTACTAACTCTCATTAGAGTATTAGTAGAGTATTAGTAGACTGGTAGGGTTAAGGTTAGAATAAGTTGACATGTAGTTGCAAAGTTACTTATAGTCAGTAGAGTGTTGGAGGACCATCACAATAAAGAGTTATCAGATATTAAGCATACAGTACACTAATACTCTAATGAGAGTTAGTTGACATGTAGTTGCAAAGTTACTTATAGTAATGTTCAACATACTATTTTGAACATAATGTTCAAAAGGGACCATCAAAATAAAGTGTTACCATGTTTTTTCTTAAAGGAAATTAATACATTTATTTAGCAAGCACGCATTAAACTAAAGTTCAAAAGTAAAAGTAAAACATTTGCACTGTTACAAAAGATATCATGATTACTGTTCTTTTGAAATCCTAAATAAAATGGATGGTTTCCAAAAAATATTTAGCAGCACAACTATTTTCAACATTGATAATAAGAAATGTTTCATAAGCACCAATTCAGAATGAATGATATGAGAAGGATCATGTGACACTGAAGATTTAACATTAGGCGTGCATGTGTTTGTCTGCTCCCATGGGTGTCTACTTATGTATACATATATATGTGTTAGCATGGCATTTGATTTCCCATCCATGCTGAGAGTGATACTTCTCTTGTTTAACGTTTTTTTTCCTCCTCTTTTGAACTTCACAGGTCTGCCGACTCCAATTTCCTCACAGTCAGGAGCAAGAGGGTTTTTACAGAAGCCCAACACCTGTTGTTTGTTTGGCTTACACAACAGCATGCGGCGTCACAGACAAACCTGTGGCACTTCCTACCTCTCTCCATCACACCCTGATCTCTTTCCCCCTTCATCTCTATTCAATCTCTGCCTCCTTTTCCACCTGATCTACCTATGAGATGCTTCATTTTTCTCTCTTTCTTTTCTCAAATGCTAAGACTATCTAACTATAGTAAATGTCTTTGTCAACCATATGAGCATGAAACACATTTAGTGTTATACTGTATATACACACATGCAAACACTCTCTGACAAATTAGGTGCAGACCACTAACCAAGTGTGTTTGCAGCCGCCCCCTGCAGCAGACTGTTGACTCCCTGTGGCAGGCTGTAGGGTCGTGAAGGTCGTGGGGTGGTTGGTCTGGGCCCGGCATCATGGGATAGCAGCACACACACAATTAAATTAGTTTGCACTTGGCACTCATTGCATCTGCCTCAAACCTGTGTATCCTGCTGATTTAATTTCCACTCCTCTTCTGTAGTGAGTCTCTCAACTGCCCCTTGATGACCGCTCCATCCACCTTCTACAGAGAGAAAGAGAGAGGGAGAGATTGCAAATACCTCACGTACTACTTACTATACACACAGTACTCCAAGATACTGCAAGTGCAGTGAAAATTTGGGTACATTTGGCTTTTGCTTCTCTTTCGTTTTGACAAAATGTGTAGTTATAGTATCAGGCCAGAATAAAATAAAAGTACAATTCAACGATAGTAAAATAGTCCCTGGATTCATTCTCAACATGGTGAGAGCATTTACTGCAGCTATTATGCTATTCACAGCTGGAATCAGCATCCAGAAATGTCAGATGTGCCCCGATGGTTGCCATGTTCAAACAAAAAAGCACATTTGTTTAGTGCATTCTCTGACTTTACATTACTGACTGGACTGCATTATTGTATTTAATTTTTTTATTTATAATTTTACTTTTTTACAAGTTTAATTGATTTTTATTATTTATTTGTCTTTTTTTATTTTTTTATTCATTCATTGAATTTTAAATGGACTTTTATATGCCTTCATTTTTCTTTTTCATTATCAGGCCTACAGCATAAAGCACTTTTTGAAATACTGAATTGAATTTAATAACACAAAATGCTTTACACAGGCTTGATAACAACATAACAAAAAAATAAAACCTTATTTTAAATAAAATAAACTCCCCTAAAATAAATTTGCCTTAAAAAAAATGGTTATTTCCAGTCTTTGAATATGATTGGTATATTTGACTCTGAGAGACTAAGGGGTTTAAAACAAACATCTTTGTTCTGTAAATAGAAGAAATAGCTGATCAAATATTTATGAGTTGATGAGATATTTTTAGGTAAGTAGGATACAAATATTGGACTTTTACAAACCACAAACAACCATCGGGGTCAAGCAGTCTTCCCACATCCACACACGCTCATTACTAGCACGCAGCATGGAGAAAATGCTCCCTGCAGGCGAAGCTCTCCGTAGAAAAAAACCCTCTTTTGAACGTCTCCACGTGCTCCCTGTGCTCTTCAAACTGATGTGTTAATGCAATATTGTCTGCAAATTCAAAACTATCATTATTTCATGGTTTTAAGGCAGCCGGGCAAAGAAAGCACGAGTGATGGAGGAGTAAGAGAGTGATGAGAGCAGGAAGGCGTTCCTGATCAAATGCATGGTGAGGGCGGAGGTGGAGCAGGATGCAGCGTTATGATTCCATTAATTGGGGGCTTTCTTGCAAATGACCTGAAAGCTGCAATTACCTTCCACAGAAGGGCTCCATTATGAACATCTCACCCGTGACACACACACACACACACACACACACACGCCTGAATTATTTCTTTATATTCCCAGTCATAGACTGCAAATGAGACTTAGTCACATGCATTACTTGCACGGCGGTTTATATGTAATTGTCTGTATATTTACACCTTTAAACAAAACATTCACCCATTACACATATCATTCAATCACGCATTACTTTTTCTCCTGCATTCCCCCTCTATTCCCTCAGCATGCGCACACACTCCCTGGAACAGATGATGACATTAGTTGCGGGAGTTGGCTGGTCTCCAGGTGTCCCGGTGTTCTGTAATATTGTCACTCCCATATTTCACTCCTCCTGTCCCAGCCTCTGTTAAAGCAAACTCAATCAACCCCTCCTCATCCCAGAACCAGCAGTGTGTGCTTTTCCATCTCTACAATGTGAGGCTCGTGTTTGCTTTGAATATACAGGGAGCAGGGTACACACACCAAAGTATACTGTCTCTCCTCGGTCGGTGAATGTATATATCACAAGCCGAATGTGACTGTGTTAGTCATCGAGGAGGCAAGAGCATATGTGCTCTTTGTAATCATGAAGATACTGAATTTATTGATATTTATACTCTGGGTTTGGGCCAATTGCCAAGCTCTGAGCCCCTCCCCTCGGAGAAGCCAAATATGCATACTATTTACTATATCCAATTATATGTAAGTGCAAACTCATGAATTAGCATTTGAAATGTATATACTGTAGGGTATCGTGGACTATAGATGGATTATTTAACCAATGATAAAAATTCTGCCCTCATTTACTCACTCTTATGTCATTTCAAAACCTTATAACTTTCTTTCTTCTCTGGAACACAAAAGAAGATATTTTTGAAGAATGTTTCTACTGTTTTTTTGTTGTTTTTTCATTCAATGAAAGTCAGTGTGGTTTAAAACAACACTGGACCTCAATGACATTCACTGGATGAACAAACACACATTGAAAAAAATAAAAACTTCTTTTGTGCTCAAAAACATGTTTCTTTCTGGTCTCAAGGTGCATGACAAATTTGTCATTTATTAAATACTGATGGAGCAACATGATTTGTTTAGAAATAAAGTATTAAAAGAAATGTATTCAGATTAAAAATCATATGAATGAAAAAGTTGAACTATAGTGATATAATGTAGAAGTATAAGGGCAATAGTGACAGGGCAAAATATGTTACCTAATGAATATTTTTTTTTAATACAAATACTTGTTCAAAATGTACACTTCTATGAGTGGTGTACCATTCAAGTTTATTTTAATCACTTTTAGCACATTTTATAATGTTGCAAGTGTTTTTCTATTTTATTCTTCTGTTAGTAAATAAAGGCGTGCATCTTGGAATTATTATTCTAGTACAATCTCATTTCATAAATACATCTCCAATGTGTATTTTGTGGTCAAAATTGCGTTAAAACTTCGTCAGTTTCCTTAATCAACGAACTTTGCTACACTCATGAACTAAATAGATTAAATGTTAAAAATCATTCAATTATAAATTTAAATACATAAAAATATAACTTTCTTCATGGATCAGGAAAACCTTTCAGTGCATTGTGACAAACAACATTTGCAATAAAATATAGTAACATATTCAAAGGTGAGCATTTTCATTTGAACCATCAATGTTATTCATGAAATGGAACACATCTGCTGTTCAATAGCCAGTGGCGTTTAGAGTGACTGTGCATCATTAATGAAGGTACATGACACACAACTGAACATCAGCTAAAAAATCATACCGATCAAAAGACTGTGGGGTTCTACCTCCGGTCCACTCCTGGGACAGCTTAGTGTGACCCCGTCAATCAAACACACCTGGTCTGACAGTCCAGCTGCTCTCTGTTTCTATGGGAACAGGGGATATTGGTGAGGAGGGCATGCTCTGAAACAGGTGAGCATAGACACATTCACTGAGGGAAATCAGTCAGTTCATGCAACTGTTAATAAACCAATCAAACAGTCAGTTTCACCTTGGGATCATTACCTTAAGGGGACATATTACAGAAGATATTGATTAGGTGTACAATATTTAACCAGCCAATGGAATAATGAAAGAACTTCAGGTGTATGAAGCAGCCAGACAGCCAGATAGTTCAGTCCAGTCTGCTTAATAAAGAAGCAGTGTGATAAGTCTGAATGTCAAGGGCAAAAACCTGACTATGTAGGACTGTGTGTTTGCTTGTACGTGGCATAATAGGAAAAAATGGCTTAGGAGACTTTTAAGCTGCAGGGAAGCCAGTCTGTTAGAGGCTTCCACTTAACCCAAACAGATGTTCAGACAACTGTGTGTGTGTTTTTGTGCATCTACATAATATGACCTCTGACAAAAGCATTTTGTGCTGATGCAGCTCTCTTGAAAGAGAAATTGTTGTTCCAGTAAAACCACGCCCCCATTTACACATTCTCAAACACACACCTCAACAATCTCTTTGGCCCTCTCTCTCTCTCATCACACACACAAACACACTTTGTGTTTGCTGAAGAATATGGAAAATAAATGTCAGTGATCTCTCATCCCTTTACTCTATACGCATTGAGCTGTTGTGACAAGTCTTTTAGTAGTTCTGCTATGGCAGCAATTCAATACAGAACGAATAAAAAAAGGTTTACCAGCTTTTTCTCTGTTTTTTTTGTTTGTTTTGTTTTTTCACAACGGGTCACCTGTAGGACACGATAGCACCCAAATTGCTATTCCGTCACAACAACTGCAGCTGGTGAAGAATTTCAGGTTCTTTTTGAAGTTGTGCTGAAATACTCCTCAATCAAAAACTGTTTTAACAGTTGGGACCACTGATATGCACTGAGGGCGTTTTTCCACTGGGTTCGTTTGCTGCGGTCCGAACCCGAGTGCGCTAGTTCCCGGCGCCCCCCTGCAGCGTTGGTCTGGTTTCACACTCAATTAGTTGTATCGAACCCAGGTGCGTTTGCAGTGATCTTACGTCATCAGTGTCCCACAACGTTCCCCTGCCACTCATGGTTGTCGTGTGTGAGGAAACAATGATATCGACAGTGATACGCACGCGCGGGATACTATACTTCCTGAACAAGCGTGCACCCGAGTCCGTGTTGCTTGCACATTAACGCGAACCGCGCCACGGTTCGGGAGCAACCGAGCTCAGACCACCTCCTCCAGGTAGTCTCGGGTTCGGTACTCTAGTGCGCACCCGGGTCCGATGACAGCGTTCACATTAGCGATTTTTCATGCGAACCGTGCCCCGGTCCGCACTAAACTGCCAGTGTGAAAGCGCCCTGAAATGCACCTTTCTGATACTTATTTTGTGATAGTGTGTACCTATTTGATTATTTGGATAATTTTGGATTTAAATGTCAATTAAAATTTAATTTAAAAAAAAGCAGCCATTTGTTTGTTTTATTCACTGGCAATCATATTTTATTAATTCAGTAGTTCGATTCAGAAATAACAAAGTTGGTCAACTAAACTACAATACATGCCTGTTTAAGTTCTACATGGAAAAAAATTCACAGGTCATCCCAAAAGTGGGATTTTTGCTCTAACCTTCTACTTCTCAGAATTGTCTCCTAAGAAAACATCTGAGTAATCACATGTATCATATGTGTATTTCCTGTGGAATGGTAACAAAATATATCAGTACTGATATATCAAGGTCAATAAATCAATCACAGTGCAACCTAGGCTATGCAATACATATATATTTCATGACAGGTTCCTGTCATTTATGTGATACATATTTAAATGTAAAAACATTCCAAAACTTGGAATTATTATAAAAATAAAAATAAACTGTTCTATTGTTCTATTTATCAGAAAAACTTAAGGGAGCACAAATTGTCTATGTGATTCACGTACTCCAAAATATGCACTTGGACCTTTAAAAAAAGCTAACATTGCTTCTATTTGCTGTCTTGGTAACCAAATAATTATTTTACACTACACAAAATAAGTCTTGAATTGAATAAAACAGACCAATATGACTTATTAAAGGTGAAAAGCTATAGTGTTTTATAAATTATAAAACTGTCTGCTTTGTGTCATTTATAAATGATGTGGGCCCACTGATAATTTCCCCACAGGAACATCAATTTCTGGCAGCTCTGTTGTCTCCAGAGTTAGGGTTAATAATAGCACTTGCACCGTGGAATTCGTAGTTGATGATTGTAGAGTAGTTTTGCATGCTCTCTCCATTTGAGGTGAAGCAACATGATTTAGGAAATATCAATATAGCCTAAATGTTTAGCACATCAAATTTGTCTGGTAACATACAGTACTGTGCAAAAGTCTTAGGCATGTTAATATTTGCAGGAAGGTTTCTTTAAGCATCTCGGAGACGTTCCCGCAGTTCTTCTGGATTTAGTCTGTCTCAGTTTTTTCTGTTTCTTCATGTAATCACAGACTCGATGATGGTGAGATCAGATCATCCTGGCTGTTGTCAGATTCCTTGTGCATACACAAATCTCACTGGATTATTACAATTAATGGCAAAAAGAATGTTTTGAAATGTAAACTGATATTTCCTACTGACACACTACAGTAAAATATATAAATAACTGACTTAAAAAAAAAATTGGGGGGGGGGGTTGGTATTAACATGCCTAAGACTTTTGCACAGTACTGTATGTCCAGATTTCAACAAATCAACAGTGTGTCTGAGAGAAAGGGCAGAGGGTCATCGGGAAGGTGAAGGTGTTACTGGAAGAGATCTATGAATAGCATGTGAAGGTAGGTTGTAAAGTTGGGTCATTTTAGGTCTTTTTCTTTTTTTTGTGAATTGGTAAAACACAAGAGGGTGAGGTGGTGAGGAGAGAATTGAGGGATTTCAGCTGAGCTACGGTGGGGCACTGGGTCGATTTCATGGCAGGAGGATGCAGTAATTGCTCGCGGGGCCTTAATGAGTCCGGCGGGCCTGAAGCACAGCTCTTCATCCAAGAGCCAGACAGGTGGTCTGCTCAGCCTAATAGGGAAGGGACTGGCCCCCGATGTGACATCAAACCCAGCCTCTCACACCTGCCACCACGGTGTGTGTGTGTAAGCATCAGACAGGACTGAAGCAAGAGGAAGAAAGAGAGAGAAAACATTCAGTTCCTTAGTAATAACTCCCCTTCAAGTACCATTTTTGGCGGCCTGGCAACAGAAAGCATAATCTATATTCTGTCTGAACTGTGAATAGATAAAATTGTATAATCTCGACTTACTCGCCTAACTTGGCTGATATATCTGGTATCCTTTGTCCTAATAAAACAATTTTAAACACTTGAACAACATCATACATTGTTCATCAACTTTTTATGGCTCATCATTAATGACTTTGTTCAACATACTGTATTTACAGTCCCTGTGGCTTTGCAGCTTTACGACGCTCTGAAATTTGAGCATAATAACTGATGTTGTTGGTGATGCTCATTAACGGTGATCATCATTAAGTAGGCAGGCTTTTCTCCAGTGAAATGTGCACCTCTACAGCTTTGCGGAGCAGTGGAAGTAGGGCATGACGTTAACAAATGTCACTAATGCATGCTGACAGACACCAGAGTATTACTCAGAGCCTGTCATCGCACAACACACACACAACACCAGGGGGACGGCCAATAGCAGAATCAAAAATACACAAACACACACATATTCACATTTGAGTGTAACAGGCGTGCATATGCGCTAGTAAATACAAATAATATAATTATTACATTATATAAAAATTATATAAAAAATTATATAAAAATAATGTTAAAAAGATAAATAAAACATAAAAGATATATATACCAAAAATTAAAAGAATTATTACCTGTAGACTTATTAACTGTAATCTTTATTGAAAAATGGATCGCTGTAGGTCAGTGACGGGCTAATGTTCAATGATATGGAAATAAAACATCAACAATATACTGACTTCTAAAGTGATTATTTGTAGCTTAATGTCTATTCAATGATTTACTCATCTGCCAAAAATAATTTAATGTCTATGAATGATCTTAATTTGGGATATTTTGTAATTTTGACTAATTAAAATTCATTATGACTAATTTGATTAAAATAAAAAATATAATCTAAAAAAATTAAATAAAATAATAAAACAAAAAAAACTTTTCAGGAGGGTACGTAAATATCTACATACAACTGCTGCTATGCTAATTTAGAATTACACACAAATCGTTTAAAAGAACCACTATGCAGCTCTATCTATTGTTTTAATGCAGAGCTGCACATGCTTTGTGATCTTTGTAGTATAACAGATTGCCACAGGCTCTGTTATAGCAGACTCAGCCGTGGCACTCCAGCGCAGTGTTCTCGGGCGAGTCTAGGTGTGTGAGAATCTCTCTGCAGGTGTGCCGGGTTCAGCTCCGTCAGACCCAGCCGCCCTGTTTCCTTCGAGAGCCTGATCAACAGATGGCATCGTGAATCTGCCCTACAGGAGTGGCCTTTTCTCTCCCCCGAAAACCCAGCACTTCACCCCGTCCAAACCCAGCCCCCCCGCTGCACGGCTTAATTACTGCCGCCGCTCTCTGCTCTGTTCTCCCAGAGAGCCGACGGGCCGGAAGAGGGTACGACGTTAGGGAGTGACTCAGCTTAGCTTTGAGCAGTTGCTGAAATGGTAGGGGGTTGAGGGGGGAGCTGCAATCTGGAGAGGACTAGGGTGAGACTTTGCTCTCGCTGCGCAGAAGCGTTGCAGTTAGGGCTGAGGTAAACAAACAAAGCCACATGCAGAGAGAGACGTCTGTGAATGTGAATGTGTATGTGCAGAATGCTGCGTGTTTACATTTCAGCCTATCTTTTACTTAACAGTTCATTGGCAACTATTTTCAAACCAACAAACAGACTAAAAAACACAAACATTAACTTATGTGGTCATGCTAGTTTAGCAGCAGTGGGTGCAGATATGTGTGGTGGGGACTGAGAGGTGCCTAGAGCTCAAGGCAGAACAGATGGAGCGACTGTAGAAGAAACCAGAGGCTCAAAGATGGGCGGAGCTCTGCAGCCTCTGCCAGCCAAATACAGGATGGAGACCCCCATACAGTCTTTGTGCCAGAGTGCATCTGCATTTGATTACAAACGTGAATATTTGTGAGTTTGGAAATGGAATTTGTCCCTAAAAATCACTCGCTTACAGATGGCTTAATAATTTGTGTATGGCGGTGTGAGTGAGCTTGATTCTCTAATGAGCATCTGGATGGGGCGTTTGATTGCTGCAGAGGCTCAAATGAGTGTGTGTGTTTTGGACTGGGGAAGGAGGGAGGGTTAAGCTAAATGAGCCACATTAATAACCTGTGTCAGCAGGTCTAAAGAGCAGAAGTGCTCTGGATGACCAGGGAAGGCAGGTGAGGGAGCAAACAGGGCCTCACTGGTTTCACTCTTGCTATTTATGAGCAAGACTTTAGGTGGAAATCTATGCAGAAAAGTGCATATTTAAACAACAAAACATCTAGGATAACAATATCATATAAAAACATGGGTGTATATTAATATTGATCCTGATCTTGCACTGTCTTTGTATCAACAAACAGATTCTGAAATAAACAATATGGCTATTTAGAGCACAATGGACACAATAGTCTTTTATGCCCATGACTATATCTGAAAATACAACAACACTAACAATACAATCATACAAGATTCAATAATAAAGATGAGGTTTTAAGATAGATGTTATAGTGGTTGATTCCTGTAGAAGCCTGTGATGGTGATAACGATAAAAGACAATGATGTTATTAATAACAATTACGAGCGTGTTTGTGTGTGAGTGATCTTGGTAAATTTAGCACTGATGACTCACTGGGCGGATGTAACACCCACCTCAATCTGCAGGGGTCCCCCTGTCCTGTTTAAGAGCCCATCTCAACTATTCTTACATGTGTACGTGTTTGTGCATGAAAATGTGAATGTCCAAAATAAATACAAGTAGAAATAGCGGACTCTTCACTCTTTACAGCTTTAAAGTGTTCTCTACATTACAGACATGTCAAAATAGCAAGTGCGCAACACTGACAAGAACTACAATGTTACATTTCCATTGCAATATTTCAGCAATCAAACTGTGTCTAGTGATTTGGGTTGGCTAGAGATTCATGAACAAATCCCCAAAAATGTTAGCGAATCAGTCTGAATCATTTTGCCAGCTCAGTAGTAAATAAGCTCAATCATTCATTGAATCATTTAGACAGTAAATTTGCTCCAAACTATTCAGAGAATGATTCACCTTCTACATATACATATATATTTTTTTTTTTGTATATAAATATATAGACGTATAGTTTATAAATATACGTTATATAGTTTATAGTTTATTTATTAATTTAAATATATTTATATGATTGATGTTTAAAATACACTGCAAAAGTTTGGGGTCAGTACAATTTTTAAATGTTTTAGATCACCAAGGCTGCATTTATTTGATCAAACATACTGTAAAAAACAGTAAGATTTCTGAAATATATTACAAATAAAAATAACGTTTTTCTATTTTAATATATTTTCAAATGTAATTTATTCCTGTGATGGTAAAGCTGAATTTTCAGCAGCCATTACTCTTCAGTGTCACATGATCCTTCAAAAATCATTCCAATTTGCTGATATGGTGCTTAGGTAACATTTCTTCTTATT
Source organism: Abramis brama (assembly GCF_963993115.1). Classification (NCBI taxonomy): domain Eukaryota; kingdom Metazoa; phylum Chordata; class Actinopteri; order Cypriniformes; family Leuciscidae; genus Abramis; species Abramis brama. Next base: position 34,653,629 of record NC_139971.1, read on the forward strand.
ATTATCAATGTTGAAAATACGTTACTGACATCAGGCACTACAGAGATACATTTGTTGACTATAATTGGAGCAATCTACTTTTATTTAGCATTTTTACTCCACAAGTTTTTGTTTTGGAATCCAAACTTGCGAGGACTTCATCAAACATCAATTTAACACTAGCAAGTTTAAAGGGGTGGTGGAGAACACATTTCCACCCTTTTTGTGGTGGAAATATGAATAAATGGATCCAGGGCACCAGATCCTGCACCAGCACCCTCACAGAGGAAGAGGGTTAGGGTGTGCCCACTTAAGTTACTGTGTCTCAGATCACTACATGAAGGAAAGGCTTTTAGAAATCCAGTGTCAGAGTAAGTGGAAGGGATGGACTCGGAGCCCACCTCGATGCCCATCTTTGATGTGCAGTTCACCTGTGCACACACAGCTGCTTAGTAGATGAGGAACATGATGTTGAGCTCTGTGCGGATCAACACCTGTGTTTCTGATATAGGGCAAGAGAAACCTGGGGTATAAATGTAGACACAGTGAAGTGAGCCAGAATATAGATGCATTAAAAACGCAAAGAGAAGGACATTCAAGAATCAGAATTATAAACTAAAGGGCATTCTTTTGAGAAGAGGGTCAAGGTGTTGAGTGGCTCTGGAAGCACATCCCTCAGATGTTTAGAGGCTGAATGAATCTTAGTCACTCTCCTGCATCCATTTTGCTAATTAGCCTGAGGCTATAGCAGCTCACACACTATGTGATCTTCATCTAGAGATGCAGTAGAGGTCAGAAAGGATGCTGTGGATGGGGAATCATTTGCATTCCACTCAAGTGTGTGTGTGTCTGACAGAGCAATGAATAGAGGGATGCTCAATGAAAAAGTGGGTGTTTCTCTCACAAACTCACTTAAAGGAATAGTACACCCAAAAATTGTCATTGTTTATTCACACTTTGTGAATGTTCTTTGTACCATATTACTTTTTACTTCCTTTTCTTCAGCCCAAATAATTTTTTAGGGCCAGAGCACCGATGGTGCGATGGTCATTAAATGTATTTTTTTTGGCACTGATGACTGATGCTTTCAAGCTTTTAAAAGAATGCAAAAGCACCATAAAATGTTGTGTGCTGTACTTCACAGATGAACCAACACATTATGACCAGCTGCCAAATATGTTTTTGGTCCTCCGCGTCCCGCTAAACAGCACCGACCTGCCAAGGCATGGACTCTACCAGACCCCTGAAGGTGTCCTGTGGTATCTAACATTAGCAGCAGATCTTTCATGTACATGGTGGAGCCGTAATAGATTATGGCGCTTTTCCACTGCATGGTACGGCTCGGTACGGTTCGACTCGGCGCGGAACGGTTCGGCTCGCTTTGCTTTTCCACTGCGTGGTACGACTCGACTCGGTACGGCACGGTTCGGTTCGCTTTAGCTCGGTTCGCTTTAGCTCGGTTGCTTTTCCACTGCAGTTAGTACCGCTTCAAAGTGGGTGGGACTGATTGTTATAGTTGCCGTCTCTACTGCCATGATATCATCATAAATGCGAATTTTTCATTCCGTGTTTCCCCATCCACTCTTTGGCAACCAACGAGAGGAACGTCTGCACCTCGTCCACTGACCACGATTCAGCCATTTCTTTTTTTTCTTTTCTTTTTTTTTTTTTAAAGCAAATACTTTTAAAACAGGCGCTACAACGTGGCTGTTGTCTACTGGCTATTTAAATCTAGCGGGTTTAGTGTCTCGTGTCGTAAATAATGACGCTGGTAGTGATGATTCTGTCTGACCAATCAGTGATCTGCAGTGTTTTCACGTCACATTTTAGTATCGGTACGGTACGCTTGGAACCTCAACAGAGGTGGTACCATTTAAAGCGAGCCGAAGCGAGCCGTACCGTACCGTACCATGCAGTGGAAATGCGCCATAAGTGAGCCGTACCGAACCGAGCCGTACCGTACCATGCAGTGGAAAAGCGCCAAAGCGTGCCGTACCGAACCGAGCCGTACCGTACCATGCAGTGGAAAAGCGCCATTAGACTTGTTTGTCCAGTACATCCCACACTTTAATCAGACTGAGATCTGAGGAATTTGAGGTCAGGGCAACACCTGTAACTCTTCATCATGTTCCTCAAACCATTCCTGAACAATGTGTGGCAGGGCACAACATCCTGCTAAAAGAGGCCACTGCAGGCAATACCATTGTCATGAAGGGGTGTGCCTGCTTAGCAACAATTAATGTTTAAATAAGATGTCCAATTAACATCCACATGAATGGCCGGACCCAGGGTTTCCCAGCAGAACATCATCCGGAGCATCACACTCTCTCCACCGGCTTGGCGTCATCCAACAGTGCATCCTGGTCCCATCACTTCCCCAGGTAAACGGCGCACACATACACAGCCATCCACATTATGTACAAGAAAAACAGGACTCATCAGATCAGGCGTCCTTCCTCAACTGTTCCAAATTCCAGATCCGATGTTCATGTACCCATCGCAGGTGCTTTCGACGGTGGCCATCATAGGGACTTGGTCTGCGGCTACACAGCCCTATATGCATCAGGGTGCAATGCACTGTGTCTTGTGGCCTCATTCCTCCCATAACGATCATTAAAAAAAAATGTGTGACTTGTGCCACAGAAGGCCTTCTGTCAGTTTGGTCCAGACTAGCCTTCAGGATAGCCGTCATTGCCCTTGCGCATTGAGAAGCCTTGGGAGCCCAACACCCTGTCACTGGTTTGTGGTTTGTCCCTCCTCACACCACTGCTGACCAGGAGCAACACACAAACCGTACCTTTTCAGAGATACTCTGACCCAGTAGCCTGACCATAAAAATGTGGCTCTTGTCAAAGACGCATGGGCGACAAGTTACTACGATTTCGCTAACTGTTCATTTCTGTCTCATTGAATCAATGATCCGGTTAAAGAAGTGAACAGATTATCAGAGAATAACCGCCTACATTTGAGTCTTTCTAACACAAAGCTGTCATATGCCCTCAGAAGATTTGGAATATTGCCAAATCAATAAGTCATATGGACACATTTATGATACCTTTGTGGTGCTTTTGCATTGTTTTTGAAATTTGAATGCCTCAGTCCATTTATGTACATTCTAACTGCTTGAAAAAGAGCGAACAGCGCAATTCTTCAAAATTTCTCTATTTGTGTATCACAACATAAAATGATTCAAGTTTGGGATGACATTAAGGTGAATACATTCATTTTCATCTTTAGAGGAACTATTCCTTTAACCAACCTTGTCTTTTTTTCTCTATCTGTTTTTGTAAGTTCTCTCTGTGGTCTCATAAGTTCTGCCGATCTAAAGAAATTAAACAGAGCCCTCACCAAACATCTCAGCTACCGATAACAATTCTACCACATTACAAAGAGAGAGAGAAAGGAGGATGAGAACATAAATGAAAGATAAATTAAAGCAGGAACGAGCGTGTGAGAGAGCAATAAAAAGCCTGAAGCAGTCGCGTTCTTGCACTCATGTGCCATGAATGACAGCTATTTGTAGAAGATAATATCCTCAGGCAGGCTAACACCCAAGTACATAAAACAAACAGCAAAATAATATGCTTATGTCCCTTTCAGCAGGAATATCTATCTGAATACCCTACAAAGGCCACTGTATCTCCAGTCTGAAGATAAGATATATATTGAAATGGCAAAACGCAGAGAATGAATGTGTTTGAACACTGGACTCACTACTTTAAAATGATCTTCCAAGCATGCATTCATTTTAAAGTATTTATACACAGAATCCTGTCTCACCTCACTCACTCACAATAACACGCTAGCTTACACACATACACCCAACGTGATAAGATAATGAAAGCAGCCTCTGGACCATATGGCGTCTGCCACTATTCACTGCATCTTTCTTAACATGGTGAACAGGAGCACCAAAATAACTTGCATACGACAATCACACGCTCATTTTGCTAATAGTTAATGGCGTCGTTTGTGAACAACAGACTGTCTGTTTATTAAAGCAACATTATGAAGTTAGCTATCTTGAGATGGGCACCGAGGAGAGGTCTGTCACGGTGTACGTGACAGATCCAGTGCCGCAGTCCAGCGCACCTGTTTATGTGAGTGGGGGGCCGAGAGAGGGATGGGATTTTTCGGGGCTCGGAAGAGTCTGTCTAGTGTTTGACATGACGCATTCATCAGGACCTGAAAACTCTAACAGACAGTATCACTGCACCAACATTAAAAGCAAAGTTTACCAATTTTTTTTAATTTTGTCATAATTTACTCACCGTCATGTTTTTCCAAACCTCTTTTGTTTGTGGAACACAAAGAAGATATTTTGAAGATTTTACAATCAATGAAAGTCAATGGGGTCCAAACCAACAAACAAAATATCATTTTAATGTTTGTGTTCTGCAGAAAGTTTTGGAATGACATGAGGGTGAGTAAATGAGAGAATCTTTGTTGAAAATATTCCTTTGTCTAACATTTTGTTTTCTTTGGTCTATAGATTGGATATGTTCAATATTTATGAGAAATCTGTACAGTTTTTTTTAATGCATAGCTTTTCCATCATTTTCTGTCCCTTTATCCTCATAAGTCCTTTTATCCAAGCAAAAAGGGTGATATACTGACATCAATTCAACAATGAGGGTGATATATTGACACCAGAAGACCCTTCCCCCACACCAAACCTCGTCTTTCTTCTCAATATGTTCCTTTCCAGTGGCTATCATGGTCTTTAATAAATGGCTTTAATTTAAAACAGAGACCTTGAAGTGTGTGTGCGTGTGTCTATAGCTCACTTTCTTTATATGCTTTATCTCTCTTTAAGGTGCTTTGAGGAATCTATGCACTCCCATCATCAATTAAATACTCTTATACACATACATATAAGAAAAAGCATGTTGTTTCCACACTAAGTGTAAAAAATTGCTGCTATATGTTTGCAAAATTATATTATATGACACCATATTGATGAATCTAAAAAAATTAACAGGACACATCCAATTTATTCCCCAAAACACTTTTAACAGACTCTGAAAAACATTAAATATGTATAAAATGTATATAATTAGTAGAAAATAACATAATATATAAATGTACATGGAGAGAATATATACTAGAAAGAAATACTCCTGTTTCTGTGTAGTTTCTCATAGACAAAAATAAAATAAAATGTAAGCCCGTACAACAACAAACAATCGTAGTACTAATTTTCCCTAGCTTTTTCCTTGTTCACTCAACTTTTGTAAATACGTTATACTAACTGAAAATAAGTTGCCTGTGATACAATTTTGTTTTACAAAAAGCAAATTAAAGAAATGTTTTCAAAACGATTTGTATAGCCAATAAGTCAATAAAACGCAATTTTAATTAGCCATCATCATGACAATTAGAATTTCTATTAAAAGATATAGTTTTTGAAAAGTTTCACATACAGACGACAATTTTGTCAAAACGATCCCATATCTCACATGTGTCTCAATTTGTGTTTCAAATTGTGGTTAGATTTGTCAAGGTACAAAAATTAATAAAAGTCATGGATTTTAGAACTTAGAATTGCTCAGAATAATTGAATTAGAAATGTTTGAGCAATCCTATCCACATTCATTCAATGTAACTGTATGCCAACAACTGTCTCATTTATTTAAGGGATATTAAGGAGAAAAACCTGAGACTTTGATGAAACTGGTTTCCTGAGCTATGACAGAGCAACCTTTTGTATGAGCAATAAAAATTCATCTGGGGCAGTTACTTTGGTAAGGAAGAAAGTAAATGTAAATGCATTTGCAAATAAAACACTGCAATATTGCCATTCAATATTAATATCATATAATAGAAATCCTAAATTAAACTAGACCTTGTTGTGCATACTATAGCAGACTCTTTGTCAAACACTGACATATATCAAATCCACTTTACAAATGCGTGTATAAGCGAATGCAATGCTTGGCCTTCAGAGGTGGCAGTGTTTTATCTATGTTGGGGTGACAGGGAGTTTTAATTGACAAGGCTGAAGTGTTTCAGCCCCACTGGAGCACAAACAATAACCACAATAAAGACAGAGTGAGCCATAAAGAAAGGCCTTGTTTTCTTTGATCATTCTATTCCCTGGGTGTGTAGGCAACACTGTGCAATAATGCAATAACTTAGATCTCACAAACGCACACCTGTGCCTGTAGCATTGAATGACACATGGAAAAATATTCATGTCTCCTTTAATAAAAAGAAAAAAATAGAGAGATACACTGAGGATTTTGAAATAAGTCGATGTGGATATTTTACCTCATCGTCCATTACCATGCGAATCTTATGCAGAACTGAAATTTCACTCTGAAATACGGACGTGTATTGAGGGCACGGTGGACAAGGTCAAAGCTCTTTTCACGTGTGTGTGAGTGGGTTGTGTGTGGGTGTGTGCTATTCTACTGGTCTGGGTGTGAAAAGGCCTGACCATACAAAACTGTGGACACTCCAAGGACATATAAAGAAAACCTTTTATATAAACTATCCATTGACATTTCAGTTTGATTTCAGGTTCTCTGATGCACAAAATGAGAGGAAAATTTGACGTGGCAACTAAACCGAACAAATGGCAAGCTATAGTGTACAACACATCTGTAGCTGTAGATCATTGTGAGCTAAAGGGTTTCTTAAAACTCTGAGAAGCCATGCATGTAATACACTTTTAAAGATTACTCATATAGACATTAAAGTAATAGTTCACCCAAAAATGAAAATTGTCATCACTTATACACACCCTCAAGTTGTACCAAACCTGAATGAGTTTCTTTCTTCTGCTGAACACAAAAGAAGATATTTTAATTTAATTTAATAGCCATTGACTTCCATAATAGGAAAAAATACTATGGAAGTCAATGGTTACTGTCAACTGTCTGGTTACCAACATTCTTTAAAATAATTATTTATTTATACTTATTTTGTGTTTAACAGAAGAAAGAAACTTAAACAGGTTAGGAACAACTTGAGGGTGAGTAAGTGATGACAAAAGTTTCATTTTTGGGTGAACTATCCCTATAGCGGGCAAGTGCAATGTTTCTGAAATGTATAAACAGAATATATATGAAATCATTAACTGGGTCATTAGAAACTGTAAATTTATATTGCTGTCTATACTGTAATTGCAATTGCAAACCTCACTCTGCAGCTGATATCATTGGTCAACATAACTTCAAATTTAACTGATTCAAACTGAGTTCAGAAAAATGAGGTATGGATCCAATCGCTACAAACAGTGATGCAGTGATGTGCAACAAAGTGTGGGGTTTCATCATATCTGCAACCTTGTCCATGATTTCGAGTTCTCGCTCATAGATAATATATAAAAGAGTACCACTATGAGAGAGAACTCAAAATCATGGACAAGGTATATACCAGATGTTCTTAAAGCGGCATGTCAGTTTTGAACAGGGAGGACAAGACTTTGAGTAAATAATGATTTCTTTAAGATTTTCTAGTCTGATTTTCACAGAAAAGTTATTTGCATACAATTATTTTGTCAATTTTTAAAATTGTAGAATCACTCTCTTAAACACACTTATTATAGATATCTTGTATATTTATATTTCAAGTTCTTATACAGGGAAAACCAGAGTACTAAACATTCTAGCAATAGTGTTACAAAATGTTGTCTTTCACTCATACACAATCCAAATGCAAAAAAACTGGACTTCAGTGTAAGAGGAAATGAGGGGGGCAGTATTGCTGCTCAATTTATTCTGTAGTCCTCATTGATTGTGCTGTTTTCAAAGAATTAGGAACGACTTGGTGTTCAAGGCTCGATGAAACCTACCCATTTTATACCCACTACATTTGTTACATAAAATTAAAAAAATGCAGTAGATATGAACAAAAATAATGATAGAGATCAAAATCTGGGTCAAAATCTCCCACAAACGCATACAAAACAACAAAAGAGACACCTCTTATTTCACGTCATATTCAATACACACATTTCACACTTTAATAACAACTAACTTTCTCTTTATTTTTTTCCACTTTTTGTCCCTTAAAAAAGCTTCCCACACTTTCCAAACACACCTCTTTCTTTAAATGTCTGGCAGCATTTCTTCTATCGAGTCCACCCAAACCTAACAAAACCCACACATTCTCCTTCTGTACCTGCTGGAATCTTCTAAGGGGCCGGGCTGCTTCTCTTCTTCTGATTCGACCCCATTACTTCACACTTTTCTTCAGGTTTAGATGCCAAACTAACGCTTACTGCGCAATAACAACAGCGTTTCCTGTATCTGACAACAGAGGAGCCGCAATCACGCAGAAACAGCCAAGGGATCAACAGACAGATCCGCATCATTAATATTTTACTAATATGACAGTATAAAGTGATGTGAAGGCATCACTTTTAACGAGAACAGACAAAAGCATGTGTATAGAACAAAGAGCTGCGAGTGACGGAGACAGAGGTTTTAGCGAGACTTGAGGTACGTGTGCCGATACGTGTGTGTATGTAGGTGGATGATACAAGAATAAAAAGAAATGACAACTCAAAGATGACATAGTAGGGTAATTTGTAAGATCACAGACCCTTAGGGGTGAATTCACTTAACAGCTGTGCCACTTTTGCGCATGGTTATTTCAGCACAACCTAGCACTAGAAGCACCCGCAAGATTGAGAACCATGCAGACTTGTTTTTGGCCATGTTTGCTCTGTTACTTGATTCTTTTAGGCTGTTTTTTAGATCTAGATCCTTAGGAGCATTTGATTCTGGATCTGGTTTATTTTCTCCCTTAGTTTGGTTCCTTTAGCATACACACAAAAACATGTTTGATTTTAAGTTAACTCTGGAATGTTGAAACTGAAAAATATAAATAATAGTGATTAACAGAAGAAAGCCACAAAAAAGGAAAGTCATGCAACTCAGAATTTTAACAAATTAAGGTCTCTTTAAACGACTGTTTCCAAGATTTTTTTAGTACTTATATACAACTAATATTAATAATAATAATAATAATAATAATTTAAAAAAGTCCAATTTTAGTGTCAAATTATGGGATAATTTAAGTAAAAGATACATTTAAAACAATTCGACATAAATGCTATCCAACAACTGGCCTTAACTATACATTAAAAAATAATACTAAATAAACAAAATGTTGTAACATATTTCATTAATTCATTTTTCATAAAATACTGACAAAACACAATGTGTATCTTTAGCAACACACTGTCAAATGACCAACCAATCACTAACTACACTGATTGAACTCTTACAGTTAGTAAGCTGCATGTGAGCAATACACTCAAAGTAGGCCTAATTGACTCATAATTGTCATATGTTCCGGATTCAGATCACACTGGTTGTGATGTATGTGATTGATTCACTAAAAAGAACTGACTCAAAGTCATTAGTTCAGGAATTAGACTACACTGGTTGCATTAGAGCAGATTTGTGTTTATGCTACAAATGAACTGCATTTTCGACCCTTACACATCTGGACAAGTGCTCTGTATCTAGCATCATGACTGTCCAAAATGAACGTTAATGCCAGAAAAGTGGGTCTCTCTATACTGCACACAGGCATCACACAACTTTTCATCTGCACACACCTCCACTGCCCCCAAAATCACATTGGTGTTCCTTCTGTGCCAGTCTGAGGGTGTGAGATGTGTAGATTAGGCTAGTACAGAGAACATTAGAGGAGCAACACAAGACACAAATTAGACTCCATATCTCTCCTAAATGTCAATGTAGAGCATGGCACGAGCTGGCTCATCCATGACTCCACTGGGGCCGTGTGTAGTCCGGGCTTGCCTGATTCAGTGGCCTCTCCCCTCCACCACCACCAGCAGCTTAATTGTTAATTGTTGCAGCTTAATAATGTCCCAGCCGTAGCTCTTGCTTTTACTGACAAAACATGCTGCATTAGTTAGTGTGAAGAAATGTGCTCACCCTGGCAAACTCTTCTTTACATATGCCCAACTTTCTTTATTCTGAGAAAGCATTCAGTAATTTATTTGTAATGAACACTTTAAGAGGGCTATTCAATTTTTATTTATTTATTTGTTGAATTAGGCCTGTTTACGAGCAGTGTGTGACATCATATTGTGACCGTTGCAGTGACCATAGAAAGAATTTACTCGCTCTACTCCTCAGCGCAAGTCCATTCAAATATCCCAGTGTGCAAGCTGTTTAAATGAGCGTTCTCACCGATACGCTTGATGTGCTTCATGGAGTTTTGATGTGTTTTATAGACTAAATATTGTTTCTTATTCAAATATGGTATTTGTTAATCTTTGTTAACGTTAGTTAATAAAAATACAGCTGTTCATTGTTTGTTCATGTTAGTTCACAGTGTATTATTAAAATCTTTTTAACATTAAAGTATTAGTAAATGTTAAATTAAAATGAACAAAGATTAATAAATTCTGTATAAGTGCAGTTCAGTATTAGTTCATGCTAACTAATGTATTTAACTAATGTTAACTAATGAACCTTATTGTAAAGTGTTACCAATACTTACATCATATTTTATATGACTGAATCAATATGACCATATTATGTTAAACATAAACCTGCAGTGATACATTCAGATTCATAAAAAAAGAAAGGAACAGTGAACACGCGTACACGCATGCACACACCTCATTCAGTGGTGACAGTGGTAAAGCATTAAAGAGTTACACTTGCATTTGTAGAATGTGCCCATCAGTTAATGGGTCACCTGTGATGCATCTTCATCTGGGAGCAGTGGGCCATGTGGAGAAAAAAAAATCCCCCTAGGACTGGAGATATAGGAGGCCTGTCACGCAGCCAGGGTCACAACATACTGCAAAATAAAGAGGAAAATACCCCTAATCCATCAGAACAACTTTTTCTACTTAGACAGAGAAAAATAAGGAGAGAGGGAGAGGGAGAGGGAGAGGGAGAGGGAGAGGGAGAGGGAGGGATAGAGATTTTAAATATAAAGGAGAAATAGCCATATCACTGCTGACTTTTAAAATTAATATCACAAATATTATGCAATATAAAATAACCAAATTTCAGTTCCTTTTTAAGAAAAGAGAAAAAAAAGTGTAATGCGTGTATGTTTTATAAATTTGTGTGGATATCTGTGATAGTGTTTTTTCACCCACATTATTGAATATTTAAAAAAATATATATATTCTTAATAAGTGGATTCAATTTACTGATATGCTATTTCAAAACACAAAATCTAAAAATTATTTTGATGAGCTACAGCATATGTAAAAATGGTAAATGCATTTAGTATAGATATCAGGATGATATTTACACAAATAGCTAGCATAACAGAAATCAAAAGCCTACTTATCAAATGAGGTATCTTAGAGATATATATTAATAGTGAGATATCTTCTCATCCAAGTTGAGAGATTTTCTCATTCTCATTTATAGATAACAGAGTAGACAGGATCAGACGCAGCTCAGAATCTTTAATAGCACTGAGCAGCACATGATCCCTAGAATGAAGAATGTGAATGACTCCATTAACAGAGGAACATCTGCATGCACCAATAAAACAGAGAGATAAGGAGGAGGGAAGTATGCTGTATTGTTGTGCTCCACAGCTCAGACAAGGGAGGCTGGCAGAATGTCTTTCACAGAGAACAGAAACCTGGCCTGTATTGACATAAAGACGACTGCAGAGTTTCCCCAGCAAATTGAAATTCAATTCTAATCTGGCTCTGAATTATTTGCTTTGCACTGCACAGAGAACAGGCAGCTTCTGAGGTTGGGCTGAGGGGGGAAATGATGCCAAAGCATGAGTTTAGCTCAACACATCTCACATAACACCTGAGTAAAAACAGCGTAATGGTAATATTACATATTCAAAACACCCAATATTACAAAAATAAGATGACCACTTACTTAAATTATTATATTTGATATTAAATATACTTTAATAAGTTCCCATGTTCAGCTAATGTTTAAGAGCCAGGTGGAAATTGGTAGACAGGTTGGACCTGTTGTCCGTAATAGAGAAGCTTAACCATGAGTCTTGGCTTAAGCTCATAATTCTGCTGTGAGAAAAGTGAAAGCTGGGATGGAGGAGGAATGCAAGAAAAAAAAATTAAATTAGTGAGGGGAAAAAGGTGAAAGAGACTAAGACAGTCGTTACTTGTTACCTCATTTGCACGCATGCATACTCAAACAGGGGTGCTGGGATCCCTTATAACACATACAACAACCAAAGCATTTTCATCTATAAATCCAATAATGTTGTCATTAATTGTCATATCATTAATATTTATCCATACCTGATAACTGGACAATATATATATATATATATATATATAAAAAAACCTACAATATTAAAATCAGTCATTTAAAATGGTACAGGTGGATTTAGGCATCACAACATCATAATGTACAATTTTTTAAAATAGATATTCATTTTCATTACATTTAACAGTGTTATTAAAATTACTAGCGTTTTTAATGATAAATTGTAAGTGGATGACGCCAAAGGTAAAATAAAAATACCGAAAATAAAAATGCCCAATTAAATATCCAATATATTCAGAAATACTGTATATACAATTTTGACCAATTTGATAAATAAAAAAATCTTTAGTATCAGCTGATAACCAATATGGCACTGCTGTTTCATTTGAAACTAAATCAGGGTAAATAATAATCGAATTGTATAATAGTCTATATCAGTATTAATGAAGCTATTAAACGGGCATGTTGAATGAACAGATCGCACAGTTGATCATCTGGTCAAGGTTACCTCACGAACACACACGTATGTCACTACCTTTTGCTCCTCTTTACCCCTACACCCTGGCAGGTCGTGCTTAATTGACACTGTAATGTCAGAGAGCTTTCTGCTGTGTAGACGGACCACCGAACACAGTGACTCCACACAAGCCCCCATCCACCCCAGAAATCTCCAACTACCACCTCCATTCACCCAGATTCTGCCCCGCAGCTCCATCGGATAGAGCTCAGCCGTGACCAAGCAGCGCGTCAAAACAGAGCCCTCCTCCCCCTTCGTCCGCTGCCTGACCAGGGATGACAGGGTGGCTGACATATGTTGGTTTAGCCTCTCTCTCCTGGAGTGACATTTTGCCCAAGAGGCTGAGATAAAACAGATCAGCTCCAGTGGGCCGCAGCAAAGCTCCACTATCACACACTGTTGCGGTGATGGAGGCCTGGCATTTTGGCCGCATTGATCAATGACACAGCAAGTAAAACAAAAAAGGATAAAAATGCATTGTGATATTTTGGCAGGTTAGAAAGGGATGAAAGGAAGAAAAGGAGGTGAAGAGAGATGAGGCGGCAGCAGAGGAGGAGAGGAAAGGAGGCAGGGGTGGGGGTGCGTGGTGTCTCTTTTCTATTTAAAGAGAGAAATGTAAAGGCGGGAGATAGATTGAGACTGACGTTGAACGGTGGGAAGACAAAGGCTGGGTGGATGGAGGGTAGAGGATGGACTCATCTCTATCTTTTTCTCTCCATGGAAGACGGCCACTATGATTGACAACCTAATTCTGTGGGAGCGTGGTGACACCTTTAATAACATGAAATCGTGTGTGAGTGTGTGTCTGTGTGTGTGTAAGTGTGACTGTCTCAGACTCAGACTCTACCTGTTAGCTGGATTATTACATCGTCAGCTTGGGGAATTCAGAGCCTTCTCCGCCACACTCCACTCCTGCTCCCAGCAGCGCCGTCGATCTCTTCACAGAAGTTCGCTGTACCTTTGCTGAACACGCTGATCATAGAAAATGACTTGTAAATGGCCAAAAACAGCTTGTGCTTTTCATTCCAAATCAGGGTTGGGCACAATTTTGTAATGTATTGCCTGTCTTTCAGTTGATGAGTAGGAATTTGATTTAAAATGGTCATGTACCAAGAGGAAGCTGGCTTATTGCTGACAATGAAAAAGAAGAATTAGAATTTGAATTGGAATGACAGGAAGAGGAATTTACTGAATTGCAATTGCAATATTTAACAGTCACACAATAGAGAAATTTAATTTGTCCAACACAAGAAAAAAGGGAAACAGTAAACATCTTCAGTGAACTGACTTCATTGACTGCTTCATGTTATTTGGCTCCACTTTGGGGTAAATTAGAGAATTCTGGGAAATAAAGTGTTCTTACAACATGGTCCATGAAATGAAAACAGAATTAAATAATATATTTTATTTTGTGCCATTGCATATATTAACTGTATATATACACTTACAATTATAACATTAAATACAGTTTTACATCATGTTTGCTACCTCAATTCAAATTCAATTCACATTCAGGAATTCAATTGGAATTCAAAAGCTATTCTTCAGTTCTGAATGGCGCACAACCCTGGTCCAAATAATTGATTTAGTGTCTCTGAACTCTGTCCTGACTTCTTAAAACTTTTGCCCAGTTCACTAAATTCCCTCCTACCCTTCCATGATACAGGTGATCTGGAGGTCGAATGAGAGATAATAAGCTGAGAGAGAGAGAGAGAGAGAGAGAGAGAGAGAGTGATTTCAAACCCTGCACATGAGCCTGAAACTCATAACGTGACTCATAACACAGATCTAGCAGCCAAACGACAACAATGCTGCCAAATATCCTAAAGTTTAGCTGTCCAAACACAGACTGAAGGTGCTACTCCTGAGCATTGCTTAAGGTCACGGCTACACAGGCAGTTCCTCCAGGAATGAGCTGAATCAGCAGGAGGCGAAGGGTGAGTCTCAGCTGTTTAGCATCGCTCAGGTCACGCTACATGGACATACACGCACCTGATGCACTGAGTCATTAGTCTATTAAAATGCTGAGAAAGCTGTGATTCACACATACCACACTATCACAGTCAGATATGCCTCCAAACCAATGAAAACATACCCAGGACCTTATGGCTTTGGTCACATAATAGTCCCATATTAGATTAAATTAGTTCAGTGCACACTACATACATTTTCCTGAAGTGCTCAGAGACAAACTTCTATATACCTTGATAAAGAGAGTATAACAGGGAAGTAAAAACCAAATCATAATTGAAAAATATCAGACAGCGAACCATCAAAATTACCCCTAAATACACAATGTGCATTTGCAGCACAGTTCCATTAGAACTAAATTAATAGCAAACAGAACGTGGAAAGTTAGATCAACATGAGACATCAAACTCGTTACAAAAGCAACAACAAAAATTTTGTGAAGCTAAAAACTACAACACGGCACCAAGAAATGAATTGAGCCGATGCACTATTTTAAAGAATTGACATTCAGACTACAACCTGTACCTACAAAGAAACTTTTAGAGAGTGAGCAGGAAGGAGAAAGGGCAAATGTCAGATAGCAGATGTGTGTCTAGTGTGTGTTCATCTCAGTGGATCCTTGGCACTCTGATACAAACAGTTTGAGGTTTCCTCATTAATCTCCTCTGGAGAGAAAACGAGCAGCATTAATCTCTGGCCTGGTGGGAGTCTACACACTACTGCCCACACAACTGACCTCAGAACAGCCCACACTGACCAACAGTCTATTCAATGCCAGCAGAGACCCGGTCCATCAGTTCAGTTCATGCCCAGACAGTCAGTCTAAACTGGTTCGGAGTAGAATGTATGCTTAATTTTGCCAAATATCTGCTGTAGCCAAGCTCAATTACAGCATATTCTACCTCAAGTTTAGAGCCAAAGACATTGCAGCTACTGATAGATAATTAAAGGAAGAGCTCATTTAAGTTTGAACTTGCCATCATGTTGTTCCAAAACTTCATATTTTTTTTAATGCTTTTCCATTTGGAATTTTAAAGAATTTTCATGCAGCTCTCCATATAAAGCTAAAATTCTAAGTGCACTATATTCCAAGTTTTCTGAAGTCGCATGAAAAGTTTTTTTTGAGGCTGCGGTGTGCGATTTGGAGGGAAGAGTAGTCATTATGCTCAATTTATCTTAAACCTTCAAAACACAACCTACTGTTTACCGATCACTTTTCAGGTTTGTGTGAGGAAATTAAATTTTAGTCATTATTCACTAATAATTTTCCTCGCGAGTGAGATAATAATTTACAACTACTGCATCTGGATCTGTCGGGCCGCTGTGCTGAACTCATGAATTTTAAAATGGTTCACGAATTGTAATGATTTGTTAAGAAATCAAAGTACAGCGTACCGACTGATGGGAGCTGATAGCAGCTGTTCTTGAATTAACAGCTCACTGAAGGGGAACGTTATCAGGGAACACTGACTTAAACTTAGTTGTTTTCCTCACACAATGCAATTCTTTAGATTTTGAAGACTTAAATAGCAGTCATAAAGGTTTGAAATTACATGAGGATGAGGTCATTTTTAGGCTGAACTATACTTAACTTAGAAAATAAACAAATTCTCTTTATAAGCAAGGTCAGTTAAATGCCAACTGTCAAAACACTCAAAAGACACAACTGAGTCCACAAACCAATCCATCCAACTGACATTGACATCCTGATGTATTTAAGTCAAGGAATGGAAAGTGCAAAGGCTATAATATAATATAATATAATATAATATAATATAATATAATATAATATAATATAATATAATATAATATAATATAATATAATATAATATAATATAATATAATATAATATAATATAGGGGAGAACCGGGGCGAAAGTAACGCGGGACGAAAGTAACAAAGCAATTTTCTCAGAGCTCTGACTATATTAGCATTTCAAGCTATGACAGCACGTTTAGTACGCAACCCTTGACGGAGCTGCCAAATATCACGCGATTTCGTCATCGTTTCCCGCGGTTAGGTCCGGTAAGCAGTTTTCGAGTGCGATAAGTAAATTACTGAAGCGGTACTTTTTTTCTAATTACAAGTTGTGTTTTTAGTTTCATGTCACACAGTAATGATCAATCTACAGGTTATTAAGTGCTGTAACACATCCTGAAGTTTGCCTTGTCAGAGTTTTTCAGTATAAAAGTAAATCGGGTTTAAATGTCCGGAGTTCCTGTCGGGACGAAAGTAACACTTGTTACCTTTGTCCCTCTATAGTGAAAACAAGTGTTTCTTTTGTCGCGCTGCTAATGTGGTGACTTTTTCTGTGTTGCAGCATTTATTAAAACATGTTTATGTCATATTATACTAACAGAATATGGCAAAAGTGAGGGTCAGTCAGACAGATAGAGGTCTGATTCAGTCAGATGTTTATGAGAGGGCGTTCACATTTAAATCAGCTGATTTCTGTGTCACCATTTTTTTACACTCAATCTGTTTCCATTTACCCTAGTCACATTTAGGTTTTAGCCATACCTTATAGCTTTTCTACCTCCACCTATGGATTTGCAGGCTTTCCATCCTGATGTTTTTATGCAGATTTTAAATCTATGCATAAAAACAGCTTGATGGAAACATGCCTATTGTTACATTATGTTGAGAATTTATATTATGGTAATTTAATTTAATTTTCATATTGTTCATGTTGAAAACACATTTTATAAAATAGATTGACATTGCCAATAAAAAAAAAGATTTTAAACAATTCAAGTTTGTACTGTTGGGTTATTTGAAACATTGATGAAACTGAAATTTAAAGGAGAACTCGGCAACTCTAGCGAACTCTACTCACTTCTTTGCTGATTTTCCCCTTTGTTGTCGCATGTTTTCCCCACGAGCTCCCCCTACAGCTGTGGGGGGGCCTATATGTCACAACACGGTCGTAAAAAACTCACTTGCGGCGGCCTCCTCCCCCTCTCTACCGCTGCTCATGTGCGTTTGTTTTGATCGGAGCAAGCCAGACATTGTGTGGAGCTATGTCTACCGAGGTGGGTAATCTGGTAATACATCATACATGCGTGTGTGTTTATGTCGAATTGCCGTAAAGCAATTAGTGTTTCGCGCTCGTTCTCGTTCTCGCTTCTCACGAGACTTCCAATTTCTATCTTGCCGGGACGGTAGTACCCAAGTTGCAAGGTTGGTTTTCCGCCTGGGAACGCTGGGGGGAGCGGGGAAAGTCACCAATATCACCAGAACAGGTTGTTTAACCATCCAAATGATTTCTAGACAGTTTTATTAAGTTAAAAAAGTTACCAAGTTCTCCTTTAAAATGAAAATTTAAATTAACAATTTTTTGCTTATATAAAGGCCAAAATATGTTTGCAGTTACATGTTAACAAGGTCATATACTCAGGTATATTTAGGCTAATAAAAAAAAACAAAAAAAAACAAGAGTAACACAAAAAATCTAGCTTGTATATTGTTGTGTTACTTTCGTCCCAACTGACGGGGTCGAAAGTAACATAAGCAGTCTTAAGTTCAAAGTGAAATTATACAAAAAAATGTTGCCGACGGCAGCTTTAAGTCCTTCTACATTTTTTCAAAATACCACCTGCTATTGATAGACCACACTTGTAAGTGTCTGACCACAGCAAAAATATATCTCTGTCTAAAATATCATCTTTTCAAATTAAGTTTTTCTGAAAAATGGTACTTTCTCCCCTGCTCTCCCCTATACACACACACACACACCTTCTTTTCATCCACTCACATACACCACAAAAAAACATGAACTCTCTCTTCCTCCCCAAAACAAGTCTTTCAGTTACACTTTATTAGAGAGAGCGTAATTGCAAAGTTACTAAGAGAGTATATCTAAAGTGGACCATCGAAAAAGATACCAATCGTTCCATTTAAACACTCTCCAAACAGTATTAGCAAGACGCCTTTGCATCCTCATTCCACTCTTACAGAAATGCCCTTGAAACGAGGATTGAAAAAAACCATTATTGAAATACTGAAATAGGTGGAGTGATCACTGCAATGCAACCATAGCAACTCGTTCTCACCTTGAACCATAGGAAGTGGAGGTAAACACAAAGAGCAGTGAATAAAAAAATAAAAAAAGTATTTTGTGTTACTTGATTCCGTGTTACTGGAAGTTTCAGTGTGCGATTCGGAGGGAGGGATGGATACTGCGCTCACACTATTTTAAAGCTGTAAAATACAGCTCACAGTTTACCCCTCACTTATTCTCCAATCAATACAAATCCCTCAGAAATCACACTCATGCTACTCTTAGAAAAGTAATCATGATTGGCATTTGATAATGTAAATGTTTCATAGAATAAAAAGATTTTGTTTTAAGAGTCAAACAAGTACAGTACCATAAGATTGACTTTACATGCTTAAAGACTAGCTAATACAAACACTGAGCTTTTTCCACTGGTTTACGAAAACCTGATTCTATGATAACAAATAATTTATCATTCAAATTTCATCGTTCACAGTGGTTTTTGCGATTTAAAGTAAATACAATAAAAAAAAGTCAGATAGATATTCATAAGATTTTACTTTGATTGTCCCCCCTTCTGCTCTAAAATCAGATATGCACCGGAATACATAACACACCTTGAGCAGGGGTGCGAGGACAAGGGTGCGAAAAACGGATGGTGACGCTTCTCACACTCTTATGTGAAAGCATGAGACTGCATACGCAAGTCCCACTCCTGTGTGTGTTCACTCAGCAGGTGTAAAAGTGTGTTTGTACTGACGAAGTGATGGAATGGAAGTGGGCGAACGTGTTTAACCGATAGGCGTTGTGTGCCTATTAAAATGCTAAAAGAATCTGATTATTTTCTTCCAGGGTTACAAACGAGAAAACTATCATTTGTGGCAGGAAATCGAACATAACAGTATATGTATATATAGTGGAACTCTGAAGCATGCATGTGCAGTGCCCGGACACGCACAGTCTGTGGCGTGCACATAACAGAGACGCATGATGGCTGAGTGCGAAATCCAAACGGCACCCTCTTTGTTAAAAGCTAACGTATGGAAAATTGGCAATTTCATTGTGACCTATTTTGTATTTTTTGTATGAGAGCAGCTTTCTGTATGGTTTAGTTTTCACATCAATATGCTGTAAATCGATCTGTTTTACGTACGTTATACGTACGTTAACTGTACTGCCCTCCACAGTAGTCACATAAAGTTACATTTTGACTGTGCTCTCTGCAGATGTTCATATACTTTTTTGTATAAGCTGTTTCTGATTGTGGTATAAAGCAAAAATTTCAAGTCATAACTCTATTATTTAGTTGTGTATAAGAGCGGCTTTGTATGTTACTAATTATTCAGAACATTATTTTTCTATGAGAGCTGTTATAATTCTATATTTTTTAATGAAAGCTGTTTGTGATTTTTCTACAGCAAAATGTTTATTTGTTTTTTTTGTCTGAAGGATTATGTTGATCATTGCACATAACAGGGGGGTGTTGGTTAGAAGTCTATTATTAAACGTTAGAGATTCAGAATATGCTGAAGTTTGTATTCATTTACTAGTTTGTATTCATTAGCATAATAAAGTATGCTGCTAGTACAGGCACACATTTATTTTCCTGTTGGTTCTTTGCAGTGTTGGGACATATGCTGGCAAATGTAACCTTACAGTTAACTTGCCAAATCACTTCCATTTGTTTTATTAATAAAATTAATATAGGAAGTATTGTAAGTAAATTCTTTATGGGTCATTATAAATACTTTGCTTTAAAAGTATCAAGGAGTCACACAAAATTTCTCCAGGAACCTCTTGCATTTTGATTTTATTTTTGGCCTTGACAAGAGAATCATGACAGGAAAAAAATCGGAGGGTGAAAGTCAAGAGACAGTACAGAAATTAAATATACAAATATCACTCCTCACACAGCAATGGTGTCAGCATGTTGCTATGCTAACAATCTGATACTTCAAGCAGCATGAAAATATAAAGAAAATAGATAGTGTACAATATTTGATTAGATTTAACTCTTTTGAGTGAACTGTATTGGCCATATTTCAAAATAACATCATTTCATTTTTTTTGATAACCCATCAAACTTTCTCCCGGTGGCTCTCATGCTGAAAACAGCTGGAAATACTTTACAATAAAAAAAATTGTATTAACTAAAATATTTACTACTGACTTTATGATTGGTTATCAAACAGCTGCTGCTTAGCAATAATGACCATATTCTATTTCATAATATATTCTGCATCTCTCTTCTCTTATTCTCTCATAACCAATTTCACCATCATCATCAACCTAATTTTCCACAATCAATATCCCAACCACATAAATGAGAAACACTTCTCATAGGCATCTCAGGGGCTATAATCACTATACTCTTGTGTTGACATACTATAGGAGACATATGACACAGGTAATTTCCCACCAGACTGCTGTGCACCAGTGGTATTAGATTAAAAAACATGTAACAAAGCCTGTGATAAAGGAGGAGAAAATCTGCGCATAGGGAAAAGAAGCCATTTGGACTGGTGCTTCAATAATGGATACTTCATGACTTTTTAAAAAGGCTGGGCAAATACTATTGCTTGTCTTAGATCTGTTCCCTCTGCACATTGCTGCTTGAAAACCACACATTAAATTGAAACATTTAAACAGATGGATTAGAAATATTCTCGCCACACTTTGGAGCAGACAGACTCAATCTGTCCTAGTATACCAATCCCTGTATACAGGGCAATTCTATTAGCCAGGTAACCTTTCAAATGACAGGCATTCTGTGTGCTCTTTTGTAACATATAAAGACAAATCTATACTTGAGTACAAAGGTGCAGGCAGAGAGATGGAGAGTGACACAGGGAGAAATCAAGTTTAGAAAGATGGAAAAGAGAAAAGATATAAAAACAAGATATATTTTAAAGACAAATCTTTGAATCTGAGACTCATCCTGCTTAAAACATCTTATACGGGCCAAATGTGGTTTGCTGTTTTTAGCTGGTTTAAGCTTGTCTCCTAGCAAGAGATTAACCAACAAGGAATCTGGCTACTGTGTCTTCCAAATATTCAAATGCTAGTTGGGATCAGAAATGAAGAAAATGGGGGAATATAAAATAACTGAATGATTCCAAGTGTAGTCCAGTGGAAAATATAAAATGATACATAAATTCACTAACGAATAAAAATAAAGCATGACAGAAAAACATAACTTAGATCTAGACAGACTTAGACAGATTTGTAGTTATTATTTGTAGTGCAAATTCAGCTCCCAGTCTGGCCAAGCTGGTCTTTAGCTGGTTTCCCACCCAAAACCACTATAAAGCCATCAACCAAGACCAATCTAACCACTTTAGCTAGACTAGGAAACCATTTGCTGGTTTAAGCAGTTTGTTTCGGCAGGGCAGAAACAGTGTTCTGGGCTGTTTCAATATTGCAGTACCGTGAAGCCAGATCTTTGTTCAGAGCAGATTCACTTTTTTTTATTTTTATTAAAGCAGTCTGCCACTTGTTTGAAAGGAACAAAAGAGAAAGTATTGCGAATGTGTGTAGGATCCCATTCCTGAAGGCTGATGCGGAGGCTACAAGGCTGCAGCAGCGTGTGGCGCAGTGCGCACATACACACAAACAGAGATGCAAACATGTACCCAAACATACAAAGACAAACACACAAAAGAGACACGCAAGCACTTCTGGGAGCATGCCGGTGTATTTGCCAATGGGTCTTTTCATCGAGCTCAAGACCTTCTGCAAACAGAAGAGACAGCCCAAGGCCAGTGTAGAGTAGAGAGAGAAATTTACTGCTTTTTCTTTTTTTTTTAAATGTGCTTATTTTCTCAATCCCTCCCTCTCTTGCCATGTTTTTGATGAGAGAAGGTCATTGAGGAGGACAGACAAATATGTTTCTGTAGCTAAAAAATTTGATCAGGAAATGATTGCGCCATTCTCTCCTTAGGTTTGAGCATGTGAAAGTAAAATACAAAGGACCAAGATAATGAATAGAATTTGTTTGTTGTTGTTAGTAAGGCGTTTTTTTTTATTATGGACACTTTTAGACCAGTGGACTTTTAAAAAATAAACTGTTTAAAATATGTTTCAATGTTTTAATAGTAGTCTTTTGACCACTAACAATGTTCTACAGTAAATATACATGCATTACAAGAGAATTCTGTTTTTTTCTTCTAAAAGTCATGAAAATTTCCACCACAGGAGTAATTTCCACTACATCTGGATGGAAATTATGTCACAACTATGGGACTAGTTTCACACTTGCATTAATCCATATTTTATGATGGATTTTCATATTTTAGAAGTTAGGATTTCAAGGTCAAGTACAAGGGTAAACAAAATCTAAAGGCTACGTAAAGGCCATTTGAAAATTAGCAAATATAAATGAAGGCATGTTTGTTTTAGCTCAAACAAAAGAGCATGGCACTAGCAATGTCAAGGTCATTGTTTTGATTACCAGGGACAGCAAGAACTGATAAAATGTGTAGCTTGAATGCAATGCCAATTTAGATAAAAGTGTCTGCCAAAATGCATGAATGTAAAAAGATTCCAAGAAAGTTTTCAAATATAAAGTAAATGTGCCTAAAGTTGAAGAAACACTCATTAACAAAAGGAAAGTCAAAAAGCTAAATTTACTTTAATTCTCCTATAGTATCTTGTGTTATGATTGTGGTTCATTCGGCTGTTGCTATAGACACCAGTGGCCAACAAGGTCAGAAGTTTGCTTACTGTGTATTTTTTCTTTGTTTCATTCGTTTGTTTTGTTGCTGCTGGTTTTCTGGTGCTGTCGCTGATGACGTCATTAATGTACAAATAAGCCTGAACCTTGAGCTGAGACTCGAACGCGGATTGCCTTGTGCACAGCTATGGCATATGACACCGTGCTTCCCAAAAGGCTATTGCTCCTACATAACAGCTTATTTTTAATCAGTTAATTTGTCTTTAGGTTGTTATATTTCTCACGGATTTCTGCTCGTTCTAAATCAGATACAGATATAGCACAGTAAAGATTACATTTTTATGAATGCATTAGTGAGACAGCGTTTGCGTGTGAATTAATTCCTCCTAGCAGCGTCTCTCTACTGTGGTCTCTTTACAGTTTAGTTACTAAGAAATATATGCAAGAACCTTTCAGTTTCTAAGCTATTTTATTGATGAATCACAGAATAGTGTTTAGAATGGCGATTAACTTACGTGTATAATAAGTTGTTTAAAACGTTCATTCACCTGATCAGTTTTGAGAATCCAGATGGTATAATCAAACATATCTTGTGGAGCCCTCTCGGTGTATGCATTTATTTGTCATTTTAACTGCTGGAAACGGAGTGTAAAAGTGGACTTCAAAAATGTCTTATCCTGTTGCGCCCTCTATAGGCTATGATGAGCAACTAGTCGAAGCCAGGCTTAAAGCATCATGGCTGAGCATTAAAGTCGAGTAGTCGACTAGTCTGTGCAACTGCAACCCTTAACCGGACATGAGCAAAATTTGACTTATTTACTTGAGAAAGACCCAAAAGACAAGACACTGCCTTTGCATGTCATGTTGATATAATATTACCTCTCATTTTCTGCTTACATTTACTTGCTTTGAGAACTATAGAGAAACTTGCATTCTCTCAGCATGACCACCAGACAAAAATCACAGACAGGCCATGGTCTGTTTCAGTAAGTAATGGATTGATCTGTTAGGGATGTTTTGGAGTGAGGCTGCAGACAAGGGGGGGCCGGTTTGGCTGTGATCATCCAGCTTACGGGAGCGTCCCCACCCGCTGCACCACATCATCTATCCCTCCTTCTCCTTCATCTCACTACATCACAGATCTCTCTTTCCTCTTTCCTCCCTTGCTCATGGAGAGTGTGCTCTGGAGTATCCCTCTTCAATCTCCCAGCTCAGCGTGAACCCACCACAACCACGGACACATCACAGCGTCTCCTCCACCC
This sequence comes from Abramis brama, assembly GCF_963993115.1. Classification (NCBI taxonomy): domain Eukaryota; kingdom Metazoa; phylum Chordata; class Actinopteri; order Cypriniformes; family Leuciscidae; genus Abramis; species Abramis brama. The sequence continues at coordinate 34,678,239 of NC_139971.1, forward strand.
TCTGGACTTGGGATTGAGTGCTGCCTCCAGATCCTGTTCGCCTGATATCATTCCTGCTGTGAAAAGATCCACCACAGAAACGCAAATGATAAAGACAAAAGAACTCAAAACTAAAAAGATATCAAATGAAGAAGCGAAGGAGTGAGAGAGAGACGTTAGAAGTGGAAGTTTGGAATAAAAATAAATTACGCAGATATGGGCTATTTTAAGCATATTACACTCTAAAAACTGCTGGGTTAAAAAATAACCCAACCTTAACCACACTGCTGGGTCACTATTGGACAGAACACGCGCTGGGTTGGTTTGACCCAAGTGCTGGGTTTTACCATTTAACCCATATTTCTGGGTCATACATTTGACCCAACCAGTGGGTGGAATTAACCCTCTTGCTGGGTTAAATCCTACTTATATGCTGGGTTATTTCGTGTCTCATTGCCTTAATAAAATTAGTAACAAATATTTGTTATATTATGAATGTAAAATAATTATTGTCTCTGTAATACAATAAACCAGAGAGGTCACTGTAAATTTGATTTAAATCTCGTTTAATTGTTTTTTTTAAAACATTTTTAATACATGTCTTTAATATTTTTTTTATACAATTATTACAATTATACAATGTATACTTCTAAGGTAATAAAAACATAACGTTCATTAAATAAGGTCTTTATACACCACTGAAAACATAGTTATGTATATGATATTGCATTTCTGTCAACAGATCCTCGTAAATATTACACAATGCACCTTTTAAAGTCATTAAACAACTCATTTGAACTTATACGATTACGATTTCATTTATTAAGATGTGTTGATTTATTAAGAACAGCAACAAACATTTAAAATGCGACTAAATATCAGGGTGGCCTGAAACAACTGTTGTCCTCAAATTTTACAGAGGAGGACTCTTTTCCATTAATTTGATACAAGGCATGCTGGAGAAACTCCCAGGCGGTGGAAAACACTGCTTTGTGTATTTAACATCAAAAACAAAAAAATAGCCTTGAAACAAAGATGAACAGCCTTCAGGAAAGACTCGGTCTCGATGGCGTGGCCTGGAACAATGGCAAAGGTCTGACATGTCCCCCTCGTCTCATCCTTGAGGCACAGAATATGCAGCAATGCTCCAGTCATCTCATTTAGTGAATATTCAACCATGTTGGTCCCCACCTGTTGATTACACACAATCACTTAGAGTGTTGCAATATAACTAACATGCAAGTTAAGCTTTTTTTGTGGAAGTATCAAAAAAAAAATATTGCAAATATGACTAAATGTGGCAAACAAACAAAATGTCTATTTAAATTCAGTATTTGCAAACTGAATTATAGTAATAAAAGAGTACTTTGGACTAATATTGTCAACATTTAGGCAAAAAAAGTCAAATTATTACTGTAATGTTGATAGTGTCTTTAACATTAAAACTCACAAACCAACAAAGCTGCTCGTTAATCTCCTGACTGGCAGCGCTGATGATCGCCACGCTTAGATAATGTTACACAATAAAATGAAAGATGACATGCATGGTAGGGTATCATGTAAGTCTACATTTTTAAAGTTTTAAATATTGACAATCATTCTTAATAATTTTCTTCTCAAAACTGGCGCCTGTCCATTGACAATAATCCAGGCAGAAATTCCTTTACACTACTAACCAGATCACAATGTGATGGCGCGTATCGTGATGTTATTCATCAGTTAAATTTTTTTCTGAACGATCCTGGTTCCGACAGACATTACAGAAGACACACGCAGGAGGAGACTATGCTGGAACTATGCCTCAGTCGCTTTTTCTGATGAGTATTTCTACAATATGCCAGCAGACTTTCCACACACAACTCACTAGCTACATTAGCCTCGAGACTAATTTCCCACAGATTTTACGTGTGAGCCCTGTGAGGGACTAAAACATACTGCGCTTGTATGGATTTCATTCAAAATGCTTTCCTCACTTTTAAATACACAACGTCCACAATGAATACGATAATTACGTGATGAATTTACAATTTAAACTGCATATTTCAAAAAGGCTGCTGATATAGGCCTAGCTGGTTTACAATTAAGGATTTAACGATGCGGCATTTTGTCAAAAAATCTAACTGGCTAGCTGTGGCTATTTAGGTTTCACAGAATAAATACGTTACCCCTCACACTTCCATATCAAAGACTGTATGTTGAACAGTGAAATTAACTTGCTGTTACCACAACTTTTTAAAAATATAGGTAAACATTATTAACTTACTTACCATAAAACACTGCCTGCTCCCGTGTGGCGTGCTCCTCGAGTCTGAACTGAAGTGAAGATCCAGAAAGTTCCGCAAAGAATAAACCATTTGCTGGGTCAAAATAACCCAACCAGCTGTTTATTTGTGAATAACCCCCTTACAACTCATTTGACCCAGCATGAGCAACCCAATAATGAGTTTACAGTACCCCAAACAACCCAACATTTTGACCCAGCACAATCAACCCAACAATTTGTTTACAGAAACAACCCAGCATTTTTTTTGGTTCTAATAAGTGGTTCAAGAGAAAACGTTTTTGTATTATAGGAATTGTTCAAAATCGAAAGTAAATGAATAACAGGCTTTTCATATGCTCAATGCTATCATCATTTGATGCAAACCCTCTTTTGCTCTGATAAACTCCTGATTTAAACCCTTGTGCAAGATTACATAGTGTACACGAGATGTTTATGCATGCCTATGTTATATACTTCCTAGCCAAGTACATTCCTCCCAACCAGCCCTGCCAATCACATGTCAGCATTTATGCATAATTTTACACTGCAAAACATGCTGAATCCATAATTTTTCCCACCCAGAAGTGACATATCTCCTCCTAAATGCACTAGATTCAATCCTCATCTCATTGAGCTGCATAGTTAACATCTGACCGACATGGCCTGCTGGACAGGAAGCCTTTGCTAGAATATTTAACAGCAAAAAAAAAAAAAAAAAGCCCACTGTGATTCATTCATGGCATGAAAGCAGAAATTAAAATTCCGCCTCTTCTCAAATAGCAAAGTCGACAGACTGACCCGGAATGTGGACAGCGCAACTGAAAGACAAAAAGGTTGCCGATCTTTCACAGCCTGGGAAAAAATGGGTGGGCAGCCAGAGGTGACCTGTCCTGACTGTGAAAACGGAAGCAATAGTTAAGAGTTGAGCATACTGGCAACCAGTGACCTCTGGCTAACACATTCAACACACTTTTCTTGGAAGAATTCAGACTATGCAGGTAGTCTATGGAAGTTATAACAGATTAATGCATATTCTATGATGATGACAGGAGCAAGGAACACACATTCAAGACCATAGAGATGTTGTGAAATAACGTCCACCCTCCATGGTCAATCAACTTCTCCTCATATTCTTATTTATTTTTCATCTACACCCTTTAACCTCTTCCTGTTCAATCATCTCTCCTTGTGTCAAGTCCATCATATCTCGTCTCACAAAAGGAGGTATAGATGTGTGTTGTTAATTACCGCTGGCCACCGAGGCGTGCTCACAGCAGCATGTTTCAAATGACCACTTGTCTCAGACACACAGCGGCATGTGTAATGAGTGCTGGATGAATTAAGAAACAGGGCCAAGGACAACGACAGCAAGGAGGGGTGAGCCACCCCCTGACCCTGAGGATTAACATCGAACTGTCACTCAGGAGGAAAAGGATGGATAAGGGATGGATGACCAGAGGAAAATTCCAGAAGGACATAAATGTGAGACGCTGAGACTTAAGACATCATCTCGATCAAGAGAGCGCCACAGTTTGAGTTTTTTGCTGTCTGAACTGTTGGCTGTGGTGTGGCTGCTCTGTATGCCAAAAGAGAGCCAAGCGGTGGAAATCTGTCTGTCTGTCCGTCATCTCTCCAATCACTTTTGACAGCAGAGTGTGAAAACTCACTGTCAGCCACAAATGCACATCATGCATTCAAAATGGCAAAAGAGAGGAGAGGAGAAGAGATGGGGGCGGGGGTGGGTGGGGAGACTGAAAAGTTGAATAACATTTTTACAGATCTATCCATCTATCTATCTATCTATCTATCCATCCATCCATCCATCCATCCAATAATAATAATAATAATAATAATAATAATAATAATAATAATATTTAAAACATCCAAGCAACAAAAGAACTTAAAAACTTAAAGTTGAGTAAAAAATAAATAAAATAAAAGTAGTAAAGACTAAACAAATAACAGACTATTGATGAAGTACAACTTTTTTTGAGAAAATTATATAGCATTAAATGATTAAAAAAAAAAAAAAAAACAGCTAAATGAAAACCAAACTTAAATGGAAACCCGCTGATCCAATGCACAAAGAATCATACAGCTAATAAGGCATAAGAACTAAAAAACAAATAAAACATATTCCTTTAACGTAATACAGCATTTTTTAAAGAAAAAATAATAATGCATGGCCTCTCAGGGCTTTCGCAGTACGCTGCTGCTCCAATTCACAAAGAATCTTACAGCAACGAAGATGCACTATTTGAACTTAGAAAGAAAAGGATGGATGCTTGGATGATGCTTGTTACAGTACAGTGTCCCCGTCACTAAGGGCCGTTAGGACCCACACAGACCACAGGGTGAGTACCTCCTGTTGGCCTCACTACCACCTCGTCCAGCATCACCTGGACTAATCAGGTCCTCCTCAAATTCAGGTCTCCATTAGGACCCCAAGCAATCCCATTGGCTCAAATTACTTTTAATGGGTACTTTCTTTAGCACCTGATTACAATTCCTACAAAATCATGTTATGATAAATGCTGTTTGAACCACATTATAATGACCATTAATGTCTGTATTAGTTAGCTTATGTACTAGCATACCCAAATTAGACTGATAGCTTAGTTTATACAATCATTTGCACTTGCCCTACAAGACAATCATTTTTTCATGTAATTACATTTTATATTGTTAAATGTCCAAATATTTTAGTTATAAAAAGAATATAATGATGTTCAATTATTCACTTAATAGGCTATTATTATTATTATTATTATTATGCTAAGTAATTAATTAACAGTTTATCAAGTGAAAGAAACTTTCATTTTGTTTTACTATGCACTATATAGTAACCAATACATATTTTACATGTATCGTTCGTATTAGTGATGCGCGGATCGGGCGGGTCAAGTAATAAAAATAACATTCTGATAAATTTCGGGTGGGTCACGGGTGATAAATCATTATTAACGAAAATTAACTACATTCTCTAAAATATGAGCATGTCTAAAATGTTTTGTTTTTTTTCACCAGGCAGACAGGCACTAATTTGCACTCTCTTTAAGCGCGGGGTCCGCTTTTTTAAGCAGAAATGGAGCGGGTCCGAGAGTGAAGTAAAAAAGAAGAATTAAAAACAAAACAAAAGGAAGGAAAGAAAGAAAAGTACCATGTGGGAGCGTTTTAGCGAAGTGGTAAAGGAGGATGAATCATCAATTTACCATGACACATAACAACACATAAGAATAATTGTAATTTGACCATCGGGTGCGGATACTTAAATCAGAGAAAATTATTGATGCTTTTTGGATTTGTTTTTGGCTGTGGATTCGGATGAGTTGGAGCTCATCCGCGCATCTCTAGTTCATATGTACTTAGTATAATCATTACCTGAATTGATGGAGACCAGATTTCGAAGGAGGACCTGATTCATCAAGACACCTGCCATCCCAATCCCATTCCCAACACAGCCCGTTTTGAGCATCTTTGTTCAGAGAGGGCCAACAACAGCCAATCACAACAAGAGGACATCGTTAAGGTAATTCAAGCAGCCAATCAAAATAAGAGTTTCAGAGAAGGCCAGCAGCCAATAGCATGTGTTAACACATAAGTTTGGACCCCGTCCCCTGTCAAAACTGACTTGTGTTCGTGAAGATTTCAGCTCATGTGTGTGTTCAGATTTGCGTGCGTGTGCAGAACAGAACAGAACTCATGCTTGTGGTCAGTTCTGGGCGTGAGACCTGTCAGGACACGTTTTGTTATTTCTCCACAAAACATGTGGATTTTTGTGCACAATCATATTTTTTTGTGCTCGAGTTTAGGATTTGCAATTTCTGTAGGTTTACATTTTACGTGCGAGCCTTGTCACTGTGCTCACACTGATTCTATCAGGTGCTGTAGAATTTTACTTGTGTATAAAATTGTGACAAATTTCTTACTAAGCACACTCGAAGGTGCAGAAAGAGGAAGATTACAAATTGCATTGCATAGATAATAAGTCACGTTCAACCTGTACTTCTTCCAACCCAGCCAGCTGTATGTGCGAGTGTGTGTGTGTGTGTGTGTCTAATGTGAAAAACAAGGGGCTCCATACTGCGCCGGTTCCAACAGCATCTGCCTCTCTTTTCTCTAAACTTCAGCAGCCACACCTCAGTATGAAAGTGTGTGTGTGTGTATAAGCGGATGTGATGACAGCTGCTCTGCACAGTGTGTGTACTGCTAAACTCTCGTCCACCCCTGCTGACTGTCCATGCTGTGCAGGTATAGCAGCTCTCTCCTCTGTGTGTCCTGCTGCCTCATTAGGCGCAAGCGACATACACACACACACACACACAACAAAATAATCCATTTGTCCAGCAAATGAGGCTCTCATGTCTTCAGTCCATATGAGATCGGAAACAGGTAGAAACAATCCTGTTAGTACTGTCCAATCATAGACCAGCTCAACATAATCAGTCAAAATCTGTCACACCACTTCTACACTGCAGCTACTTTACCATTGTTTGAGACCAACAAACAAATTGGCTCCCTTTCAGTTCAGAGTGTGACTTTGAATTTAATTGGCCACACCCCACAGGAAACGGGAAAATGAAGTGAGTTTCCTTGAATTTCAATTCATTTGAATTCTGCTGCTTTACATTTGAATTAAAACTGCATCCAAATTTAATTCTGCATCCTATTTGCTACCTCAGTTCAAATCAACTTTCGGAATTGAATAGAAATTCTCAATTCAATTCTAAATGGTGCACAACCCCGCCAACTTCCAATTAATGTTCATGGTTTAAAAATGAAATGTTCAAAGTGTGGTTGTTCGGGTGTCCACATTCCTTTTGGTCATGTAGAATATATGGTGACAGTTATTATCTGCCTCTCACACTCTGATTTTTTTATCTCTCTGTTTCTCTCTTGTTCACTTCATGAATATTTAGTGCTTTTCACTCAAACAAGACAATCATTAATTTCAAAGAATGCCCTTCATTCAATCAGCTCAGCCGGAAAGGGCACTGCCTGAGTGAAAACAAACAAAAATACTACAAAATCACTCTGCAGACACCATCGACACCACTAGCTAAAGTAAATAATGTGCATCAACAAGTCAACCCAAAGAACATTCAAAATCAGAGAGTGTACAGGGATCTGGCTATAAATAGACTAGATAACTGAAGAGATCTTTATTGCATCCCTCAAAGACTTTGCCCTCTTGTCTCATCTTATCCAGCTGCGAACCAGACGGCCAAAAGAGGAAGAAAGACGGACAGGAAATGATGAGTGACCTCTCGCTTCTAAAAAGCTGATTATCATTCATCATATCATAACATATCCTAAACGATAATCCATTCTGGATCCTCTAATCTGATTGGACAAACTGCATTCAAATGTGCTAAATCTTAAAAAAAATGGGAGGGACAAAGCTGAACAGTTCGTATCATTATATTAATTAAGGAGCCAGCAGTTCTATCTCATTTGCTGAAAGGTAGATGATGTTAAATAGGCAGTATCTCTAAGTCTTGCTTGTGTGATATTACTAAAACACACTATAGAAGGACAATTGAGAGACAAAAAAGGAAAGGCTGAATGAAATTGAACAGATTTATATTTTTGCAAATAATATTATCGTGGAGAATATGAAGGTACTGATGTTTGTAATTCAAACAGGACTAATAAATTTAATTTCCATGGTTTAAAATGAATCAACATGGTGTACTTACACAGCCTTAACATAAATGGGGACTAAAAAAAAGTTAGGTTTATCAACATTTATCATCTAAACATTCTTATATGCACACATACACATATGCACACACTTACATGCATTTATAAAAAGAGATAGGGAAAGATAGAGGAGTAAACTGGATTAGTTTGCTCAGATTTGCAGTCAATTATGAGGGATTTAGGCAGTGCTATGTGAAATCATTCTGGTGGCTTGCTCCTAATATTACATCCAGAGAACGGGTAAGCTCTAGTATTTCAGTGCCAAGCCCCTCTGATAATCAGGGCTGAACTCCCTCTGTAAGAAGAGCTGTGCTGTGGAAGCCCTGTTATTAGACTGCATAGTCCTTGAGCCTAGCTCTGATCGATTAACTCATTACATACTTAGATCAAAAGAATGTTTAGCCGTTATGTCCATGCCAGCACTCCACCAATGCTGTGCCACACTAAAACTAATGGCTGACAATGCATATTTAAGGTTGAGTGTCACTGATAGGACCATTGATGATGGGACAGATAACTGGATGCTTATGGGTGAAAGTTTAAAGAGCATTAAAGTTCTGTAATTGGTTTGTCATTATGGACTTATATTTTAATATGAGAGCTCATACTGAGTTCTCATTCATCTAAATGAGACAACATCCACACACAAATATATTGGAACAAGGCTGATGATAATCTGAAGCAGTGACAAGGAACAAATTCAGACCTCATTAATTTTGCTCTTTAGCCAAAAAAAGGGCAGTCTGTATTTCATAAAACTGAATGACTGAGAAATGCATACATACATGTACACAAAAATCCTTAAAATCCAAACAAAAATGTGTTCTCCATTCTGCAATTGGGCAGACAAACAAATAGAGAGACACCAAACACGTGTCACTTTGTTGAACTTCAAGGGTTGGTTCATCCACAAATTCTGTCATCATTTACTCATCTGCATTTCATTCCAAACCCATAAGACTTTGGATAATCTTTGAAACACAAATGAAGAGATGTTTAATGAAACCTGACAGGTTTCTGTCCTTCCATTGAAAGTCCAGGTAACCAGAACTTAGTAGATATATCGAGGCATTGTAAAACAAATCCATAAGAACAAAGTGGTTTAATCCAAGTCTTGTGAAGATATACAATTGATTTATATGATGAACAGATTTAATTTAGGCTTTTTTTTATTTCCAACACACATACATAGGGCACATCACATAAAAAAATGTCTTAATTTGTGTTTTGAAGTTTAACCAAAGTCTTATGGGTTTGGAAAAACATTCGGTTGAGTAAACCGAAAAAAGAAATTTCATTTTTGCGTGATCTATCCCTTTTAGGGCTCACAGTTTGGCTGGTTAGCCCCTGCTGGTAACTACAGTCGTAACTACACCACCTGGCTGCTAAAATGTGCATTTTGATTTTATTACAGGAAATATTTACATTTGAAATAGTCAATTATATTATAATGTGTGTTTTACCAGTGACCAATTTTTGGAGGGCTCTTAAAGGGATAGTTCACTTTGAAATTAATTTTTGATATGTTTTAGCTTACCTCAAGGGCATCCAAGATGTAGGTGTCTTTGTTTCCGCAGTAGTTTCAATTTTGATATTTTTAGGTCAAACCGTTCTTGTCTGTCAGTCATATAATGCAGGTCGATGGTCACTGTCTCAAAACACAAGCACAGAGTCCAAATTAAAACAATTCCCCATCGTCCAAATGAAACAATTCCCCATCATAAGTACACATTGATGGCCTAAGACACGAAACGAGCATTTTGTGTGAGAAAACGAACAGTATTTATATCGTTGTTATCTCTTGAAAACAGCACACGTCCAAATGATATGACGGCGCGGGCGGGTATAGATATATACATAGATGTCGCCTTGGCTACGGTTTCGTTCCAATGAACTGCAGTAGCGAAGGCGACATCTAGTGTATACATTTATACCCGCCCGTGGGCGGGTATAGATATATACACTAGATGTCGCTTGGCTACGGTTTCGTTCCAATGAACTGCAGTAGCCAAGGCGACGTCTAGTGTATATATCTATACCCGCCCGCGCCCTCAGATCATTTGGACGCGGCTGTGTTCAAGAGGTAACAACGATATAAATACTGTTCGTTTTCTCACACAAACCGCTCGTTTCGTGTCTTAGGCCATCAATGTGTTCTTATGATGGGGAATTGTTTCATTTGGACGATGGGGAATTGTTTTAATTTGGACTCTGTGCTTGTGTTTTGAGACAGTGACCATCGACCTGCATTATATGACTGACAGACAAGAACGGTTTGACCTAAAAATATCAAAATTGAAACTACTGCGGAAAAAAAGACACCTACATCTTGGATGCCCTTGAGGTAAGCTAAAACATACCAAAATTTTATTTCAAAGTGAACTATCCCTTTAAAAGCATGAAATGGACTTTTCCTGTCAGCTACCTTTAACAGATGAGCTTGGGACTGATGACATCATGATCAGAGTGATTGGTCAAATGGCATTTACAGCTCATGTGATTGGCTCAATAATTTCAGTGTAAATTCCCTTAGCAAAGAAAGCAGAATTGGCAAAGATAGAGAAGTCATGTACTTGCAGAGGATCCTGCACCAGCCAGAAAACTGCCACTGAGATGACTATGAAGGCTAATGGTTAACTTTCTACAGATATTACAGACATCCTTGGCTCAAACGAATAAAGCAATGTTTATGAATGCCATAGAGCCACAGATTTTACACTTTTCGGGGAAATCAACCAACAAATGGCTTAGTTAGAGTTGTCTCTACACATTAAACTGGACAAGAAAATGGTATTCCACTATTGAAAAAAACATTACACATATCACCTTTAACGAAGTTCTTTGACTAACTGTACAAAACAGAGAGCAGAAAGACTTGTTAAAAGTGCCATTAAGTGTGCCCTTTCATAGTCGTGAGTGGTTATGGGTCTGGGACTACGAAATCCAAATGAGGCTCTAGATATGACAATAAACCTGCACGCACACTCACACAAACAATGACAGGTGGGGTGGGGATTGCTTACAGTATAGAAAGAGCTTTAATGAAATGACCATTGAGAGACATTTTACCCAACAACAAAAAATGCTTCTGTAATTTGCTGTCAGGTTGTCAAGAGACCGGCAGAAAATAGCAAATGATCTCAGTGGTCCAGCTTCTTGTTTAAAAGAGGAAAAATACAGAGAGAGAGAGAGGGAGAGAAATGATGTAAGTGAGCTGGGAAAGCGAGAGAGTGAGAAAGAGAGAGAAAGAGAAAGAGAGCAAGAGACAGGGAAGACAGTATAGAGGAGATGGAGGAGGAGGCCATTAAGCGTCTCTCCGGCTGCTTTGTTTGCAGTTTATGTTGCACTTTATTTCTACCATAAACAATCGCATGAGCCAAGCACATCTTGAGCACCTCTATATATTACCCACAATGCCCTGTGGGGCGGGAGAGTGTGGCACTAAGGGAGACAGGGGAAGGAGCATTATGCAGATTCTATTATTCTTTGTCTGCATCTCATGACACCACTGATCCGGTACCTTATCCCAGTAGCTTCATCCAGTCCTTCCAGCAACTCCACGATTCATTCTTCCTTACCGCTGCAGCTGCTCACTCCACCGTATTCCATCACTATGAACAAAGAGGACAGGAGCTCATTAATTAACTTATAGGAGTCATATAATTTACCCTTAAAATTAAGTAAGCATATTTTTGCTATTGTGCTTTAACTCCTAACTAGGCAAATAACATGGCACAGTTAAGAATCAGTTAAGAGCTTGTTTTTGGTATGAAGTGCAGCATAAATTTCTTCAATGTAAAACAGAGTCTTTGTTAAACTAGCTATGAGCACAAGCAACCAAACTCTGTGGCATTGTGAAGTGTAGCTCCACCCATTTTGAAATATAATTGGTCCAAAAACATAACTTACACCATTAGTTCCCCACCCTGGTCCTGCAGTAGCCCCAACAATGTACATTTTTGGGCTGTATCCGAAAGCTTAAAAATGGTGCCTCCGGAGGATGCATTTAAGGTAGGCAGGCATCGAGGCACGTCTGAATCCAATGTTAGCTTCACTTCACCACAGAATTGAAAGCACAGGATTGTGGGTTATCAAAAGCAGCTAAGGATACATTTAAGCTGCCTTTGAAATCCCACAACCCTGTGCTTTCCATTCTGTGACAGCTGAGCTAAAAATTAAAGGGGATGTCTGAAAGTTGCGAATGGTGGTCAGTTTGTGTAAATATGTAAATTTTTCGCCAATGTTTTCCACTTTTGAAGTAATTTCGAGCGAGAAATTACTATTGTAGAAATTAAATATTTGCTTAGTTACTGTATCACCAAAGTTCTCTGAATTTTACTGTAGATTAATGCCTCAGAAGTCCAAAATCAGTTTCAGCATTTAACTTCGTGCACAAACACTGGCTGCAAAGTCATTGCCTGATAGGGAAACGAGGCAATAAGTCAGCAACCTAAGCTTTCGGATACAGCCTTAATCTTATTTGGCTGCGTTTACACTTGGCATTAACATGCGACCTGTATCCGGATGTTGTCCACATACACATTGAAAAGACAACGCACTTCTGATCAGAATGTTATCCGATCAGCATGTCCAGGTTCGGAGGTAGTCAAGGACGCATTGTGATCGGATCTCAGTGGAATGTAAACGCAATCCAGCCATTGTGTCTGCATTCACAGGTGGACGGCACACAAAACCCACCCACTGTCATTATTCCCCCTCCTCTCTTCAGGAATTGCTGCACGTAGCTGTGTGGTTTTGCAATACAGTCAAGTGCGAAGTACATCGCAAATATACTGAAATTTTTGCCTTTGCACCCAAAAGTTGCAGAACCATTAATTTTCTGTAAAGAATGTGTATTTTTCCCACCACAGCTGGCAACGTTCTCGGACCCATACATTTCTCTGTACTGTTTCCATTACGCCATCTATCCACATTATTAGTACTTGCAGCCTCTTCATCTTCCTCATTTTGCAAAATTTGTAAAATGTCCCCCGACTGAAAACTGTTTTTAAAAGAAAACCCACCATTTCAGGTCGACTTTGCACCGGAGCCATCTTTTTTTCGCGGGAATGTGAGATCCGATCTGTTATCCAGATACAGAAGCCACTTGATGAGGACAGGTGTAAACGCACTGTGTCCTGATTGGCTTATGATCCGATCTGCTTGATTGGATCACGGTGATCACATGTTAATGCCAAGTATAAACACAGCCAATTGATGCACCCATCTGAAATCTTGGTGTCTTTGCTAACAAGTTGATGAGTTGAATCAAGTGTGTCTAATTAAAAGTATAGTTCACCCAAAAATAAAAATGTTGTCATTATTTACTCACCCTCATGTTGTTCCAAACCTGTAGGAGTTTCTTTCTTCTGTTGAACACAAAAGAAAATATTTTAAAGAATTTTGGGTAACCAGAGAGTTGATGGTAGTCATTGACTTTGTTTTTTTTTTTCCTTACTATGGAAATTAAATGGCTGCCATTGACTGTTTGATTATAACATCTTCTTTTGTGTTCAACAGAAGAAAAAAAATGTATACAGGTTTGGAACAACTTGAGGGTAAGTGATGACAAAATTTTCCTTTTTGGGTGAACTATACTTTAAGGAGACATCTAAAATGTGCAGTACTTGAGGTACTCCAGGACCCCAGGATTGGGAACCACTAACTTGCACTACCATTTGTAAGGTCTGTAAGATTTAAAAATTAAAAATAAATCAATCTTTAATTCAGCACGGACATATTAAGCAGCAGCAGCACATTTGCATTTAAAGATACAAGCACGAAAACAGAATGTTTTTCTTTCCATTACAAACTGGGCATTTACAACATGGTACAATAAATGATCTGTGGGGTATTTTGAGCTGAAACTTCAACTTTATACTTCTGCGTCATTGTCCGCATTGACGCGCAATTACTCATGCAGAGGGAGCATGTGAAACCTGAGGGAGTGGCTCTAGCAGACCAATCACAGCGCTTGCGTCCGCGTAGAATTGACGAGTTGTTACATTTTTGGAGAGGTGCACGTCAGGGTACGCCGAAGGGTACGCAACACACAGCCTACGACGTAGCTACGCCGTGAGTTTGACGCAGAAGTATAAATTGGGCTTAAGACTTAACATCTTGTAAAAGGGGCCATAATAGGTTCCATATAAAAGAAAAGAGTTATTTAAAATTGTAATAATATTTCACAATATTACAATGTATTATGTATTTTTTCAGAAATAGTGAACATTAGAGACTTGCTTAAAAACATTACCAATCTAAAAATAAAAAAAATTAAAAAAAAGTATTTATTTGTATCTTTCACAAAAAAAAAAAAAAACACCACAAAGAATGCATCTATGCAACCACTGATTTACTCATACTAACATATGCATTTGCTATATGGTGAACATGTAAAGAGAGAGAGGAGATGGATTTTGCTGAGGAGGCAGTAGATTGCTTCAGGCGTGGTCATTGAGCTACGCTTGTGGGCGATGGCTGTTTCAGTAAACACTCTACGGGGCCAGTGTTTGATCATCTGTGTAGTCAGTGAGTTCTAATTGTTTTGCAAAGCATGGTAATTGCTTCTCATCCAGTCTCTTTAAATGTCAGCGCTCCCTGTAGTTACAACGTGATTCACTGGTCCTTGAAAATGGAAACAAGGCTGAATGATTCAAAATGGAGAGGAAGGGACAAAGCAAACGGGTAGAGAACTGAATGGTGGGGTCAGAGTGTTTGATTGGAATGGCTCCACCACGCTTTACCCACCAGCGTGACCTCACTGGTCAGTAGCCCTGATTCTGAACCCCCTACCCCTCAGGTCTCTGGGAAGGTCAGTACACTACACCAGCCACAGGACAGAAGCAGCATTTATACATAAATAGACAGACAGTCCCACCAACACACCCACGCTAGGTCAAGCACTAAACGATTAGCGTTTTTGAGTGTTTGAGATGATTTGCCCGTTTACTAATGCGTGAGATTTAGAACCTGAGGCTGATAGTGAACTAAATCATATCACAAAGCCCTGATGACATTTTAATTACCACGATTTAACATGTAACATGGAAATATTGTCATAGAAGTCAGACAAGTAAATCATGGCTCAGGAAATCAATGAAAAGTAAAACACTATCCTGAATGCTAAATTCTCCTCTACTGCCACTTGCCACAATACTCACCTGAGTTCACTATATACTTTTGGGTCTGAAAAGCAGTACATCAACGCGAGTACAAACAGAACTAGCAGCAGCTGTATAGCACTGTAGCTGGATAACAATTCAGGATGAGAAGATGCCAGCTTCACTGTTTTATTCATGTTTCTGTCACGTTGGATTTAGCACTTAAAACTTCACATACACAGAACAACACTTGTGTTTGTCTGCCCCAGATGCAATGCAAGAAAGCCAAAGAATGCAAAAATCACCAAAGGCAATTTACTTCGAGACAAACAGCTATGAGAAATGCAATATACTATGCTGCAAAAGGCAGTAATTAAACCAACACTGACACTGGGAGAAAAAAAAATTGATGAGTGAATCTGGATTGATTTTATATCAGTTCTCACAGGGGCTGCAAAGAACTTTAGATAAAAAAGAAGAAAATATATAAAAGAAAACAATTACTAAAAGGAAATACAATTATTAACGAATTAAAATTTATAAAATTCATAAAATGTATACAATTGGGTTTAAAAAAAAACATTTTGCTACTGCATTTTGCTGTTGCATGATAGTATTGTAAGTGAGATCAGAGTATGCAAAGATAAAATTTATACAGAATGTTATCAGTAGGGGTTCACTTGTGCAAGTTACCGGTAGGACAGATTGCTTACCAATACCAATTGCAAACCATATCCTAGTTTGTACCACAGACCAACATTTTCAAGTGGTCTTGAAACCAAACTCTAATGTGACGTCAAATGTGCTCAGATAATTCTGATTTGAGTGCCATAAATAAGAGTAATATTTACTGAAACCATGACATGTAGTTGCATGTACAGCATTAAATATAGTGAGATTTCTTCCCAATCATAATACCCTGGGTCTTTAGCCTGTTTGAGACAAGGAACCTGTTGTGATTCCAGCAGGTGCTCTCACAAGGAGACAGGATCTCTAAATGATTTTCCTACTGTTCTCACTAGGCCTCAGGCTCAGTTTTCTTTGTCTCTCTCCTGTGCTCTACTCTGAACACCAAAGGCAGATGTGGCTGGTTCTAACCTCATGCTGTGCTGGACAGGACCCTTGAGAAGGAAGCAGGTGGTCTGTTGTGTATACATGAGTTTGTGTGTTAGTAGTTTGAATTTCCCACAGCTCTGCTGGCTCAGGTAGCCAATGTAGTGATTTCTCTGCTACTGCAACAAGACCTGAGGGACATGAACTGTAGCTTTTAAAAACACAGCAAACGCCACAGAAAGAGCCCAGCGATGACTCTAAAAAAACATTATTTACTGTATAATAGTCTGTTACACATTCCCGGCCACTGACTGGTGTTAATCTTCAATCCACAAGTGAGTGATAAAAGTAAATAGATTTGGCTTGCTGTCTGCAATGGCAGGGCTTGAGCATAAGACTTGAGTTGTGCTCAAAGTTTCCTCCAAAACTTAACTTAACTAGTTAACTAATTAAATCAATCTATTTATTATATGAGAGAAACATTCAAAATAAACGACTTTAGATGGATGAGGGTAGCAATGTGTAGCCTGGAAATACACATTTTAACACAGATAAACTAGTCTACCTCAGTAATCCTGCTCAGTGAAGGCATGTTGGAAGATCCTTTTCCTAAACTTCTCCCAAGCCAATTACAATAACCTTTAAACAGAAAACATGAAAAGGGATTGTTAAAGTGGATTTAATTCTGACATAATCACCATGTTTGCTGGTAAACAACAATGTCTATTCAGCACAGTCCTTCTGTAAAGATGTTTGACCAAGGCAGGCCCAGTAGGCGCATCAGCATACCAATGCTTGGAATGCTGGTCTTCTCAACAGGGATATATGATAAAATATATCCCATTTACTAAGAGTCTCAAAACTCTTGAATATCTTTTAAAGATGTCCAAAACATAAAATCTTCCTCCTAAACATTATTTTAAGCAGCCCTGTACCTCGTACACAAAACTTTTTTTTTCTCTGAGGACTAATAAACACCTGTTGGAGAAAGCAATTTTAGCCAGGTACTGCTAGATCAACTAGATGGTCCATGAACTATCTGAATGAGACTATGGTGGTCTTAATAAAATAGCATTAAAAAGCCCTAACAGGACATCTTGATTGCATCCTTAAGTTTGCAAAATGCTAAAACATTTCTGACAGTATGGTAACATAAGAAATCAAAGAGAGCAGTGAAACATGACAATATGCCTTTGTCAAATCAGTTTCAGACGGCCGTTCCACTAACCTGTAAATGTCCTGTCATCATTATCCTCCAATTCAACCTTTACTAATACTAACAGTCAGCTAAACCTCAAAGTGAAGCACCCAGGCAATTTCGTCTTTTTTCACTCTCTGGTCTGTCAGTGTGTGTAAGGACCAGGCTGGAAAACCTTTCAGGAGAGTGAGGTAATTATCCATTCTCTCCTGTCTGCCTGCTATGCATAGACCATTCTCCAACTGCTCGTTAATGAAACGTCCAATCAAATGCAGTTTAAAACCACAGGTCTAGACAACCGGCCGTTTTGACACACTCGCCATGATAATGAAGATGAGGGACTGTTTTCTGGGGAGGGGCCAACTACTTTACTCATTTATGTGAGCGCCAAAAGCACAGTGTGCGTTCCACAATATTTTAGTTCTTCTCTAAATACTTGCCAAAACAACTGACGTGATCTAAAGCTTCATCTAAAAAGTTTTGCCGTTTCCTTTAAAAGAAAATGGCTTTTCCTTTTTTATACAGTGCCACAAAATCATTCCTAGTTGTTTGGGATTCGCTTTAACCATATGCATAATCATTCGAAATTTAATAACAGACAGGGTAAAACAAAAACTCTTATTGTTTTGAAATTGAAGCTACAGTGTGTGGGATCGGCAGTCATATCCTAGCTGGTAAACAGAGCCATTATCGTTAATGATAGAGTGTGTTTGAATACAATGTGCATTAGGATGAAGTGTGGGTTTTATCCAAACAGATTCTGCGAGCCCATAGCAAGTCGCTTGCACAAGCAAAGGCCCAGTGTTAACCATTATTAGTAGTATTCATCTCCACCCAAATTAAGACTAAATCAGCTGACTTAATGCTCCAAGAACATTGCTTCACATCAGGGGGAAAAGGTTCATTAGCGGTACAAAAGTACAAAAGCTTTATTCTTGTAGTTCTATGTCTGAGACATACAAAACCAAATACTTACAGAGCTGCAGGCCAGATCAACAAGTCTGTTCGCTTTTCTGCATCTGGTTTCAGAATCATCAGTTCAGACATTGTCCATATTAGCATTTCAGCCCGTTCTCATCCTAGGGCGTCATATATTGACGCTTTTGACATTTCGTCTACATTGAACGCACATGGCACCCTTTAGCGTCAATATGAGACGCAGATAGAAATGGGCCAGAAGGCGCCTCCTAGCGGTCTAACCCTAACCCTACCCCAGACCTAAACCTACCCATAACCGAACAAAGCTCTGTGCGTGTCATATTGACGCTAAAGGGTGCCATGTGCGTTCGATGTAGACGAAATGTCAAAAGCGTCAGTATTATGACGCCCAAGGATGAGAATGCGTTGAGCATTTATGACATCAGCTGGTCTAAACTGTATTATACTCAAGATTTTTTTTTTTTTTTTCAGGGGAAACACCTATGAGTATTTCTTTCTTTTTGATATAGAACACAAAGTAAAATAATTTGTGTAATGTCTCAGTGGGTTATTATCCATATAATGAAAGGCAAAGGGCTCCAATGTTGTTTTGAACCCCACCGACTTCTATTGTAGAGGCAAAAACACTTTAATGTTTGCCTGGATACAGAGAAAAATAACTAAAGTGCTTCTCAAGAGGTTTTGGTTCAGGACCCAGATTTATACTGGACATCAAGTGATGACAACACATTGTTTAAAAAACAAAATAAACAACAATATGCTAAATTATTAAGATATTTCATGTGTTCTAGCTCAATCACACCTGGTGCAACTAATGAAGCCCTTGATTAGTTGCATCAGGTGTGCTTGAGACAACACCTGTTTAGCAGATTTGTGCTGCTGTGAGGGATTCTATTCAGGGGGTTGGATAATTTTGAGACTGCAGAAGTCATTAAAAGTTGCATTTTCAGTTGAATTTAGGGAAACTACTTGAAACATTTGTTGTGTTGAGCTATTTCAATTACTTTAGTTTGATTTGTTCATTGCAAACAGCTGAAAGTCAGTAAATTTTGCCAATAAACCTGATTTGCATTGGGGGTTGAATAAATTCAATTACAACTGTAGACTTAGCAGGAATAGTACCGCATTTCACTATTTACATTTATTTATTTTTTTCCCATTTACGACCGTAACAGATAAGACTTGCAACCCATTTTTGGGTCACGATCCACCAGTTGAAACAGACAATATCCACTGGGATAAAATAGAAGGTATAGACAGAAGCAGCAGACAATACAAAAAACATGTAAAACAAAACCTCCCAGGACATTTGATCCACCAAACACAGTTTCAAACAAGACCTCCAGTGCTGATAGCTGCTGTCTTTTGCCACCCAGTGAAATCAACATTTATAAGAGTGGTAATGAGCGTTTTCCTTCCCGCGTGACAGCGCTAATTACATTAGCATGAGCTATGAAATATGAGCTAGCTGACACGCAGTTCCCTCAGAGGATGATGAAGGAGCAGGCCGTTTTTTTAATAAACACGGTGCTGGCGAAATATCATCTCCTAACTGCCTTTGTATCGAGCTGCATACACTTCTTCTGCCAAGATCCACCACTGACTCCCTAGGAATTTATGTACAAATAACTACTTTTTAATAGCCCTGTAATATGATTTCCTGCCAAAGAAATATTCAAATAGCTTTCAAAACCAGTACAGTATATTATCAGCCCCAAGCAAAACTAGACGTGGAAGGGTGAAAAAAAGAGAGACAGATTATTTTTACCCTGTAATTATTATACCATTGTCATCTGTGGGAGAGGAAGAAAGACAGGGCAATACTGCACCAGTTTCACTGGGGAGTAAACAGCTTCGTTTTCTAAGAATCAAGTACAAAAATACAAACAGTAATTGTCGCATTTAATTACCGGAATCATTTACTTTGCCCCATCACATTTATCACACATTTTCTCATTGGATTACAAAATAATGTCTCTTTCATTAAGGACGATTGGAAATGAAAAAGATAAAGGCTGTACAACAGCTTAGGTGTATGTGTACATTTTAAATTGCTTAGTAAATGCAAATAAATGTGTGAACTCTGCTGCATAATGCACACATGTGGTTATTATATTTTCTGAGTTTGTGACCCCAACGTTCTTTTATGTGGCCTTAATGAAGCAACCGCAGGCTTTTGAGACCACTGTGACATTCGTTTGAGTGTCACTGAAAGAATTTCACTACTTCTCATGTGACCATTATGGTACCATGGACTGCAGAACTGAATTAATTGCCTTGGCACCGTGACTCACTTTCCATTGTTTTGCTTTCCATTTAGGCTTGGGAGCAGTTGCAAAATCCCAGAGTGTATTGCATGCCAGAAAAACACAGAAAACAAAAGAAAAATATGAACTGAATTTGTGGAGAACAATACAATTAAAAATATCTCTGTTTGATTCAGGGACAAACAACAAAGTGAAACAAAAACCCTAAAAGGAAGACCACATTCATAGCTCACGAGAACCGTGGTGGAAATTTTCTGTTACATCTGAATTGGGGAAATAATCTTTAGCCTCCTAGAGTAAAATAAATAAATAAATAAATAAAAATTCCTAGCCAAAATATTTCTACAATGCACTACTGTTTTTAAATTCTTTTTGAAAGAAGTCTTTTAAGCTCACCAAGGCTCATAAAAAAAACAATAACAGTAATATTACAATTTACAATGACTCTTTTCTGTTTTTCTAAATGTAATTTATTCCTGTGATGGCAAAGCTGATTTTTTTTTCTCTCTCCAGTCTTTAGTCACATTATTCTTCAGAAAATAGGCTGATTTGGTGCTCAAGATACATTTCTTATTATCAAATATTAAAAATATTAAGCAGCAACTGTTTTGAACATCTCTCTCTATTTAAACAGTGCTAAAAAGGAACACCAGCATTTGAAAAAAATAATTGTAACTATGCAAATGTCTCTACTGTTTAACGAATTTTCGTTTAAAATAATCACAAATTAACTTCAAGGGGCAAGAAAATACATTGCCAAATGTAAATTTAAATAAAATGTTCTTGAAAAATATCTGAAAATACACATTTTTGCCATTCAGGGAATTAGTAATCCAGACATCAACATTCCAGTTCAAGTGCTTAACACAGTGTGTGAGAAAATGTACAGTAATGCTTTCTGGAGATGAGACTCTTCACAGCAGACCTCCAGGAACTCAAAGAGACCCGGATAACCCAGTGGCCTCGGCCCAGGCCATGTGAGCCAATCAGACCTGTGGGCTACAATCTCCCCATACACCTCCGCCCAAATGGAAAAGAGTCCATCCAAGCATTTGTGTCTGTGTAACAACTTGAGCGTATGTCTGAGTAAAATAAAGCCTGAGTGATTCATAAAGTGCAAATTCTTTTCATTTTGATTTAAAAAAAAAAAAAAAATGGGCATGCTGCATTAGAAAGAAAGCATGAACATGTGTGCACTCTTATGGACAACTAATGTCCTTGGCCCCTCTCGGAGCGTGTGTGTAGAGCATCAGGAGTGACTTTGACAAGCTGATAATGGGGCTCTTTTTGGGGGGCTGTGCTGTGAGCAGCCCCTCTGCACACAGCTTATCTGGCTCTCTCTGGGGAAGTGGACAGAGAGAGAAAGAGAAAAAGAAAGAGGTTCTCAACTGACGCTTGCGCCCTTATCGCTCTGACAGCCGCCGTTTACAGGAGAGCGGAGTGCCAGTCAGATCATTTACAGGAACAGATTAATACTGCCCAATGTCTCTCTCTCTTTTACACACACACACACACACACGCACACACACGCACGTTCTCCTTTCTTCCTATCTCTTCTCACTCTAGACTGTCACACACTAGCCTTTGTGCACTGTGAAATAGATGCAGTCTGTATCGAGACTCACTCAGAGAGTGATGGGAAATAAGGGAGCACATTAATTCAAGTGTCTTACTTAAGTGCGGACTTGTACTTTCCAACTTTACTAACTTTTGAGAGTAAATAGCTAATGTTTACTGCACCAAATGCACAGACAGAATAACAGAGACAGAAGGATGGATGGATGGATAAATAGATAGAAAAAAAAGAGCTAGATAAGGATTAAAAAGATAGAAAAAAACATTAATATGTACAAAATGTCCATGACTAAGAAATTTACTAATTTCTATGGTCTGCAAAACACCACTTTAAAATCACCACTTTTTCAATGACCATGAGAATGTAGCACATGTGCTGTCGCAGGTGTGTGTTACTTTCTCACATTTTTTTGCAACTGCTTCAGATGTGGCTCATCAAATCGGAATGTATCAGCCATCATCTTTAACATTTTAATATTTGTGAAAAATATCACAAATATTAAATAAACAAATAAATGATAAACTTTATATTAAATTAAATTTAAAGTAAAAAAAAATAAAATGTATAATTGAAATTTAAAATGTGAAAACATCAAAATAGAAATCTGAATACAGTCCAGAACCAGGAGGGGGAAAATTAGTTTAGCCCTGCTTTGATTTTCATGATAAATAAATGATTACTACTTTAAAAAAGCTTGATATATTATGCGAGAAACAATACTCTTGATACAACATGTTTTAACCCAGTGCTGTGCAGCAGAGTTTGGGTTTTGACTGACCAGCTAATCTGTAGTAGAAAATAAATCCTGAAAGACACCAAAACAGATATGATTTGTTCTGTTATGCTCAGTAAGATTTTTTATATTTTCTCTTTTGCTTTCTCCATTTGCTTTCTTATTGCAAAGGCTTCCAAACACCCCTCATCCAAACTCTCTCCCTCTCTCTCTCTTGCTCTAATGAATCATCCAGAACTTTTCCTTCAAAGAAAGATGATAAAGCCCCTCTGGCACAAACACATATTGCATGCATTCATCACCACACAGATTTAAGGTATGTCAGCTTGCACCAACAGCTCCAGCAATTGTGCACACACACACACACACACACACGGTTTAATATATCTCCAGTTTAAGAGGAGCCCATGGTCCTCAGTCCATGCAGATCGGTTTCGGTCCTAAGTCGCTGCTGTGTGGTTGCCCACACGCGCCGTGTCCACTCCAGGCCATCTCGGGGCCTTGATGCTGCTGTCAGATAAAGACACAGCACTATTTTGCTCTGGACAGATGAGGCGGTGAGTAGACAGGTAGGCAGGCAGCAAGCGTGGAAAGGGCAGACGGAGAGCTGAATACTCATCCAAGGATTCACACACAACAGCTGACTGGTATTCAAGATATCACGCACTCTACAGAGCAGGGCTGAATGCACAATCATTAGTGCTCCCTCTTTTTCTGGACATGTACACACACACAGTGCCACATATACTCTCTGACTAAAATTTTCCTTTATCAGCCTCAAAGCGTCTTTGAACACTGAGCAAGTAGCACTTTCAATTAATTGCAGTCTGTCACAGATTTTAAACAATAGCTGCTTGGAAAGGTGAAAATACATCAATCTCTTTAAATTTAAAGAAGCGAGAGAAAAAGTAGAGGAGGAAAAAGTCCAAGCTTATTTATCTTTTTCATTTACAAAACCTAGCGAGCTGCCTACTGAGGGAGCATTTTAAGAGAATATAGGCATGTTTCAGACAGAAAGGTGTTTCAAATGGTATCCAACTCCAAAATAAAATTATTTAATAGTTTACTCACCCATGTGTCAATCCAAACCGGTTTGACTTTCTGTCTTCTGTAAACACAAAACAAGATATTCTGAGTATGTTTCTATTTTTTTGTCCATACAATGAAAGCCAAATGGGTCTAAAACAACACTGGATAAACCAGCATTCATTTGGATAATGAATTTAATTCATTCAACACTAAATGACCAGAAAAGAAGCTAATTGAGGGAAATTATTCACTTATTTAATTTCATCTTGCTTTGTGCTTAACAGGTCTAACTAACTGTTGGTTCACAATGTTAAAAAAAAATATATTATTAAAATATCAATGCCATAAAAATAACAGTATAACAATTATACAACTAATATGACAGTGTTTGCAAACATTCTCTTTCTCTCTCACACACACAAATGCTTAGACACATTATTTACAGCAACAGCTGCAGCATGCTTTTCTCAAAGGATGAGTTGTGTGTGTGTGTGTGTGTGTGTGTGTGTGTGTGTGTGTGTGTGTGTGTGTGTGTGTGTGTGTGTGTTTTGATCACACCAGCTTCGCAGTACTTTCATAAAGTCTGCCATGTATATGAATGGAATATTTTGAGTGCGTAAAAAACAAACAAAAATAATGACTTTATTCAACAATTTCTTCTCATCTGTGTCAGTCTCCTACGCTGATCACGTTGTAAATACAGTGCAGCGCTTCAGAGTTCTACGTCAGAATGCCGGCTCATTATTGGCCAGCTCACGCACAGCATTACACGCATACGTCGTGGTGCTCACATGAACAGCATCTGCCAATAATGAGATAATTAATATTTAATTATATAATAATAATATAATAATTAAATATCTTAATTTGTGTTCCGAAGATGAACAAAGGTCTTACGGGTTTGGAACTACACAAGGGTGAGTAATTAATGACAGAAATTTCATTTTTTGGTGAACTAACAATTTAACAACAATAACGTGATTATAAGCAGCTCTGCAAATAACGAGAATGTACTTAGTATTAATTAGTCCTGTATAATTAACACTGATGTAAAGTGTTAATAATCTATGCTCATTATTAACAACATTATAAGCATGTGAACTATTATTACCAATACCTTGTTTGCGAAAGATCCTGAGCTAAGCCTTGAACTTTTGTGGTGGATTTGTGTGTAGTGTACTGTATTTTTGCCAGTAAGCTGGAACATTTTGTAATCGTTTTTGCCACATTTTATGGTCCTAATCATCTCATGCCATTTTTCAATGTGAAGTCTCAGTTTTACTTTATGTATTTATTTTGCCACTATGTGTTGGATTTAACACTTATGCAATACTTAAGCCTTTAAAAAAATAAAAATAATCACTGTATGGAAATGGAAATGACTGGAACTGCCTCAATTATAATTATTATATAATTAATAATATTTAATAATATAAATTATTATTAATTAACCAAATCAAATCACAATACAAGAAGATATGTGACTAAGTGACTACTTGCATTATTCCTATGAAATTTCTATAGTCGTTCTCGCACAACCAACATCTTCTGTTTCAATATCTTTTATATATTAAATATAAATGTTATATAAATATAATATAAAATTTAACATTACAGTGCCTCTATGAGGGACAGAAAGTCAAATTGGTTTACACATTAGCAAAGGAAAATCTGAAAGCTCTGGTTTAATGTTCACAGACACATGAAACAAACAATACAAACTCCAAATATTGTCACTGTAAAGGAAAACATTTTTGAGTAACTCAAAACCCTTTTCTAAACACAGAGCAATACAATGTGCTCACAGTCTGGCCAAAACTGCAGCTAGATAACAGAGGTCCGGCCAAATCAATACTAATGAATTCTGGGGTTGAAATTCCAGACGGATTTCATTGTGGCCTGGACTTCATAAACAATACATTTTCATTAAGACCTGCAAATGAAAACTTAGTGAAAAACAACAACCAGGGAAGCTGGGAAGAAACCACATATTTCCAAACATCTGATACTACAGTGATATAGTTATGTGCTGTGTATTGTATTACAGTCATACACTTGACCATAACACTCTCATATTTGGTCTTATAAACATTAAACTGATTGTAGCAGAGGCAGGGATGTATGCACTGTAGCGGCTAGCTCATATAGTTATGTCAACCTCACCCATCAACATGTCTTTCTTTGTGCAAAGGCAAATTAGTTTACCATTGACCAATTTCTAAATACTGATCTGTGTGCTGTGGTGTGGTACAGTAATGCAATTAGTATATGGAAAATGTCACTAAAAGACAAAAAGAGAGAAGCAGTGCTAAAAGAGAAAGAAGGAACGTGATGAATGAAGGTGTGGTGTTGTAGCAACCTTGAAATTACATTGAGGACTGAAAGTCCATATTGAAAAGATGAAATAAAAATATATTTTAAACCTGGAAATATAAAGAGAGACAAAAGAATAACTTTAACAAAGATAAAAGTCATGACATAAAATGAAGAAGAAATATGCACTTCGTACAAAATGTTACCAGTCGGTTGCAACAAACTTCTTAACTTCAGAAAACCTGTAGTAATCATTTGTTGCGATCAAAAGGTTTTCTTAGCTTAAAGGGTTTTTTACAAGCTGATGATTTGAGAATGATCCAAAGAGCATGCTGGATAATAAGATCATCAGGTTTTTCACAAACATGTGCAGGTGCAATTCAGTTTTTTTTTACTAGAGTGACGGAACGGCCACTCCGTCCCTTAACTCGCCCGCTGTTAAATGTTGAGTGCACCTCTCCTCGAGAGACCGGTCTCTTCCCGTGCATGCACACTGGTGCCCTGGCCCAGAAAGGGAGCGCGGAGGGATTCCCGCACCGACGGAGTTGTGAGACACCGGACCCGCGGTCCGAATGGAAAACCATGCGGGATGCCGCTCACAGGCTAGGATGCCGGGCCGCTATTCTCCTCAAGTTGTCATGGATAAAGAGGACAAGCCGTGATGCTGAAGCCGCCGCCCCTCGCGCCTCAGACCAGAGAGAGAAGTGTGTGCGACCGCCAGACACCACCCCCTTACCTGGACCCATCCCATCTCTTCACTACCCATCCTTCACGATTCCCTGGCACGACGAGGACACCAGATCCCCTTTGGTTTTAACACTTTATTTCCCCCATCTTTGGATATTTTATGTTTATTTACTTTAATAAATGCCTCTTTGAGGCCTGACACCACTCCCACTGTGTCTGTCGTTTGCTCCTCCCGCCACAATATCAATATCATTTGTAATTCAGCAAATTGTATTCAATTAAATAAAAAAAGCTTTCTTACTCCAGACTCCACTGTTATTTCAGAATAAACTTAAAACAAAGTAAAAAGATCAAATGTAATACTTTAAAAAAATATTATTCGTGTTACACCACAATGTCACTTTGGACGTTTCAGTCCAGGAAAACACCCCCACTGGCTGAGATCTAGTCATGTGGCCGGCTGCCTGAGATCACTAATGGATGCTACATGTCATACCACAGGCTCAGAGTGTATTGCTCACTATATATTCTATTGTTGTCTTTAACAGAAGCACAGAGCGATTCTCACGACAGCCGGAGAGTAAAATATCAACCACCCACGCGAGAACCTGCGCGCAGTGTCATAAAGGAAGAAACACTGTAATATGACACACCTTTGGGACTAAAGACATGATATAGAACAAATCTGTTTTACCCTATTTGTAGTAGATAAACTGTAACCCTTAGAGCCTGATAATTCTGTATATTTCTTATTGGCACTATAGCTCACTAAAGTGAGTCTTGACATGAAAAACGAAAGAAAATAAATGGATGTTTGCTGAATTAATCAAGTGTACTTTAACCCATATTTCTTAAAGGTTGTATCAGTGATTTCAGGCCCAAAATTTTTTTATCGCATTCATCTAATCTTTCCTAACGACCCGCTAGCTGCCCGCCCCATAAGCATGCCGTCAAAAAAACGTGTCTCTGTAGGCAGCCTAGGCTCTGAGATCTGCACACAAAAACAATTGGTTTCACCAACCACTCAAAAACAAAACAAATAGTGAGTGTTTTGTGGTGTAAGAATGATGTTTCATTAACTACAAGTAAACATGTAGATCATGCAGTTTAATGATCTACAGCAAAATAGAGCGAGCTTTGGTGAAAACTTATATTTACAAATATTTAATTGGTACAGTAGTAATTTCTAGCTAGAAATGACATCAGAAGTGGAAAATGATGGTCAAAACTTACATTTACACACATAAACTGACCACCAACCGCAACTTTCAGATGCAATCTTTATTTTTTAGCTCAACTGTCACAGAATGTAATGCACAGGATTGTGGGATATCAAAGGCAGGGATATCAATGCTGCCTTCAAAAATCAATCAGATGAAGGTATCTCAGGAGACAGGAAGTGAAGCTACCATTGGATTCGGATGTGCATTGATGCCTTTCTGCCTTGGAATGCATCCTCCGAAGGCAGCAAGGCATCAAGTTTTCGGATAAAGCCCAAAACTGTTCTATCTGCAAAGCATTCTGGGAAGCTTTGGACACCACATTACAATATAAAATATTACGCAAGTTATATCCATTTCCCTTTTCTATTCCATTTGAAATGAGTGAAGGATGAATTATCCCCCAAACCCTTTGCATGTTATCAATACGTGTATGTGATATTGCAAGGAGCCAAGGTGAGTTCAGTGGAAAATGCAATTCTCCCTCTTCCTTTGGGAGAGGAGGTGATAATGGAGGTGGATAGTGCGGCCCAAATCACAGATTAGGCTGAATGTATGAGAGGGTTTTTTTCTTCTCATCTTCTCTCATAGAATAGAGAGATTTGTAGAGGTAGAAAGATCAAGGCCACCACACTTACCAGAGTGTGTTATCATCTCTGTGAATCTCAGAACTGTGGAGTGGATGGGGAAAGACTGTGGAGTACAGCATGTTCCCCAGGGAACCTGCCTGAAGGGGTGCGAATGCAGCTATCATGTTGTTCCAATTCCCCCATTCGCTTAAAATTTTTTTGCTTACTGCAGGTTTATTTAAGAAGCATGCTCTTGAACGGCAACAGCACCAGGTAGTAACCTATGGGAGAAAAACACTGATATTATGGACAGGTAAGGAGTAGTTTCTGACATTGTTGAATATGAAGAATTGGGTCACAAAAAGTTGATTGCTATTTGTTACTCATTCATTGCATGACTTGGCTGCTGTGTTTCGTTCAAAGCGTGTGATGGTACATTCGAAGGGACGGTCTCTACGGGTTACCCTGCTGTGCATTGCTCTTACAGCATGACTGTGATCTCAGTAGCTCCAGTTTCTGGGTCACTCTTACCATTTATCTAAATGCCTGCTCACACCCAGAGCAAAATGGAAAAAGTGAAACTAACTGGCGAAAAAACCTACTCACATCAAGATTGAAACAAAAAAGCACTCTGGTCATTCACATACTTTAATGGAAAATACATGTACTGTTGCACTAACCCATAACTATTAAATAATAGTAAACTATATGCTGTCACTGGAACGGCAAAATAATGCTAGACTGTATCATATATGCAAAATTATATAAGTTACTTGTATTCAGTGAGATGCATTAAATTGATCAAAAGATAGTTAAGACTTATAATGTTACAAAAGATTTGTCAAATAAATGTTGCTCTTTAGAACTTTCTTTTCATCAAAGAATCATGAAAAACTGGTGCTTACAAAGCTTAAAAGAATTTTATTAGGCAAATCATTGTATTAGTGTGCTCAGTGCATAGTATTGGCTGCGTCCAAAAACTGATAAATGCTGCCTTCAGAGGATGCATTCCAAGGCAGGAAGGCATCAAGGCAATGCTAGTTTCTGAATGCAATGCTAGTTTCACTTCCTGTCTCCTGAGATACCTTCATCTGAATGATTTTTGAAGGCAGCACAGATGTATAAATTGCTGCCTTTGATATCCCACAGTCCTGTGCTTTCCATTCTGTGACAGTTGAGCTAGAAAAATAAAGATGGCATCTGAAAGTTTTGGCTGGTCATTAGTTTGAATGTAAATGTACATTTTTGATCAATATTTTCCACTAATGATGTCATTTATAGTGAGAAATCACTATTGTAGTAATTAAATATTCAAAGCTCGCTCTATTTTGCTGTAGATCATTAAACCATAACACTGCCTCAGAAGTCTGTCCGAAATCAGTTTTGTGAGGAAACTTCGTGGGCAAACGCTGCCTACAAAGTCATTGCCTGATAGGGCAGCGAGGCAACAAGTCAGCTGCCTACGTTTTTGGATGCAGCCATAGTTTACTGTGATAATTCCACATTGTTATGATTGCCATATGGCTTTCAAATCTGCTTGTACTCTTAAGTCCACACAACTGCATGATAGTTTAAAGCCTCAAGCTTGTAATGAGATGAGTAAAGTGGTGTTTGTCTGTGTACTGTGTGTTCGTGTTCTACCTAATGGGGATGGAACAACAAAAACATTTTTATTTTCCTTAACCGAAATTACCTAACAGCTGAATAAAATGTTTCACTAAAACCATTTTGCCAAAAAGCTTTAGAAGAACCACTGTCAAGTTCATTTGAAAAGGTGACCTCAAATTAGCCTGGTAATACCAAACTCTGCTACTTCGCTTTGCTTCGTAGACAGAGTCTGGCATGGCATAATTGAAAAGCGTTTTCTTTCTCCCGGGGGGGCGCTTGTCTGAAGTTTAAAATCATTCGTTACCTGTAAGCCAATCACATAACGTTTGGTTATGGCGTGTGTTATGCGCATGCTCAGCCGCATCTAACTTCCACTGTAAACACATGTATGATGCGAAAACAAAACCATCGAGCGAAATACCGGAGTGAACATGGCTGTGAACGACTTTTGCAGATTATGTGAAGTAAATCTACGCATCCACGGTACAATCAGCGTCTACGTCACGGCTCTCAGCCCGCCCTCTGTTCGTTGATTGGCCGGCTGTTTTCAGGCCGGAGGAAAACGGAAAGCTCTGACGCTGTCTCAGACTGAGTACAGAAGCGAAATGAAATTGAGCGGAAGTACGAAGTCTGACGTAGTCAGACTAACCTCAAATAACTGTAAACAAGAAAATTGCCACTGGATACAACCTACTCTTTTAACTCCTCTCTTTATTTTGTACAGCAATCATCAACCTTTTCCTCAACTGGGCAGAAAGCAAAACTGGTGGGCCTTATGTCCTTTTATCTTACATATAACATCATCAATACAACCAACTGGGTTAATTAGGCTATTATACACACACCAGGAGTAACAAAGCCAAGCTGCTTGAATTTTTGTGCCAGGAGTGGCATTAAGTTTTATTCAGTAATAAGATTTATTCAGTAGGCATTCCATTACAAGCACAGCTTTTGACAAGTGAAGGGCAAGCAGGTGTTCTAAATGCATGGGTTACATGGTCAGATAGGCTGTGCATGTCCTAAAAAAAACGTATTATTATCATTAAGTCAATGGCCCCAAGTCGAGAAACAATGCACTGGTAACTTTCCGCTCTCCTTTCTTTCATATCTGTCATTTTTGTCCTTCTAACATCTGCTTCAGTTTGACTACAAGTTCCCTTCATTTTTCCTTCATAGGCAACAAGATGACAAGCAGGCAGTTGATAGACCTGATCTCCAGGTTTGACCTTCTAAGAGGCTGTGCAATTCCACCTGTCTCCTTTTGAATCCCTCCCACCAGCCTCTCTCTCACTCTGTGCTAAGTGATAGAGATGCAGCTTCATTGAAAATGACGTCTTAAAGAGCAAGAAAAAGGTTACAGTGGCTGACTTCATGACACGGGTACATTATTTATATCCAACTCCCCTGCAGTGCCTTGGTCACCTAATTGGTGAAATGAGGGATTTTTAGACATCCAAGGGACCAGTTACATTACACACAAACACTACAAGCTCCCTAAAAAGAAAAAAGAAAACAAATTTCTGTCCCATTTAAAGTCCCCCTGTAGTCAATTGTATCCCTTTTTAACTCTTTGATCACCAAAATGGCATATTTAAATGTTTTTTTCTGTGAAAAAAATATATTCATGCCTTAAAATAGCTTCAATGTAACTATTTGAATGTAAATATGTAAATGAGCCCCGCCTCCACTCACTCATACAGGCTCGTCTACAAGTTGATGTATCAGAGTGGTAATGCATTTTATGAAACGTCGGACACATAACAGTAATTAATATGATTAGCCTTTTGCTTGACTATAGGTTATCAAACAGCTAAATGTGTTGTTATATTACACAAGCCATGTTCACGTTCGCCATCTCAGAGTCAGACACTTCTGAAAATCTTCATTCATTCTAACAACTTAGAACGTCAGTGGAGAAAGGCATATAGTTCATAGTTCATATAGCTCTTGAGTCTACCCTGCTTCGCAGCATAGCAATGATGATATGCTAAAGCCCGCCCACACGTTGACATGATTGGTTAACAAGGTAGTTTGTGACGTAAGAAACGCTTGCAATTTCAAACTGCGTTTTTTTTTTTTTTCACTGCAGTTTTAAGGAGAAAATACTCAGCAATTGTTTTGACTTATGAATCTGCATATGATTTGTCTTAAAGCAACTAAAAACAACACAGACATATAAAAACATTAAAAACTTGATTTTCGCCACAGGGGGTCTTTAACAACTACTATCCCATTCAGGGATTATCATAGTTATAAATGAGCTTTATTCATTGTTATTCACTCCCTACCTTTGGTTCAGTATAGATATGAACTTGTTTAACGGTCTCTACAGGATATTTTGCTGTTATTAAAGATGAAAACCTCTCTAGGGAGGAATTGGCTCTAAAGCCATCATGCAGTGCTGAAAGAGTGCGAACACAAGGCCAAGACCATGCCGCTCTGAACAGATTATCCCTCTACACCTTTCAATCCATTTCAAACCTCCATCTCTTCCATTAATGCCATTCTCTGGAGGACTGGTTTTTAAATAAATGAGATTCAATCAATCAGAGATGATATATGCAATGCATTTATAATGTTAGCTTACACAGCTAGACTTCTATGGGGTAGTTATGTCCTACAACACCACTACAAAAGGCAGTTTTGCACAGGATTTCAGCCAAAGATTGTGTCATAATTTACTCGCTCTTATGTTTTTATGACGTTCCGTTTTTAAGATTGTCTTCATCTAAAGACGATCTTTAGATGATTTATATATCAGCATCTGTGATATATACTGTAGGCTTACTGTATTACTATACTGTATTTTACTGGCCTTGAGAAAAAAATAAGTAGGCTACATTTTAGCATACTTTATATTATTTCAGTAATAAGTATTTTTTATTTTATTTTATTATATATTTTTTACTTTACAAGAATAGACTGAAGTGCAAAATGAATGTAATGATTTCGGACACCTAACTGCTATTAAATGAAAATTTATTATAGTTTGACTTTATATTACATGCAGTTAGTTAGAAGTGCTTTTAGGACTTAAGTATTTATATTTAACTTATAATCTTTATATTTAATTTCATAATTCTATTGCCTTTGAAATATGGTTAGTGTACTGTCTAACGTACTGACAATCACTTATGGCAAACTAAAATTTAATATCATTTCTATTGAAATTTATGTCATGTATTTAATTATTTATGTAATTACACATTTGTTAAGATGAAGCTGCAATTCAATACATTTAAAATATATTTACTTTAAATGTAATATTAAATAAAACACTGCAGTTATAGTTCAAAATCAAGTACTTAACTTAATTTTAGTACATTAGTTAAAATACCAAAATATGCTTAATTTAAAACATTACAAAAATATTAAAACAATGATTTAAAATGTACTTTAAGGTAAGACTTTTAATTTGACATTATTACAAAGTGCACATTTAAAATCAATGAATTTTAAAAGAAATAATGTGTACTTTAAGTACGCTTACTGGCATTTTAATTTCCCTAATTTTATATTATTTGCAAGCACATTGTTTTTACATGCACTTTAAAAAAATATATATATATATATATATATACACACAAGAATTTGTCAAACCAATATTCAAAGGTTTCCTGGAGAAATCTTGCATCTCTAGTCAAAAATTACTGTTATATGGTTATATTTCTGAATTGGAATTTAAAAGGCATTCACTTGGGAATGGCACACAACTCTGTCCAACAAGCACTTTTATAGTTGGTTTACAGTTTGAGAATGGTGATTTCATTGGGTTGGGTTACCCGTCTGTAAATGGAGAGGACAGGACACAGGTGCAGAGAATGTTCCAAATTATGGCTGGCAAGACTTACGACAAGCCAAAATGAGCCACAACATCTGTCTCTGCTGCTCAGCATCCGACTGATCAGAAGTCAATTATAAAAACGTTGGCACCCCTGCAACGGTAAATCGCCCTCCATTAGGAATAATCATTGCTCAGCGCCTGAGTGTGTGGCACTAATTTAGTTTTTTGAGTGTGTTGAGATGGGAATGGGGTGAAGTGACAATGAGAAGGAGAGTGAGAGACTGCTTTAAGCACTAATTTTCAATAGTCTTCAATAGTCTGGACTCACGTGAACCAAAACATTGACGATACACGCAAACCCACAGATCTGCCTTGTGTCTCTCATTACATTACGGCCTTAAAAAGGGGAGGAGAGTTGTGCTCTGTGCAGCATCGCCCATCTGACAGCCCACAAAAGAAAACATATTTAGATTGAATTAAATTGACAGCCTCTTGACATAAGAACTGATTTACAGAGCACAAGATATCACAACTCAACCTCGCAATATATAGACTTTAAAGGAAAGCGCCCAGCAAAGACAGACAGGAATATGCTGTTCAAAGATTGGATTTTCTTTTTTTTTATATCTACAAAGGAACATGCATACTCAAACACACACACAAATGCTTCTTGGCATTTTCACACACACACCGTCCATGATCAGGTTGCAAGAGTCGTGAGAAAATGAGAAGCGCTGTCAGTCAAACGGAGAAATGTGGGATCTGTCAGGCCTGCATATACTCAGAAATTGATTGGCAAAACTTTCATAGGGAAAAACTATAGCAAACCTTTGTTGAGTTTCTCATCTCAAGCACTCAATGAGAAAGCCTGTGGAGAGATATTGTGATTTTGCGAGGGAAAAGGACAGTGCACTAAAACGGTTAGTGCATTGACTCATGACCACAGAAATACCACAGCCTTGGAGAGAGACAACTTACAGTATTTTGACATTATCCAACTGATATATACTGACATTGAATAGAACAATACTGAATACATACAGTATATACTGGACAGTGGCGCAAAAAGTGGGTATGCGCTATATGCAGCGCATAGGGGCGCAGCACCAGGGGGGCGCCAAAGCGATGGTAATTTTTTTTATTTTATTTTTTTTATCTATACATAGCTGCTGTTGTGCGTTTCTATATAATTTCTGCATTTCCTCAATGTTATATAACTTTTTAGAGGACTAACAGGCTAGAGTAGGATTTTCATAAGGTTCCATCATAGAATTTTGACATAGAGAGCAGGTATTTTGATAATATCGCGAGCAGGCGGGGGCGCTGTGAGCGCTGAGTGAGCAGGTACGAGTCGAAAAAGATGGATAAAGCAAAGAAAGTTGTCGGGGCTAAAAATAGAAAAAGAAAGAGGAAAAAGGAGATGGCATGTCAATTGATGCGCCAGCAGCTAAATAAGTGGATGGTCAAAGGCAACAGGTAGGATTTAAAGTGTGACGTCCACGCATGTAGGGAGATTACCTGTGGGCCGACATGCTTTTTGGGCCGATACATCTAATAGGCTAATTTTTTTTTGTCTTTGTCTTAACGGCCCATAAAACTCGTACATCGGCGGCCCATTCATTTTGTTTTGTTTTGCTTAATTGGCGGCGCTGGGTTAGTGCCGTTGTAATGCATTGGTCAAAAAAAATAAACAATTTTTAAAAAAAAATCAGCGTTAGTGTTTTTTGTGTGACATTTTTCATTAAACACGTAGATCAGCGGCCCATTGGTTCTTTTCTTGATTGACACTGGGCTGGCCCAATCACATCTTTAATGTGAAGTATAGAAATTAGTACAAAACTAATTATGAAAGTATCCTTTATTTTTCAGTGCATTTGTTTTACAATATATGGCTATTATATCAGAGAGGGACTATCTAGGGGACTATAGGGACTATATTACTATCTAGAGGGACAGAGGTCCACTCAGCAGTGGATTCATCACTGTGAAGTATAGTTCAATTTTATTAATAAATGACAATTTTGTACTTATTTAATCTGTTAACTATAAATTGTTGCTGCATACCCCTCTGACACTGGGTAGTTGCGCCCCTGATACTGGATAAACCCGTACAAACAGTGCTGGGTAATAACTGATTACATGTAATCTGGATTACGTAATTAGATTACAAATATTATAAGTACTTGTAATTAGATTATATTACATTTTAAAATACTCGTGTTCAGACTACAGTTACTTTTTTATTGATTACATATTCACACAATGGCAGTAATTAATTCAACCTAATTCTTCTTTTTCACGTTACATTTTTCTTTCTAAAAAAGCATATCGCTTATACAATCAGAAAGTATTCTAGTTCAGTCACTAGCCAGATGGCTATAACATTGCATATCGAATCAACTCCTGACGAAAACATTAATTATTAATTGAATTATCACTCAGTAGTTCATTTAAAGGGGCATTCCACCCATAGGAACATTGTTTTTTATTGAAAGTGGGTCATATATGTAGTCGAAATGTAAAATAAATTTTGAATTTGGTGCCTTCGTGACCGAGGAATAACTTCAGGACGCATTTGTATGAAAGACAACAACTCCCACAATGCACCACATTGCACAGCTCTGCAAGCCACTCCCACTAATCCAGAACAGCGCATATCTGCCTATAAGAGAAATCACTCTTCCGTCTACAAGGCTAGCTACCACCAGAACTTGAAATTCATTTCACACAAAATGTCTAGTTAGTTGGCGAACTCATTAGTGCATTACTCCTCGTTTTTATTTCTTTCGAAAAGGTGAATTATTGCATGGTACCGGGATGTTCAGTCAGAACATATGCGGTGCGAAACTAGAATAGTTCACAACACAAACGTCCGTGTCCTCGTCTGATTCAGAGATTTCGTCCAGGCGAAATTGTCATCGTTGAAATTCTTTTCCGCAGACGGACTCTATCTCTGTGTTCGTAGTTGCATAGTGAGATCACCGGCGCCACCGGTCCGCCCTAACTCGAGCCAGTCTGGGCTCCTCGTCCGCGGCAGGCAGGTCTTCTGCCTCGGCTGCTCTTCGCTATAATGCGGCTTGTAAAGGTAGCCACAAACACCTGATTCAAGCATCAGACTTCCGAAATCCTCTTCTTCTATATCATATCGAGTACTCTCCTCCGCTATTGTCATAACTTTACATCTGTCTCCACAGCGCCTGTTGGCTTAGCTTCAAACAAGATGGAGGATATTGCTTTCAGTTTCAGAGAGTAAAGTCCCACCCACTGATCTGTAATAGGTCTGTAGCGTGAGCGGGTCCCGCCCCTGGGAAAGATTGGAGAGATGAGGAACTAGTGCTTGTAGTCTCAACAGAAATCCCCCCCTCTTACACTTCCTCCGACAATGACGCAAAATGACGATTTTTGCGTCATTGTGGGAGGAAGTGTAAGAGGTAAATAACGGATTTCTCCCGTCTCAGGGGAAAATGAGAGAGTGTTGCACGACCATTCAATAGTATGACTGGGTTTCTAACAATGCAAAGCTTAGTGCAAAAGGGTGGAGTGTCCCTTTAACCATTGCTTTGTCTGTGGAAGGCATCTGTCTATCAAACACATTTTTATTATGGAGATCAATAATGAGCTAGCTTTGAAAGCATACGATCCCACCCTCTATTCAGAGCACTCTACACTGACCTGTATCACCTAACTAATGCAGATTCATTTCGGCATTGATAGTGTTTGAGATAAATTCAAATCGTACAAATTCGTACGAGTGAGGTCGTATAAATTCGTACGAATTAGCCACCTCGTAAATTCGTACGAATTGTCGTGAGATCGGGTTGGGTCCTACACCTTCCACAGACGATATATTTTTTTTATATACATATATATATATATATAGAAAACATATAGAAGACATTTTGCGTGTCAAATAAGCTTGTTGATTTTGTTAATATTACCTACAGAGAAGCTGAAAATGGCATAAACCCATGCTGCGTGAGACAATCAAAACAAAAAACAAAAGTCAAAACAGTTTCTGTGCCCAGGGCCCACAATCTCTTAATCCGTCTATGCTTTTCTCAGAACGACACAGCCTCCATTCTTCAGGGCCACAGACAATAGAACGCCAATCAATAGAGCTGACATTGAAATGCAAGCAAACAGATTAAAGGTAAAGGATGTCATGGCAACAAGCATTACTGAGTCTCTAACTCGAAGGACAGTTCCATCAAAATGACTTCATTAGACAGCCTAAATCTTTTATTTGTATGCATTTAATCCACACAAACAAAAAAATAATCCACTTCAAACACTTCTTGCACTTAGTACTTCAAGTTGATGAAACAGCACATAAGTAGCCTAGATCTTAGAGAACTGTCTTAAACTTTACTATTTTATTTCAATATCAATGATTTAACATTGTCAGTTTATAAATGTAAAATATTGAAAAAGCTGGAGATTTGATGGAGATTCTGTTTGCCAAATCTCATAACAAGTACACACTTTCAAATTAAATGCTTTTTCAAAGTAAATTAAATATTTACCAAAGGCTTTTAAGACTTTAAAGGGGTAGTTCACCCAAAAATCATTTACTCACCCTCGGAACACAAATGAAGATATTTTTGATTAAATCTGAGCGCTTGCTGTCCCTCCATAGACAGCTACACAACTATCACTTTGATGCTTCAAAAAATGTATAAAGAAATCATAAAACCAGTCCATATGATTCGAGCGGTTTAGTCCAAATTTTGTGAAGAGAGACATTCTCGTGTATTACGCAGCGAGTTTGAGCTTACGCCTGAACCAATGAGGTTTATCCTCACGCATTAAGCAAGTACTTCTGCTTATGCTTCTGTTTATGTTCACATGTGAATAAAAGCCGAAATTCAATCGGTTCATCATTCAAAGCAAACCAGTCTCTTTAGAAAATGCTGACCGTTCTATTCAGGATTAGTTTTACGATTTCTTTATGAACTTTTTTGAAGCGACAAAGTGGTAGTTTCGTGAACTGTCAATGGAGGGACAGAAATCTCTCAGATTTCAATAAAATATCTACATTTGTGTTTCGAAGATAAACAGTAGTCTTGAGGGTTTGGAAAGGCATGAGGTTGACTAATTGATGAATTTCTTTAAATTTTAGGTGAATTAAAATAATAATTTTTTTTTTTCCTGGGTGGAAAAGAAAAATTAATACAGTCCTAAAGAGAATTTGTAATCTCCTCTGATAGCTCAAAGTGCATTTCAAATCCTCTTTTTGAACTGTTTACTGCAAACACAGTGACCCACCTGGTGGCATTTTTATACTCATTGTCCCTGCACTTAAACAGCATGTTCCTGACACCTTTGAAAAACAAACCGCACCGCTTTCACCTGGAGAGCTCACATTAGATTGGACATAATTTCAGAAAACACCATATTATCTGACCCTGGGAGAGGAAAGCAGTCTGTGCGTGTGTGTGTGTGTTGTGAGGGGTGTACTCATGGGAGGGGTCTCTCTGCACTCGAGATGTGGAGATATGGAATGAGGCATTAATTGAGCTGCCTGCAGAGGGGAATAGCATAAGGAAGAGCTCATTAAAAATGATTATTAAAGAAACAAGCAGAGCAGCAGTGCTCAAGCATGGCCAAAACACTCAGACAGAGGAGAAACAGCTTGTGCCGTTCTGCCACGAGGACATAACTTACACTAAATACGGAGCAAAAAGTCACACACTAAACAGGGTAGTCCAAAGACATGCACACAAGTAGCGTGTATTAGGCAAACCTTCTGTGACAGAAATGATTCTTAATTGTAATTAAGCTGAAATATACAGAGAATCCAAAGATTTTAAGTATTTTCATCTCACTGTTCAAGTGAAATTAAGTTAACTCAGCATTCCAGCTAATAAAATACACCGTAGCCTATTGAACCTTTTGCTATGTCTAGTTGTATTTCTATAGTTGTATATAAAGCTTTTGCCATGTTTCTCAGTTCAACTGGCAAGAATGTTAATATTTTCCACAGTTTATCTAGAAGTGAGCCTTCAAAGTATGTGTGTTTGCACTTTTAAACTGAACCCTAGTCATGAGCAGCCAAACATACTTTAGAAAATGTTTCACAAAACTGGAGAATAAGTATTTTTTCTACACATTTCTGTCCATCAGATTTTACATATATTCTTTTTATATCCTATATAAAATGGTTATGTTTGGGTTTGGGGGTAGGGTTAAGTGATCTACAAATGATCTATAAAATGATAAAAGGGCAATTATACAAATATTTTTATGATATAAAAGATTCTTAAATATTTTGTTTTTTTTAGCTGTAAATACGTAATAATGTTTACGTTTAAATATTGTCAACATTCTTATTCGTTTCAGCATCTATCCAAACAATAATGCACGCTTTGCACCGGAAAATGTCACTTCTCGATACCCATGTATTAACAATGAGACCAGGCTGTTCAATATAAAGCAAACCATATAATGAATTCAAAGAGAAATGTTTTAAAAACTTACTGATTTACTCATTTAATTATCTTAAATTAAGGTCATTAAGAGCATGACCCGGTGCTTCAGGTGACCAATTGCTCAAATATTCCAATCCTGTAATAACACGCAAAGGGAGCTAAAAAGTGACTTCGAAACAAAAACTTACATAGCACTGCAATTGAATGCCTTAAGTCTTAACATCAAAATCTCCAGATCGTTCTTTCCACTCTAATTAGATTGCAGCACTTCATCCCCTACTGGAACCAACAGACACAGGATTTACATGTCCATACAATTTATGACATAAAAATCAAAACACTGAGCTAAAGCTGGAAGGTCTGCAGGAGCTAATATAAAGGGAGTTTGAACCTTTATATAAACTACCTGTACAAAATTTCTGAAGATTAGTGGGAAAATCTAATCCTATTGCTTTGAAACCTCATTGGAAGGAGATATGGCAGAATCTAGGGTAGAATGAGGATGAAATGTAATGGTGATGGCTGAGCTGAGTGTCTGAAAAATCGGCTCCCTCCACGGCTCAAGACTGTGCTCTCCTCCTCTCTTTGACATGCCACGGCATGGGTTCCTTTATCAGATCAAACAGCTGACTAATCTGCTAATAGTCAGCGTGTGAGAGAGTGTATGTGTGTTTGAGAGGAAGAGACAGACAGCGAGAGGGCAAAGAGGAGCATCTCTTTGAGTTTGTGGTTCTGTGTATTTAATCCGATGCCCTTCGTGCCATTACTCACTTCCCGTCCCACGAGCACAGAATCTTTTTCCATATATTAAAAAAGAAAACACAGGACACTCACTCTCACAACAGCCTGAGGAGAGAAAATCCCAGGAGAAAAGACAAAACATGGTTAAAAATTGGTAATACTCTCATTTAAGACATTTTCTTAATTAGGTTATAAGACTGCAAATCTATTTGGATGGTCATTGTTTTACATGGGGATATGCAAAAACATTTAACATCAACATTTACAGGTGCTAATCAGTGATCTTGTGGTCATTCAATTGGAAATTGTTTTTGACAAAAATCATAGTCGGTTGGTAATTTAATTCCCATCCAAATCAACATTTCTGAATTTAGTTGTAGGAATTGGGCCAAAAATCATTTGAGATTTTTTAACCAGCGTTAAGTGGCAAAATATTTGACACTTGGCAAATTGTACCACAATTTGCACTTTGTATTAATTTCAACAACATTGCGTTTCTAGTGTTGTTTCTAAATACCATGCTGGAATGTTCATGTGTCTGCATATGTGAGGTAAAAGTCTGAATTTGTCAGACCACATAACTCCTTAAATCCCTAATTTTTAAAATCAGCAGAGTTGAAATCTGCTACGGGGTAATAATGGAACAATTTTAAAAAGTGATTATTTACAACAGTATCTGAATTTTCATGGGTTTAAATAAAATATTTTTTTATAAGAGACAATAAAAACAACTTTGTGCATCAAAACCACTCCTTTGATTTTCAGAAGTGAACGAATTTGCGACAGCTGAATGTAACATTTCTGACAAGCCAAATATGTCTGTCCTTGAGTATTTATTTAAGCCACAAAATAAACGGCATTCCGTAAAGTAAGTATAATGAACTATGCAAAAAGCATTTTGAATGCCTCCAGCATGTTTTATAATTACCCAAAAATCAAACATAGTTCACCCCTCCGGCACATTATCACGTCTATCAAAAACTTTGGCTGGCTGTTGGTTGGAATATTTGAACTAAAGCATCGGCATAACACACTCATGGCCATCAATCACTTCACTGAATATTTGCCGGCTAAGAAATAAACAATTATTACCAAACGATCCATCTGTTTTCAAATTCACATAATTTGAATATCCTAACATCACTGTCCATCAAAAAATATTGTGCACGTCACAGTAATATTTTACGAGAAGCAGAGGTCCAACGAGTACATGCATTTCCTGGAAAACCCACACTACCGGATGTTTGGAATGTGTCATAATGACAATAAATCTGTAGTCAGTATCAGCTGCAAAAATCCTGATCGGATCGCAACCCTTAAAATTCGTACATGATTTGTTACATTCAACTACCTCTTAGCAGATTTTGACTCATATAGAAAATACAAAAGTTAAATCTAATTTCTAAAGTTAAGTCAAAAAATATTTTCAAAATGAAATGCTGCTTGCAAGAGATATTTATTCAGATGGGAAATAAATTATCACATCAACCTGCTGTTTATTAAAAAAAAAACAATAGTGTGATGTTCTATCAAACTATAAAAGAAAACAAAGACAAGCATGGTGTAGATTTGAACTATGTTAACTGAACCGTTTTCTGCATAATAAATGCACCTGGCATGTTGCCATGTATCAGTCGGTACCTCAACATGCGCATGTGCACAGCAACAGCATTAATGCTCAGAACATTAGGAAATTCAGCCCAGACCTTTTCCCAGAGGATTGTGGGACAAAAAAAATACTAGTATTTCTATTCTGAACCATGAAATCACGGACAAGTAGCCTAGAAATCTAGACACACCCTAGCGGCAGCAAAATTTATAGTAGTCTAGCAACTCTCCGTTGACTTTCGAGCTGGAAA
The DNA here is from genome assembly GCF_963993115.1 of Abramis brama. Classification (NCBI taxonomy): domain Eukaryota; kingdom Metazoa; phylum Chordata; class Actinopteri; order Cypriniformes; family Leuciscidae; genus Abramis; species Abramis brama. The sequence continues at coordinate 34,721,291 of NC_139971.1, forward strand.
AACCAAACTCTAGTCAGGCCAATCACATCGTGTATAGAGTAGGCGGGTGGGCTTAACATAATGACGACAGAGTTGCGACGGTTCCCTGCTACTTGAAAACAAAGAATGGCGGCTGCTGCTGGCGAACAGCGGTCTTTCGAATCGGCTTTGGCCGCGACTCTGGAGGACTTGGAGTTAAGCTGTTCTTTGAGAAAAGAACAAAGAACGGCACTTAAGTCATTCTTAAAAAAGGAAGATGTGTTCGTAGTTTTGCCGACCAGATACGGCAAAAGTTTAATCTATCAACTAGCTCCGCTGGTGGGAAAACGCTCTGGTTGGTTGTAGCGCTATCCTACTGTGTGCAGAGGGAATTTGAAAGACAACCGTTTATCCCGCCCCTCGGATTGAGCCGTGCCAATGGTGAGTTGCCAGACCTAACATCTTGATGTAGGTCTGGCTTGCCAGGCTAACTGACAAGCACCTGTAAATGCTGAAATTACTACATTTGCCCATGTAAAAAATGGGTCTACAGACTACACATGGCACAATACACACTTTATCTGCTCACTCACTTTGAATAGGTATAACCCTTCTACCATAGGGGACCTTGATGGGCCTCTCTCATTACAGGACCCAGGACAACATTGTCTCCCTTATTTGACAAGACTATTAGCAGCATATTAACATTATTTGATCATAGTCAACAGACTATTATGAGAGATGTTCCTGATGTTCTCTGAGTGACATATTTAGAGACCCCTTTTGAAACGTCTTTCATGATCACACTGGCTTCACAAACACAAGCTGCTATTACTGTGGATGGAGCTTCTGCACAATACAGCTCATAATGGCCAGTGCCAAGGACTGAGGTGGGCTGAAAAAAAAAAAGGTAAGGAAGAGAGCACATGTGGCGCGGTGACACAAAGAAGAATGCCACGTCAGCCCCTCCCTCGCTCACCCACTCCGTCTTTCAGATCTCCATCCCCCTGTCTCTTGGTGGAAAAGGTTACTAAATGTCACTAGGGAAGTTTTCATCATCTTCAATGGCTGTGGGACCAAAGTATGTGAGAGATGGAACGGATTGTACTGGCACGTGTGAGAATGGAGAAGTCAGTGTCACTGCAACTAGACAGCTAATGCCCGGACCCTCTGTTCACAGGCACAATTGGGGAAAAGAAATCAGTTATCTGAGAGTCAGACTGAGCACCGCTGAAGAGCAGCACATCCAGGGCTCTGGGATCTCATAATGTAACATGGCCCCTCCACACACACAAGCTTTGTAGGGACACTAAAGCAGACAACATCCATAATCATCACGGACACACCAATTATTATTTTTATTTTTTTTTATCGATCAGAATAAAAAATATGGGAGAAAAAATATGTTTCAAATCTTTTGCGTTCTCTTGGATAAAAACTTCCTCTTTAATGTCCCGCCGGCAGTGTTTCATAGAGTTTGAACTTGGATTTAAATTTAAAGAAATGCGGTCAGTGCTTAATTCAAGGAATTCATTAAAGAAGGCAGTATATTCACAGATTCGAATTTCCGTTGTTAAAATACAAATGACACCTATTTCCAATCATAGTAACGTAGACAACGAGATACAACCCAATTTTCCTCAAAATGAGCTTTGTAATATAAATTGGTCTCTCTGAGCAGGCGGCTGAGAGACAAGTCTGCAAGTTTGGCGAGAGAATGCAAAGATTTATCAGGGAAACGCAAAAGTTTTGCGAGAGAACGCAAAAGATATGAAAAATATTTTTTTCTCCCATCCCAAATTTTTTCCACCACCATGTACCTTCAAGGGCTCAGTGCAATTAGAGCAATAGAGAATTAAAGGGGTCCTATTAATCCCTTTTAAAAAGTCTTTGGGGTGTACTAGAATATGCTTTCATGCTTAATTGTTTAAAAAATGCATTATTTTTCACATATTTTACATTATAGCTCCTCTCTTCCCAGTCTGTCCCGATCATTTTCGATGAAGCCCCTCCTTCCAAAAAACGAAATGTGCTGTGATTGGTTAGCTAGCCCAGTGTGTTGTGATTGGCAGCGCTTAGCATGTGTTCGGGAAATGTCCCGCCCCTCCATAACTGTTCTTCTCTAATGTAAATATAGAGGATGGCGGTTATTTCAAACCACTAACAAGAGGATCGTCCAAAACGGATTTCATGCACAGACTTTGCAAGAACGGATTCCACAGGACGTTTCAGAATTGTATGTTATTTTTATACATTATAGATACGATGTTATTCACCATTTAATCATGATATTTTTCGGAAAACTATGGTAATAGTAATCGATCACAAAAACATGGTTAATTTTCCTAAAGGGCAGTGAACAGCCTTACAAAAGCTACAGTAAACAACACTATATTAATATTATACTATTATACTAGCAGGAGAGCGTAGCAACAACAACATAAAACTTATAATTAGAACTGTTAATAGAAAATGCAACCACAAAAACTAAGACATACTTACAAGTTGTGATCCAAAAACAGATTGTCCTGACAAAGTGGAAACTGCTCCATTTCAGGAGATGCTTTTATGTGTAGTCTGCATTGTGGCTCTGGAAGCTGTTCTCCGTAAAATGTGCAGCGCACAGATAAACATCGGGATTATAATGTTCAGGAACAGTGTTAAAATAAATTAACCACTCTAAGTTCATCAGCCTTTGGAAGGTCAAACAAATGAGTTGTGGAAAAAACAGCGTCTCTTTGACATAGTAGCAGCTCATCCAGGCCTCGTCCGCTTTTTTGCCTATTCCGTGGGTGGGGATTATTTAAATGAGGAACATTATGACTTCATAAAGCCCGAAAAAAAAAAAATCGCGCAGTAGTCCAAACGAGCCGCCTGTTGTAGTTCTAGAAAAGTGTATTCTATTAAATCAATTATCTCCCTTTGGAGAGGACTTCGAGCTTTGTAACCTTGCAGATTTTTGTAATGCTCAAACAGCAACATTACACTCTAACTAAGGTTGAAAAAGTGAAAAAGCATAATAGGACCCCTTTAAATTCACTTCAAATGACTAGCCTACATCAGATCATAACCCTCTTGAAACAACGAGAAACATTGCGTTTGAGCCCCACTTTCCTCTTATCCGCCCCTCTGTGCTGCTTTCTGTGGCGTAATTAGGACTTATCTAAAATACTTGGGCAGTCATACAATTATTCTCCTCTCTCCACATAAATATCCCCCCTCCCCTTCCCCCCTTCCATAGTCCTGCATCCATATTTGATGACTTGTAGATTTGCAGCCCTTTATAGTAATGACAAACTTGAGCCTGGTGACAGTTTAAGGGCTGCTAAAGAGCTCTTAGAAACGTGCCGGGAAATAAATGTAATATTCCAATGCTTTGTGCTTTCACTCCCGTCAAAACCAGTCATTCTTCCCAATTATGGCACCACCCATCCAGATCGTGCTCTCTGAAAACACACTCCATTTCTTATTCTCACAAACTCATTCTGACATCTATAGACAGACAATTAGAAAATAAAAAAAAACACAATGCAGCACAGAGCAAATGACAATATATTTCCTGAAATGCTGACGTTTGAAAACAGCTTAACTCACACTCTTGTTTCTTAAGTGTGGCAGACGACAGACTAGGGTGTATGCACTCAAAATGCGCCTAATTTGATTAAAGAGATAATTGCTTTTTTTGTTTTGTAAACAGAAAACACATTAACCTGCTAAAGTGAGTACAACAGGACTTGTATAAACACGCTGTAGCTAAATGAAGCGCACATAAACTAATTATGAGCATGATTAAAACCTCTCTCTCAGTTTAAGCATGCCTGTGTTGTTAATGGGAAGGGGATTAATTTGCACAATGATATCATTCGCAGAGATAATTTGTGACACTAACATTCAATTGTTCCCCATTAACGTAATAGGCCTTCTCACCCACAAGTTGCAGAAGGCAAAAATAAAACACTGAGAGACACTGAACGACTAAACATCACTCAGAATGTTATAAGACTAGTGAAAAAAAAAATTCTGAATCCCTCCTGAGACGTAACATGACTATGTGAAATTGCTGTCAGTTCAAAAAAGTATGCAGCACCAAGACAAAAGACTATTTATAGTATATTTATAGTATTTTCTAAATAATTAAGGACATACGCGAACACCCAAGCACATTTTCTACCAAAGGTCTCCAACTGATCACCAGTTAACACGTGTGGTGACATATTGTCTGGCTTTAAAATGTGACGCAATCTGCTGAAACATCAGTTCCCCACATTTTAAATATTTAAAGTGTTTGGTCGTTTGGCAATATCATCAATAACCCTGCAGTTCACAATCTTATTTCCCCATGGAAAAATCTGGAGAAAGAATAAATCCCAAGCCATTAACCACATCATTCTTCATGAAACATTTTAAATGCATCCAACCCAGAAAATGTGTTTATCTTTTATGATGCAATTGACTTTGATCATTCATGCCCAATAATAGAAAGAGCTAAATCTTAGCCTGTGCAGAAATAAGCTAGTGCTTGTTGACTATGAATATGACAAGTTCTTTAAATTTCATAATAACCTCAAAGTTATCTTGCTATCCATTTATTTCACAATGATATTTTCTAGCATTTGTTTAAAAAAAATAACCTTTAAAAGACCCCATAAAATCACCTGACAGCAAGCACAACATTCCTTATTGGTTATGAACCAATACGGTTTAGTCACAGTTATGAACCATGATTTGCAAATTGCTAGTTAGTGACAAGTGGTATTAGGGGTTGGGACATTGTCATTCTAGAGAGCATTCGATTGGACAAAAAAAAAAAAAAATGTTGTTCAGGAAGAGCCACCACCACTAGGCTATATTTGATCTGTTTTCCCAGAAGAAAAATGTTGCACATTTTAAATGTGCTTATCAGCAAAAGTGAATTTAATTAATATTTAGAGATCTCAAAGGTAATTGACATGGACTAAAAACCACAAAACTCTCATTTTGATTTCATGGGGTCAAGGCAGTCAACAGAAAAAACAATATACTCCATAGATGCCGATCCTTGAGCACCCATAGAAAAACACAAGATATTCTCCATTAATTTTAACCAATAAAAAACATCATGGGAACATCAATCGTTTGGTGGATCTCACACTGGGTTTCACCGGATCGTAAGACACATAATACTATACAGTTATATTTAGCGTTGCAACATCATAACCTGACACAAAAGCTTGTGCTTTCTGTTTTTTTACACAACAATAAATTGGATTATGTAACTAACTCCAAAATAATCAATGAGAAAGCAACTCACGACAACACTCATGGAAATAATATGCAAATGAAGATTTGTCTTTGTTTGGTTAGTAAAGTAACCTATTTGCAGAGTGTGTTTCTCTTTGTTAACATTTGTTCAGAAACTTTAGCTAATTAACGCCTATGATAGACTCAACAACACTTTCAGTTTTTCACACAAGTAAAATAAAGCAGGGAGAAACAGAAAATCCTGGAATACATTACTTGACAAATGTCAAGATGTAGAGTTAAGATCAAACTAAAAGGTGATTTAACACTTCTAAGGCAAAAATTACTCTTTTAAATAGTGCTTTGTCACTCATTGAGATGTAGGCTAGTCATGATTTACCACCACACAAGGTAGGCTACATCTACAGTATCTATCTTTGGATGTACGCCTACTGGATCTACTGGAAGCAAAATACCCTGAACAGCATCAAGCGCTCATAAACCAAGCCACCTGCAGCAGATGTTGATGATGCTGCGTAATTATGAGAGTTGGTGTGACGTGAGCACATAACCCCGATAAAGCAGATAAAATGATGTCAACATCTCTGTCACTCGCTCCTAATGCACAAATCAAATTCAGCAGGCAGTTCATTTAATTTCAGAGGCCGTTATAATTACTCCACTCCTGTTCAGAATCACAGTTAAAACAAACATCAGTTAAAGTAAACATTCCTAATATGGTTCCTCATATGGCAATTAAAATTCAATCTGCAGTGTCTCACCGCTTCCTCTTTTAATTGCTGCTCTCTCACACCTCTATTTTTGCCATAGCATTTAAAGAAATAACTACCACTGAGCTGTCCTCTAATTGCTTGTCAATAGATGTCCTCTAACAGCTAGGCCTATATTCTGAAATTGGCAAGGTTTACAAACATTGGGACTGAAGACGTTGTCCTTTGCCAAGAACCAATAAAGAATAATTTTGCGTCTGACCGAGAAGGATACAGATTACACTCTACTCCTTTATTCAATTATCATGGCCTTCACTTAGCTTGTTGAGCTATGAATTAGTTTTCTACAAAAATTATGATAGTCTAACAGGCCACAGTGTGTTAGGTTAGAACGTATCCATGTTTAAATAAAAAAAATAAAGTCAAGTCAAGTAAAACGAAGATTAAAGAAAAACTCCAGAATATGAAATAAATTAAAAATGAAAAGAAATAGTTAATATTTTTTATTTAAAAAATCCAATTATAATAAAAATGAATGATTAAGAAAATCGTGTGTGTGTGTGTGTGTGTGTGTGTGTGTGTGTGTGTGTAAATGTGTTTCAGCAGAAAAACAAGCCTTGAATAAAAATTGTGGTGTGTGTTGCAACAAAATGTAATAAACAAAATGGCCGCCAAAACATTCTTATTGAATAATTTAGGTAACGTTAATGGCAGACGGCTTTTAAACAGGTTTGAGGAGCTTTAACCATGTCACGTAAACATCTTAATCCAACATAATTTCTTGCTTATAATAATCGAACTGATTGTGCAGGCTACATGTAAACGTTGCAATACCATCGTTGTGCCGCACAGTGTATTTGAGTAACGTTAGGCTAAGTTACATTCTTCAGCCTGATCATTTTTCTAGTCACCTTTGCACTTTAAAAAAAAAACTCCACCATCTTCCCCGCAATCAATCTTAAACAGGAACTCACTTGCAGGAGAGACACCATATGGCTGTTTTTCGTCGTTATGGGCCGCTGTCCCATCGTCGTAGTGAGCGAAGGCCGAAGTCTCCGGTAATCTAGTCAAAGCAGGAGAGATGGATGACGCGCCTTTACTCCAGTCAACGAACCAAGCTCGCGCCCATGAGAGGCGCCTGGCTGGCACGTGCCACAGTAGGAAACATTTGGCTTGCATGATTTGCATCTCTCGTGACCCTTAAGGCTACCTCGCTGTAACGCGCCTACATAAATTAAGATGATTGACTTCATATCCCGACTTTTATGACAGATTTAATAGTCTAATAAATGTCGGTCAGTAATATGAGTTCATCATATAGTGCATTTTACTCAGATAAAGAACATGTTTATGAACCGACAGCGAGTAACTGTTTTCTATGAAGTCTATAGGCTACTGTATCATATTTAACCACATACCACTCAATATACCAGCATATTTGATATCTTCATTTTCAAGGACTCTAAATTGATCAACATCAAAACTTTGCTGAAAAACTTGTACGCAATCGTCTTACCTCCTGCCTTCAATTGATCATACCATTTTAGCAAGTAAAGGGCCTTTTAGTAGCCTATAATTCTAAATATGTCCACCTTCAGGTCCTGGTGTCTTTTTGATGTGAAATCTTTAATGACTGAACGAATAATAAGTAGGCTAGGCTCAATGTAAGAATAGCCTAACTTTTATATAAAATAATATTTCAAGATAAACATTTACAGGAATGAAGCAACTTAGATTTTGGCTAATATTGTTATCCATACATTATTTTTAGAAAAATAAAAATAAATGTATAATAGCCTTATGATACAACAGGCTTTTAAAGAATATTTGTGTGTCATCATTGTATTGCACTTATATGTTTCCCCCTATAATTAAAACTACAGAGCTTTGATGATAAAACTTTTAAATATAATCTTAATAAGACATATTATTGAGATATATAGAGTGACAACTGATATTTACATGTATTTTTATGTAAGTCTGTTATAATATCCATATAAATAACAAATTGCATAATTTTGTTCAGTAAACATTTGCTTCAATAAACTCTTCCATTAAAAAAATAGGATTTTTCTGACTATTATATGTCAGGCTTTGCCAGGGTTAAGGTTTCTATAATTCAATATTCAAACAAATGGTAAAGACTGATGTTGAATCATAACTTCACAAATTAAAATTGCACTTAAACATCAACATGCCATAATTTCCCCTCAAACTAAGTTAAATATTTCCTTTTATAGCTCTTTTCCCCTTCACTTCCCACATGCCCCTTAGCTCTCATTCCATAGTTCTGCTCAGACAAATGATAAGTGTGCAGACACTAATGAGTGGTTTTAAAATGGGTCTACTGTCTGGGCACAGGCCAGCAGGGACACTACGGCTCTTATGGTGCTGTGTTAACATTTCACAGCTCAACACTTGTCTATTCACCCTCTTCATATACACAGAACGGTGAGCACCGAAGCAGCAAGTTTTCTTGATAAGGCCCTCAAACGCAGCATTATATTATGAAAAGCTAGTGGTATAATGTACTGAGGTGAGCATCGCCTGTCAGAACTTTGAGCTCCTGTTGCTATGTTGGAAGGGTAGAGTGAGGTTCGTCTTTGGTTCCATTTTCGTGTTTGTTATTCCGCATTTCAACCTTTCTGTCCAATTATGAGTATTTTTAGTTTGGTTACAGCTCTTGTGCATGTTACAACTAAAATAAATATGGGATGATGAAGACTGTCATCAAATGAAGCCAAGAATCACATGGACTAAAAATCCCTTTCATGGTATGAAATACCTTAAGGACAATGCAAAAAAAAAAAAAAAGTTAAGTAAAAACAAAAGAAAAAGAGTATAGGAAAAATGTACGCAACATGATTTTTGTGTAAACAGTGGGGTTTGCTTATTATGCAAGCGCTAATTTCCCCCCAGGAGCTCATTAGAGCCTTGAGTGCAGCAGAGAGAGGCCCCAATCACCCGGTAGAGAGAGAAAGAGACAGAGATAGGGAGAGAGAGACCAGCCAAGCATGTCTACATCATGAGAGAGCACAGTGAGACACACTGAGTGTGTCATTGTTTCTCTGTGGCACACACACACACACAGAGCTTTGTCAGATTTAATTTCAGTGAAATGATTAGTGTTTGTTGCTCTCTAAAACCTGTAGGCGACAATCTTAAATTTTCAATGCACAGAATCAGATTAAGAAAAATAAAAAGTACCATTTAATTTTTATTGAATCAAAGAAAAGAAAAAACAATGGTTAATTAATTAAAAGGGAGGATTTTGTCTGCTAAATATTCACATATATCTTATCAATGATAATAAAACTTTGTACTTTATAGTATTTCTGATATAGTTTCATCTTAGCCACATTTTTTGACCGAAACAAAAACAAGAAGCATTGGTAGTTGGACAGCAGCCTGAAAATCCACACACAATCACTAAGTATTAACACTGAAATACAGAAATACAGAGAGTTGACCAGATTCATTTAGGCATTGAGTATATCATAATCATATAGAAACTTTTTTATGTATTTATATATGTATATATCCAGTATGCAGTCTTCTTGTGGGGATTCAGAGATCCTTCAGTCATGACAGAGCAAAGACGCCCTCTCAAAGACAAGAAAGAGTGAGCTGGAGGAAGCCAGAGAAAGAAGGGGCGACTGCACTGAGAGGAATGACAATGGCATTTTCAAACTCACAGTATGTATACGTATGGAGAGAATATACAAAGATGTGAAGGACAATCCTTAAAGCAGCTGAATACTTTTGAGGGTGGATTGTGATGGGATGAGTAAGAGGTTGGTGGGAAGGGCTACGATCCTCTGTATGCTTTCTTTCCATATTATTTCAATTATCATAAGGATAATAAAAAAAAAAGTTTTGGCTGTCCAGAGCTGTAGTCAAGCAGCAGAGCAAAGTGAGTGCGACTGAGAGCCTGCCACATAAAATTTTCACTTCCTATATGTTTTCTTTACATTCTCGCTATCATTCTATCTCTCATCCGCCCCCTTCTATCTCCCACAAGCCGGCGAGCTAAAGAGCAATAGTCCTGCCATGGCGTGCCCCTCCTCTACAGGGGGAAGACCAGGAAGCCGGAGAAGGTGGAGTACTTCCAGCCGCCCATCAGGTTGCCTCGCTCCAGCTTGAGGTATGCGCGGTCGCCTTTCTCCATTTGAATCAGGACGCCGTTACTGGCCGCTTCACGTGTGACGTCCTGATCCCCGGCGAAGGCGGAGATCACCGGCCAGCCGTTGTGCATCAGGCTCACCTGTAACATGGAAGCATTTTGATTAGCGAGTATCGCTGCACAAGGACATTCACACATGCTCTTTCTTCTGTTTCTTTTCTCTCTAATTTACTTAAAGGAACTGAAATTAGATAAAGAATAAAAAGAAGCTAAGCAGGTATTGCTCGGCTGAATATAAATTGTATACAAAACCCCAATGGGATAACTGGAAACTAGAACGTTATTAGTATCAATCAGAGCCGTTTGAATCTTCTCACCAACAATAATACATGTAATATACACTCTTGTTCCCTTTCTTTTGCAGGCAGACAAGCCCCTTGATAATACAGTTGGCAGCTCACTATGAAATCATAAAAGTTGATCAAAGCATTTATGGGCCTTTGCCAGAAGAAATGAAAATGGCACATTGCTTTATTTGTGTCTATTTTTCTATGCCAGCCATTCTCAGACCGAGCCAGAAGAAGAGCGAAAATGACATTTGATACTGCAATGAGGAATGAGTTTGGTTATTGGGAATGTTGTGCGTGACCATCAGATACACAAAATCAGAGGCTATCACTATCGATATGCAAAAACACTGTTACACAATGAAAACGCACTCTCACATAGAGATAAAAAACACAAAATGCTCACCACTAACATACCCTCAACATGCATTTGTTCACAGGATGACAAGTGAGAACATCATCATGCACTCTATATCATTTTTGGGTGACTTTCACCTTCCAAAAAACAAACCTCCAGCTTTGAGGCCCTGTAATTCTAATTCCATCCTCAATCATGTAAAACATACAAATGGACCACTGTATGAAAGAACCCAAAAATGAGAAGTGAGATAATGTGAACGGATCTCTCAACACACAATTTAATGCTGCATTTAGCGGAACCGACAGCTTCCTGTCCAAATGACGCTGTGGAGTGATGGAGGACAACCCCCTCTTTTTTTGTCCCCTGTCTCAGTCATGCATAATGCTTGGACATGAGCGACGACAAAATGTCCCCCCCCCCCTCCTTGCCATATCTATTCACAGGGTCATTATTTTAGATCAGAGTGTAATTTTCTTAATTATCGTCTGTCACATCTGGGGGTTTAAAGAGAATTGTGCTTCACAAAATATGGGCAGTATATATTATCTGCAATCAATATTCAAATCCATGGCTGTCTGCTGCTTTGTCTTTTGAAAAGTGTTGCGTCAAGCTTTGAATGAAAAGAACTTTCTCTGGCAATTTGCACTGCATTGTGCTGGACGACTCAGTCTGTATGTTAGTATTCCCAATGTTAACAAAATATAATAAGTTAACTAAATCATGTTAGTGAGTTTTATGATCAAATTAACTTACAATGAAAATGACTGACTAGAATTTTAAATACAGAATGTGACTATTAGTTTTTGACACCTAAACCAGACCAGAATTTATAAAAGGGGGGAAAAGCTTTTCCCCATCAGATGCCAAGTGTTGTCAGATGGACTTGTCCTTATATATAAAATTGACTATGGGAATATGAGCTATGATATAAGCTGAAAGAAACTGCAATAAAAATTTGATAAGAGTTACATTTACACCCAATGCATGCAGTTCTCCTTCCAAAGAATTCTTCGAGATCCACACAGACACTTTGTGTTGCTGTATTATTTATGGATCCTTTCAGATCATTGTGTGTCTGTGTTTATCATATGTTCTGCATGGTAATAGAAAAGCTTGCTTCTCCCTCGCAGATCAACAGAGTGGAATTCATATTTTCTTTGAAGTGTGAAGTGTAAAAGAACAAAGAAAATATTTAATCAGCTAAAGAAAGCCTTTCACACATAATCTGTTGTGTTACTCTAGCCAAACATATTTAAGAATTTGAGCACAATATCGCTCATTTAAAAAGTTGCACTCAAACTGACTAAAATGTTGGTCTAGGCCTATAGTAAAACCAGGATTAAATCAATTATAGAGATTAATAAGTTAATGTGTTTAGCAAGTTACAAATATGCTTTCTGTTTGCTCTAGACACATTAACTAGGAGGAATTAACTAAGCATTATTAGGACAATATCTATTGTAAAGCAATCTGTTGAAAACACTGTTCTGTCCTCAAATGTCTGGCCTTTTTACAGTAAATGCACAGCAGAACCTATAGCCCATAAACTCTTCCAATCTACTCGCGTGATTTTGAGCAAAATCCCTGCATCTCATAAAAAAGTATAAATAAATATATAAAGTACAAATATAATTATTGTAATCTGTGTGATCACCATAAAAAAAAAATAGACACATTGAAATAGGCCCTCCAATGCAAGACTATATGCACATGTTTTCTCTTGTATTATTTGTCCTAATTAAATAGTTGGATTAGAGAGCTTTGGTTTCAATATTTGTTTGTGTGTCATATACACATCTTCAACTTACTGTCTTCATTTAGTCAATGTTTCAGTGCATTTCAGAGATAAATAGGGAAATGTGTGATTTGTCTTGCTTCTAATTTTGTCGCCGATCAGAGCGGAATAACGGGATATAGTTGTGAATCCTCTGAGAGACACGACAGTGTAATGATTATGCGCTGTAATTAGCCAAAACAGCATATATATATATATATATATATATATATATATATATATATATAATTTTTTTTTTTAGGCTATACTGTGCAGACAGGAGGCGACTCTGTCACGCGCATTCTCTGTCCATGGTCCTGAATACGCGCCAGTCTTGTCTACGCGCCAAATTTTAGGATTGTTGTTAATCTCGTGCTAATTGAGGGAATAAAGGAAAGCGTTCCTCTCTAGACAACTGAAAATTTCACATTTTCTTTCACACACTCTTTACTGTCCCACGCGCACCACAGAACACTTAAGAGAATGGTGAGAATAAAGGTATGAGCACTTACCTGGATCGTTTGACGATTATACACTTTTACTACGTGGAAATTAAAACTGTATATCCCTTTGCGCGGGGCAAAGAAATTGCTCCTTTCCTCATCGAAACTTTTACCAACGTTCACAAGTACCTGAAGGATGATGCAGAAATCAGAATATAAGTCAAACACGCAATAACAAGTAATATCTATTAAAAATCGCCCTTTTTAGTCTAGGTTTGAGCTCTTTAGGTTTTACGATGGACACTGGCTGGTATAAAGCAGCAAAGCGTTTAAATCAGTTCGTCATTCATTATATATACAAGAGCTGATGGGGGATAGTTTTATGACACAAAAAAGAAGTTCACGGCTATTAGATATAATTGAAAAGACATTAGCCTGTAATTGACCTTTAATGAAGTGGAGGGAAATGTGACATCTCCCCAGATAACACATAGCTTATCAGTTAAAGGTTTCATTGCTGTGATATTTCTTTGATTTTGTGACCAAGTTTGTATTTGTAACCGTGACACAAAAATCCTCGCGCAATTCACAAAAAGTAGCCTAACATAAAAACAAAATAAGTCAAGCGACTGTTTCCATAGTGAAAATTTACCTGATCGAAATAGATCACCATTGTTCGATTGCTCATCTCCGACGGCTCGTGGTTCGTGTTCCTCACCACGGAAAAAGCCACTTTGGCGCTTCCAGAACGCACCGATATCCCAAGAGCCGTCCCAGTGGGGTCCGAGGTGGGATTTGAGTCGCACACGACCAAGCATTTCCCCTCCAGTACGATGGGTTCTGTCTCGTTCTGTGCGTATGCATGGCACACTAACCACACTGCGCCTAGCACCAACGTCAACATCATGCCAACTTCACTCCGCACCTAACAGCAGTCTTCTCGCAAAGACACAGCCCGCTCAAATTCCAAACCAAAATCACCCCAAACCTGTCCCCACTGTAAAACGAAGTCCTTCCAAACAGTTTAAGTCAGGACTACAACAGTTTTCCCCCTCGTTCCCCTCTCAGTCCGTAGTGGAAGAACCGACTGAAAGCGGATCAAGGCCCTTACCGAGCTCGCGCGCAGTAGAATACATAGCGCGTGGGGTCCGTCTGCTCGCGCGCTCAATTATTGATATGTGAGATATTAGAAGTGAAACACAAAGGCTCGTGAGCGCAATCCTCCCGCCCTCCTCACTCTCCCCTCCGGGCCCCCAATCAGCGCAGGAGACGGTCTTTACTTTTCCAATCGCTTTCCAAGCAAGTGCATGGACCGCCTCCTCTCGTGACAGCGCCGATGGGGTCCCACCCCTCAAAAGAAGTATCTTACAGGTGGACCCTACTCAGCAGACAGAAGGGGATGACACCCCGATCCTCGGAAAATGGGGGCGCGTTATTTTATCATCGTTTTACCGGACACAAGGACGCAATTTGTTCTTCCGTGCCATGTTAAATGGTTACTCAAGATGAATGGATTGTGAGCGCGCGGAAACACAGCGGAGGTTGTCTTCAGGAACGCCGGGTGGAAGTGGTGCTTTTGCTCACTAACGGACACCTATTGCTGAGAAAAGGACATTTTACGAGGGCAGTGATGCTTAGCTACACATTCTACAGATGGACAAGCCAACTTTAAGCGAAGACTTAAAAAGTCATTTTAATAGAAAAAGAATGTAAAAATGCTACAGTAAATATGCTAGGTGTTAATTGGGTAACTGTCAGTTACCTCGTGAAATATAGCAGGAAAAATATATTAGATTTATTGGACAATAAATGTAATTCCACTGTGAAAGAAATAGGATTTGAACGTAAAAGTATTTACCATATAATTTACTTGCATCAACGTTTTATTTACATTCTACAAGAAATTACATGCGCTATTTTTGCTTTTGTTTTTGTTTGTAAGAAAAAAGAAAAAAAATCTAGTAACTTTTTTACCATATAGTAAAAAGACGTTGCTGGAAGAAAATAGTTTTTTTTAAAAGAGGGGGGGAAAAGACTCCCATTGGGAGTCCCGTTGTATTTTATTAAAAGCTACTTTATTTTTTTAGAATTAGTTACATACGTGTAACATTTGCAGGGTTGTTTACAGTTTTTTCAGTATCTATCCTGTTTGTAAGCCTGGTGGTGTTTTGTAATATTGTAGCCTATAAAGGCCTGTAGGCTATGTATGGTTCATGCAAAGGCCAGTTTTCATTAACGTTAGTCTTGGCCTTCTGTTTATCCACCTGTATAATTATGCCGGTTATCAGTAGCCTATGCTATAAGATTTATAGTCCAAGTAGCCTACAATATGTCAATATGTTAACAGTTAATGATATAGTTTGTAGTTATGAAATTTAAAATATACAGACACTATGCCTCCCGTAACTCTAGAAAAGTTGATTTTACAAATCAGGTTCTGGCAACCACGGATCTGTCGTAATGTGAACGGAATTAAACGGACAAAAGTAAAACACTAAACGAACTGGTTAGCCTATTTAAATCGAAATAAATAGCCGACATTACCGTTCCAGCTGACTATAATACATGCTACATGATTTGTAATATAACTGCATTAATCTTTACCACATTTTCTTTAGAAAACCTATGATGCATCGTGAATACACGGGAAAGTCTGCTTAGGATATTGACGCCACGAAACTTAGGGAGCATATGCTGTTGCTCAAAACATAAAGCTCAGAGTTTGAACATTGATGGGATGTGGCGTCTGAGGCCCGCGCGACTCTCTTTTTTCTGACAGCACTCGTTCTGCGCCAGCGCAGTTCCTACATGACATTTAATAAATTAGATCACTGAGCAGGTTTTAGCAGGGAAAGAAACATGGCGAGCTAAACAACAACAGAGGACGAGCCTGACATTTGAAAGAAACAACGACAACAAAGCATGTAGGAGAATACGTGAGCTGAGCAGAAGAGTTCATTATAATGGATGCCATCCTATGAATTTTTTCTTTTCTTTTTTTTTTTTTTTGGATTAGCAACATCAGACCTGAAGCTGGTAAAGTGATGAGTAACAAAAACATTATAATTAAGTGCCAGATATTTTGTGCGCACGCCAATGGACACCTGCTGTTGTGGTGAAAGCAAAGAGAATAAACAGTATCTCACCACCTGTATTTCACCACTAAATCTCAACAGGAGCAGACATGCTGGTCTGG
The DNA here is from genome assembly GCF_963993115.1 of Abramis brama. Lineage (NCBI taxonomy): Eukaryota > Metazoa > Chordata > Actinopteri > Cypriniformes > Leuciscidae > Abramis > Abramis brama. The sequence goes on from NC_139971.1 coordinate 34,737,444, forward strand.
AGTCAGCAAGTCACCTATTCACTTTATCAAAAGAAATGTTCTAAAGAAGAGATGATGAGCTGTAGGCACAGCTTTAGTAAGTTCAGCCACCCACAAGACTGCAGTGGTACACTGTAAAAAAGAAAAAAGAAAAGAAAAGAACCACTTAAATTGAACAGTTTATTTAAAACATGCAATTATACATTCATTGCACATTCTGACCACTTTGAATTTAATTGCTGATTCAACCAAAACTGAAAACTCTAGTTGAAATGACACAGTATTTGATGAAAAGGAAGAAACCATGTACACACACACACACACACACACAGAGTCAAAAGTTTTGGGGTAACATGTACTCAAGTCTTCAGTGTCACATGATCCCTCATAAATCATTCTAATATGCTGATTTTATACTCAGTGAGCATAAGAGACTTCTTTCACAAACATTAAAAATAGTAATGTTTCCAAACTTTTGACTGGTGTGTGTGTATAGATATATATAAAAATATATTCTGAGATTCTGCTTTATATTTTACTTTTATTTATTCTTTTTAGTTCCTACTTTTGTTGTTCCACGAATTAAGGGTTTGAGTGGTTACAAGTACAAATAAAACACATTCTCCTAAGAATCAAATGTCTTTAGGTGACACTATAAATTCAAACAAATAAAAACATATTGGAAATGATATGTAACTTAGATAATGATTGTAGACCTTCATAGCACTCATATAACCCACAGATAGATAGATAGATAGATGGATAGATAGATAGATAGATATGACAGTCGCCTGACGCTGTAGATGAACAATGAAAGCCAGGTTAGTGGAGCGTCAGGACAGATGTTGTCTTGTGACAGCTTCCCTGTGAGGAATGTCCTGTCACACTCCACATCCCGCAGGTCTTGTTGCATCATTCTGTTGCCTAAGGTGCTTCCATCTCCCGGCATCATGAAGCGCAAATGGTGTAAATAAAGAAATAAAGAGAGAAAGAGAGAGAGAGAAAGAGAGGTGTGTCAGTGACATGCTATGCGTGACGGTGTGTGTGCTGGTGCCAGCTGGCGCTCAATGCCTGGCTGCTAGTGCGGGAAAACACCTCTAGTACATGATAACAAAACGCATGTCTGTCCAAAAGATGGAGAGAAAAAAAAGAAAAGAAAATCAAGGTAAGTATAGATCCCTCCCAGCAGAGTAAGACTACCCGGAAAACAGTCATTAAAGTACAATTAGCATGCAAACACTTCAGTTCTCAAAAGCAGAAGTTAACAACCAAAGTAATTAGCACACTAAAATATTTATCACCTTGCAAATGACATGTTTTCCCTGGGAGCCTCCATAACTCCTTAGTCCAAGCATTCCTTAGTTATTGTTTGTTTATGGAGAACTAAAAAAAGCAAGATTCTCATAGAGGTGCTTCAGCTTTGCAGTTTGGTAACTAAATACAGATTCAATTGACTGCAAATAATCCTCCAAGCTAAACTGTTTTCGATTCCAAACAAGATTGGGAGGCGTAACTGATATTGCTGCAAGCTTGTTTCCTTTCCCAAAATGAAAGATTGATACTAATCATATTAAAACTTGAGGCTGATGCACTGTATATTTAATGAACCTTGTTCCCTTTTCATTTTACGCATTTTGAGGTGAAAGTGATGATAAACTTGATTAGGAGAGGACTGAAACCAATTTTTTGCTGGTGGTAATCCAATCAAGAATGTAAAGCGTTGTAAATGCAATTTGACAAATCACATTAGTCTGTTATTGGCGGCCTGTTGGTGGCTCGTCAGAAATATAGTTTCTGTCCTGTAGGCGATTCAATAATATGATTTTAAAAGAGTTTGGCTTGAGTCCACTCCAGCAGGGACACGCAAGGACAAGGTGAACATCGGTGTCACCGCTTTAAACTGTTTATTCTGTGTCAGCAGAGGAAAGGTGCGCATTCAGTAGGGTTGTTTACCATTCAGAATGCATTTTAAAATTCCAATTTGATTTTGAACTGACGTAGCAAACAGGATGCAGAACTGCAATTCGATTTAAAAAGAAAAGCGAAGTTTGTCAAGACAAACGTTGAATGTTTATAGGACTTTTGGACAGAGAGAAGATAGATGCAGTATATTCTTCAGTTCTGAATTTTGCACAACCCTTGTACACAGATGATACAATCCTAATCAAGATAACATCAAGATAAGCTGAACACTTAAAATAATGAACGCTTTGCTCTCATTGCCAGTGACAATAAGGTTAAATTATTCAAATTGTGCTTTTTTTTGGTCAAAATCAGAAAAATCATACACCTTAATCAGAGTTTGCAAAGATAAAACTCATGAAAGTATGAGAGGCTTTTATCTGAAACGCATTCTCGGATTAGACATTCTTATCTAAACATAAAATATCCCTCTGATTTCCATGTTCCCTTCTGCTTCGCGCTGGAGTTATGGTGCACTCAGCTGGCTGGGAAAATAACCATTAAGCACTTGCAGGGCAATAGAATAAATATTGCATGCAGTGATATAGGACTCACTTGACTCTTAAAGAGACAGTCAGGAGACTCCTTGAAGGCAAAACTGCAGAAATCACTGAATCACATTGATCGCCAACAAATGTTTAACTATGAACTAATTAAATGAATGGGAAAAGTTGTGCCCACACATAAGGCTACGGAGTCTCCACAAGGTAGGCTATAATTTCGAGCAAATAGCATCATGAACTTATGACTCATATGACATTGCATTTAAAAATAGAAGGCTGTGCATGTGCCCTGCTGCTGCATGTAATATTAGTCAAAGTGGTTCTCCTTCAGAATAGGATGGGATGAAGGGAGGAGAGATTGAGAAGAGGAGGGAGGTCATTAAAATAATCATTTAAAGCAGGCGCGTGCGAGTCCTCGGTGTGCGATTCACTTTTATGGTTCAAGATGTCTCCCACCTGGCACACAAACAATAAACCTCCATAACAATAAAGACGATGTTTTACACGCAGACACATCCGCACCCACACGAGCTCTTTGAATCACCCTGCCGAGCCCGGCGAATCTGCTGCTCTGGCCTTTTCTTGCCGCCGAGGCCTCCAGACCCCCCTCCGCCTGTAACGTGTGTAATCATGGCTTTCATTTGGTTACAGGAGCGGAAGGGCCGCCCAGAGATGGCTAGATTAAATCTTCCATGTGTCAGAGGAGAAGAGAAAACAGCATTGCACTGCCTAGGGAGGGCTGGTGAAAAATAACCTGTCATCACTTTCGCTGGTTTTGGCTGCTCTCTCGGTCCTCTATCGGTTCGGTGGTTCACTCACTCCGTCTCTCTCTGGGTCTAATTCGCGAGGCGGGGTTTTCAAGGGACAAGGTGAGAGACGCAGGCGGTCTGTAATAAAGAGAGACAGCCTGATAGCAGGCAGATGGAGGATAGGGGAGAAGGAAACGAAAGCAGGAGGGAGAGAAAGAGAGAGGATGCTCCTGAGAGGCAGAGTTCGGTAATGGGGAGAAAAGAAGAAGAGACACTTTGTGCAAAGAGCAAGTCATGTAATATGAGGAGTATTTACTTCTGTTATGGTGCTACTAGAGACTCAGCTGCATAGATGCTCATTGCCATATCGGAGACCTCAAGATGCTATTGAAAGACCAAAAAAGCCATATATTTAAAAATACAATCTAACAAGACAAAGAGATCCTTTCATGCAGAGACATTCAATTTTATTCGCATGAATGGATCACAAGCCATTTGTTTTTTTCCAAAAAAACTAAAAATAAATAAATAAAATTACAATAATAAGTATTATTATCATTATATCCTATAATTATATCCATCCATCTCTCCTTCCGGAATGAGGGCCTATTTTATTCCTAGTCCATTCGTGTAAATCACTTTAAATTTACTTTAGTCAATTAACTTTATTTTCTATCTGAACAAGTATGCCTGTTATGCATAAAATCAAATCAAGGTATGGTAAAACAATAAATGCTCTGCCAGAGTATATTTTAAATAACCAGCAGTTCCTTAGGTTATATTACTATACTGTCACTGTAGATTTTGATCTTTTTCATGGTTTTGAGATGTTGAATATGAGCTATAGCAGAATACGCCAAATACAGACATCTGATGTAGTGTCTGAAGAGGCACTGAACCCATACAGGTCCGTAGCCAGCCTATTGAAAGGGGGGGTTCTTTTTTTCAAAAAGTGGACCTTTTTGCAGTTTTTCTCCTCCTTTTGTATTTAATTATGAGGTTCAAATACTTCATTTTGGTGACCTTTTATGCACTAATTTGTGCTGGATTAGCTTGTCTGCTGGTATCTTAACGAGCACGCTTTTTGATGCACCTAAAATATTTACTGCATTGTTGTCAAATTGCTTCCTCATGTAACACCTTTGTCAGTCCATACACAGTTCATAAGTTTAAAGACCACACTAACAACAGAATAGATTTAATGAACTTTACTGAAATATTAATAATAATTCTTCTCATCATCATTTCTTGACTCTCTGTCAATGCCTCTTTGCTTGTTGCTGTATTTGTCTTGACACTTATGGATTTAGTTCACTGGTCAGTTCCAATCATATTGCACAGCCAATATCACTGAATATCCCACTATGTTTTATTATTATAATTACGGTACGTTTATATGGCTATTATATTGTAGACTATTGAGTGGATAAAATATAGAATTCCTTTTAATAAAATAAAATAAAAATATATATATATATATATATATATATAACCCCAGGGGCGGAGCCAGACGATGTAAACATAGATTTTTTTCCCATTTACGTCAGCTAAATGCACTATTTTTCAGGCTGTTTTAGATAATAGAATGCCTAAAAATCTATACACTATCTGGGAAAATGATGATAGTTACTCAGTAAAAAAAAAAAAAAAAAAAAAAATTCACCCAGTAGAGCCTACAACCTATTTTGTATTTTATTGTTCTCCAGCTGTAGTGAATCCAAAACACCAAAAATGTTAAGGATGACTCATTTTCACCCCTGGAAACTAAAAAGAGGCAACCATTATCTGACTATTTTTAAGTTAGCCTGCATAGGTAAAATTGGAATTTAATGTAAACATCATATCATTACATTGTCCGCGGTTCGTCTGACGCTGCTTCTGAATCTCTCTCCGGCCGGTGAGGTTTACTGTTAGTGTTCCGTATAAAAAACTTTGATATGTCCATATTAACTTCAGCCGGTAAGCCAGTAAGCTCGCTACGACGCCGGTGAAACATACAACAGCCCGCCAGCCCCTGATGACAACGACGTTCGTTAGTTTTTATGGCAGTATAACAAGCTGAGTGATGCGCGAATCAGCGCGATGCATTACCGTCCGCCACCACGCACGGTAATGGAGCTTGTGTTTCATTTTTTGCCGCTCCAGTCAGAAAGACTGAGAGGAAATTAAACAAAGTTGAAGTTATTTTAAAAAACCTAAAAGATTCGGGGCTTTTGACAAAACATTCGGGGCTTAAGCCCAATTAGCGAGAATTCCCCCCGCCCTCATTCAGAGGCGATGCTTCTTCACCGTTGCTTTGAAAAGTGCATTGCGAGAACTCTCTCTGAACTGCACGCGCGGCACACACACACGTCCAGCTACAATAATCATATTAATTTGAAATAGCAACCCAGAATATTTGTCACAAGCATTGATTAAAACAATGATGAAAATAATCACATGAAAAAAAACAAAAAAAAAACGACTTAAATTCTGGACCTTTGGCAGTGAGGGGGGGTTCGTTCGAACCACCCGAACCCCCCCTGCCTACGGGCTTGGAAGTAGACAGGCCTGGAATAGAATATAAAAACATAAGCAGAAAATATGTAAGATATAGAAGAGAAATTGACTATAGGGGAGCATGTTTTACTCTCAAATTTGATCTATTTTACATAATTTTCTTTCACAGAAGCTCACACAACTAAACGGGCCTGTCACCTTGTTTTCATACTAGAAAATGAATCAGAAGCATGTGCAAAAAGATGTGTAAAGAGAGAGATAAGGTGAGAAAGAGAACTTATAATTAGATTAGATGTGATGAGATAACTATAGGAGAGCTTGAGAGCACATGGTCATGCTTTTTGAGGTGGTTTAATTATTAATACCATAAAGTAAAAGGTTTGTAAACCCAAATCGATAAGTATTACATTTCTGCACAAAACTTGTCCCTCACCCAAGGCTGCCGATACCATTCATGAGGCCCCATATTATAACAACCTAAAATATTCTTGCATCATGGCAACAAATTGTGCAAGTAAATGGGAAAGCACCACTCTCATTTTCTACAAAAATAAAATAAAACTGAATAAAATCTAGTTTTAGTTTTAAGTACATTCATTTTAAGTGTATTTATTAATAAGTGTTCATTGCAAACCCAGTGAAAATAATTTAATGACATAAGTAAGTGGGGGAAAAGTGCTGCCATTCTGGACTGCAGAACAATAGAATACAGGAGTAAAAATGTAACACTCTTCAGCAAAAAAAGAAACACAAATGTGATGTTAATTCTAAGCAGGGGTGTCCAATCCTGGTCCTGGCAGGCCAATGTCCTGCTGAGTTTAGCTGCAACCCCAGTTAAACACACCTGAACCAGCTAATCAAGGTCTTACTAGGCATACTAGAAACTTCCAGGCAAGTGTGTTGAGGCAAGTTGGAGCTAAACTCTGCAGGACAGTTGCCCTCAAGGACTGACTTTGGACACAACAAATCTAAAGTCATTTTTTGCTTACTGGTATGGTTGAATTGGATCAAAGGTCAGTAGCAAAGACATTGGTTAATAAAGTCTGATTAAATACATAAAGTATATTTGTGCAATTTAACATTTAGTTATTGTAGGTTTGCGTAATATTCTGAGTTTGCATTTCGTTGTTTTTATCCATTTTGAGGAATACTGAATCTGTTATTGCAAGTGAGACGAGTAAATGCATGCTCACATTTAGTCTAGAACTACAATAACACACAACGCCAGTCTGCACCTTACTTCAGATTTCTCTCAACATGGGGACAGGAGAGGTGACAGTCAATAAATGGGAAAACAAAGTAACTTGGTTACCTATTTGAAAAAGGAACTATTTTGTCATTTCAAAATATGTAATATTTCATTGTAAATTTAAAAGTAATGCATTACTTTACTAGTTACTTGATAAAAGTAATCTGATTATGTATTAATTGATGATTGAAAATCATGATGTACTGTAACAGCCTGAAGCTAAAAACAAGCATGATAAAAACATTATGGCAAATGTAGTACATCCAGATTACATACTTTTTAGCGGTCATAAAGTAATTACTTATTCAAAATAAGTACCTACTCAAGAGTATGCGATTTCGGACGCAGCCTTATAGGCCTCCTTTTGGAGGACTGAAGGTTGCATAATGTTTTCAGTGCACAGGTGGCGTGTGATGACAAGGAGGAGAAATATGTTTGTGTGAGTACTTCTGTGTGTATACAGTACATGAACATGTACATCTCACGTTTGAGATACGCCAGGCTGTTTGTTTAATTACTGTTTAATTACACTCAACAGCCCCTGTTGCATGCAGATACAGTCAGTACTCAGCACATGAGGTGTGTATCCTCAGTAAACAGAGTATAGGAGTGGTGTGTTGACAGAAAAGATCGATACTTGGGCAACTGCTGATGGGAAACGGAACAATCTTCACTTCTGATCCCTCGGTAATAACACCGCCAGTGTCACGGACACACACACGCTTGTCACTCAGCCTGATGAGCATCTTACAATCTCTCTCCCAATATCTGTGTGTATACTCCGCACATTAACGCTGCAAACAGACACATGCACATTAAGAAATATTTGTGAGATGTTGTTAAAAAATATAGTTGAACATGCACAGATATTAATTTACATGTGCATTATTAGAGAATTAGATTAAAGAATAATCGGGTAGAAACAGGCTAAAACTCAAATGTAGTCACGCGTGTAAACACATGCTCATCGGATCCAGTCTGATGAATCATTGGGATGGGGGCAATGGCTGCTTTGGGGTTGAGTCAGCATGAGGGTCTAACATCTCAAGCTTTATATTCATTCCTAGTGGCAACAATTGTGGACAAGTACTATGTACACTTGACTGAATTTATGAGGGACAGGATTCTAGTGGGAGAGCTAGATTGGATGGGTACTTTTGGTTGTCAATCATAATAAAAATCTTAAAAGTATCAATCAAATGTCTTTCAAAGATTGTCACCAAGCTCTCTTTTTCTCTATTCTAGTATGTAACGGCCACTTTTCGAGATTCCCTGTGTGGGGAAAAAAACAAACCCTGCCTTACATTTTACACAACATACACAATTCAAATGTTTGGGGTCGGAGATTTTTGTTATTTTATGTAGAAAGATTTTTTTTGATGTTTTTGAAAGAAGTCTCTTACCAACACTGCATTTATTTGATCAAAACTACAGTAAAACAGTAATATTGTGAAATAAATGTTTTCTATTTTAATATATAATTTTATATAATTTTAAATATAATCCTGTGATGGCCAAGGACGATCAAACATAAACATCCCATATACAAAGGACAGCTCAATATTTTCACATATAAAAAAATAATTTATACAGTGAGAAAAACAATAATCATGATATAATGGCATGAAAAAAACATGTCAAAGCTAAATAATAATAATAATAATAGCAGCAGCAGCATGTTGCTAGTTTTTAAACAAGATGATGCTAGCATGATTTACCATAGTTTACCATGATTAACTATAGTTTACCATGATTTACCATGTTCTAACAAAGGCTCCAAAGGCTGCTTGTCAGTATGAATGATATAAACTAACTCTCATACCTCTGTGACATTCAGAATGCAAGATATCCCTCTTTGGATTTTGGTTGCTATGGTGCTCAACAATAGTGGCTAGGGTGGGTCTAGGAAGTGTTGAGGTGATTCATGATTGGCTGTTTGCTGCCCCAAGTCAAATGAGCCCACCCTCATGTTTCTGACACTTTTATCCAAAGATATCCCTTTGATCTCTTTGAATGGAAGTCTATGGTACTTGTTGCTAGGGTGCTCTAAATGGTTGCTAGGGCGTGGTTTGTTAGCTTCACAATGATCCTGAGAGACTGATTGGTCGTGTGAGTAAAATGAACCCACCCCCTTGTCTCTATGACACTGTGATCCAGAGTTATGATCAATACAAAATCCCTATGCAATTTACCATAGTAGGAAAAACACATGCGTTTCATGGGCCGACCTTCGCCATAGTAAGTCTATGGGGCAACTTTGGGCGCCTCTTGTCCCCCAGGGGTGCAACTTTTACCCCATTGTGAGGTATGTTCTTACAGAGCCTGTCAGCCTCTACAAATGTGGTAAACCGCACGTTTCTGCGAAATCCTTTCTCAGAGCTATGACTCGTCAAAGTTTTTCACAATGCAAAGTGCATGGGATTTTTTCGGCTGCTTTTTCACCCCTGGGGCGAACACCGTACCCCCGATCTCTTATAAAAGTCATAGCACACCATTCCTCAATAATCCGCACGTTTTGACGCCTCATTCGTGGGTCTGTGACAAAAACTGCGGGAGGAGTAGTGCGTCAAAATGTTGTCCAGAAGAAGCAGCAGAATAATAAGTATGAACAAAAACAATAGTGAAGCTTTGCCTTTGGCAAGCACCACTAATAATAGAGTTTGAAAAGCACAAAAAACCCTGGCTTATACTTGTGTAGAACATCATTCTTGTCTTCTATTTCAGGAAAGGAACATTATGTGCATATGCATTCTGAAATGAGACTGTAGAGAGATGAATTGCTCAATTTGCATTCTGAGTATGTTAAAAATGTACCTTGTATGATTTTGAAGATAAAAAGCTGTCTGGTTCATACGTCCTAATGAATTTAAATGTATGCAAAGGATATGAGCAGACTTGACCACGTTAACATTGCACTGAGAGAGCTTTTCCTAAAGTGCACCTCTTTACCCACATTTAGAGAGAGAGAGAGAGAGAGAGAGAGAGAGAGAGAGAGAGAGAGAGAGAGAGAGAAATAGAAAGACAGTTTAAAAATGCTGGTATGCAGAGAGATGCACACTTTAAAAAAAAAACTCACAAGCCAGCTATGTAGGATAAAAAAAAAAAGGAATCAAAAAGAAAAGGAAAACAGTAGGTCATGAGTGAAAGGAGAGAACAGGATGGAAAAGACAGAGATTAAGAGGAAGGACAAAGATGTGATGTCATGGTAACGGAAAGGTGTTGTTTAAAAGGCTGAGAGGAATAACAGGCTGACCGTGAACATAAAGAGAAGACTGACTGGAGAGTAAATGGAATTGGTCCTCAGTTTTGAATGTCCTAAAAGGTCAAATAAGATTTTTATGGTTGAGTGCAAGGTATATTTTTCACCTAACGTTAACTGCACCTTGATTCTCACACACACGATTGCTGTATGGCTTCTGGAAATCTATGAACTATATGTTTTGTCCATTTGGAGCATGGCAGTATACATCACCACTTTCATTGTATGGAAAAGAGAAACACAGACATTTTGCAAAACATTTCCATTTGTGTTCCATCAAAGGAAGAAAGTTATTCTGGTGTGGAAAGACAAGAAACAGAGTAAACACTGAATAAAGGCAATAACTTGATTGACCTTTGAGCATTTTTTTTTTTTTTTTTTTTTGCATTTATAGTTCATGTGACAGAGGAAAGTTCCAACAAATAACATAATACATCCTATATGTCCGATATAGCATTACACGTCCAATGCCGGCTAAAAAAGCACCCACATTCGATTTCCACAGGATGGTTACTCAGGAAGTGTAACCAGCATAATAGGAGCGAATACAATCAATCAACTAGATGGGAGAAAGAAAGACACCAACACTAAAACAATCCCCTAAACTCCATCCGTGTCTTGCTTTCAGTTTTCGGTTTGTCTACTGGTTTCTCTTGCACCTAAATTGTAATTCAGACACTTCCTTCTCAATTATCTCTTGTTCACTGTTTTTTTAATACACCACCACATCTCTCTCTCTCTCTCTCTCTTTCTGGTGGGAGAACAGAAACAGAATGGCCTCCTGCTAGTCGAACGAGGAGCAACTCTGTACAGCTGGAGAAAGGTCACTAATGACAGGCCTTCAGCACGGCTGTCAGAGTAGCCCACAGATATCTCTCACACACACACACACAACTGCCTCCAACTGCATTGAGCCATGCAGAGAAAGGCATAATAAGCTCAAATCATAGATAGTGAAATGGATAAGCAGATGAACAGACATAAAGGACAAATGAACAAAAGAAAAAAGGGCAAAAACAAAGATAAATGAATGGGTGGATGGATCAATGACAGAGACAGAGATCTGTATGCTAGTGAGGAGAGGACGATCATATTAACCATTTTGTTTAATTGTTGCCATCTAGTGGACAAAATAGAAATTAACTGAATAATCAGCTTAAAGATCCCATCTATTCTTCCCAACCACATTTTTTCCCCTCTATAGAGTGGTGCAGGTATGACGTCACTTTGTAGGCCAACCGGTAGTTAGCATCACCCTGGTTTCCTCGACAAAAACCCAATTGGATTTTCCCATAGGCTTTTGGATTATTGCAAAAAACAAGCTCTGTGATCAACAAAATTTATTGATTTTTATATTATTATATTTATCATTTTGTCCATCAAGATCATTTTCACAGATGAATAACTTTTATGAATTTTGAAGCCTAAATGCAGTTGCCAGAAGTAAAAAGCTAAAGATAGGCTATAAACGAACTACACTACAGTTCCGTGACTTCAACTTTCGACAACTCTTTCAGTTTTTATCTAACAAACTTTTCCCCAGATAGTTTGAGTTAGAATAGTTTATAAGAGCAAAATTATAAGCATAATGAGGCTGTAAAAGCCAACTGAGTTGACCTGTTCAGCGTGATGACGTTTAATCTCCTTCATTTAGCCACTTGTTAGCAACTGCCTATTTCCAAGACACATAACAGATTCGAAAAATCATGAGTGGGGTAAAACTGATGTATTTTGTCATAGAATAAAATGTGAAAGTGTCTTGAGCTTGTGTTCACCACAGACCTTATTTTTGCCATTTAACAAAAATCCCATTCAAAAAACCCATTGACTTAGGGACGATGGAACCGGAAGTGCTAAAATGCTCGTTTACGCGCTTTAGCCTACAAAGTGATGTCATGCCTGCACCACTCTATTGACATATATCCTATTGAAACAGGAAGTTTGGGTCAGACATATCACCATATCATTGAGCTCTTTTTTAAGTAGCGAATGTGTCACCGCCATAAAACATGATTTGCTACATGCAACAAGATATAGGATAAAAAGGTTTGCATCAATATTAAAGCAAATAGAATAAACTACTAGCCACAAAATCTTGATTTCATAGGGTCTGTAATGGGGCACTAGGAATCTCCTTCTATGGCACTCGCCTATCATCACATGATGTGTATATAGCCTACCACACACACACACTCAATCACATTCACTTACTGTCACTAGGTCCATGTAGCCTCAAGGCTTGTGTGGCTAGTGAAGCAGCGGCTCAGCACTACATCATACAGTCCTCTGTCAGTGATATCACATCTCATCTACCCTCCAGCCACCTGCTCTGCATCACCAGACCAGCAGGACCACATCCAGCCAGCTATCAACTGTCCCAGCAGGTCTCCGAGAGAATCTGATGGGATCAGACACTCAAAGGCCAGTGGTCATATTCTGAGATAGGGATAGGCCACAATGGTCGAGTAGTTGTTGGACAATGATTTTTTGCAGTGGTGTTTGAGCATATTGACCGTTCACTGGTTAAATCTTTCTCAGAAACGTTGTCTTTAAATGAAGTACCGTTAGTCTGTCTCTCATGGTAAAACTTTTTAATAAAAAAAAAAAGTCACTATTTTTGAACGCATGCAAAAGTCTTACGTAAATGTCCTCATAATATGAAAACCATACCAGCCTAAAAAAACCTGACTGTCATTATAGCAACAAAAACAACACAGTTTTTTTTATATATATATATATCTTCTTTTATGTCCCACAGAAGACAGGTTTGGAATGACATGAGGGTGAGTAAATAAATTTAAATTTTTAAGTGAACTATCCCTTTAAGTCGAATTAGTTGAAAGTATAGTTTTGCACATTACTGGTCTGATGCTGCATCCGGAATCGTGTACTAACTGAGTAGGTGTTACATTTGAATTTACTTTGCAAACATTAAAAAAAGTACGCTCTCTAATATGAATATGGGTAATGAAATGTGTACATATGTACTACATCCGACATGTTGTTACTGTCATGTGACCTACCAGCGTCAGTTGCGCCGCTTCACTACCGTTCATAAATACTCTCTCGTAGCATCACAGGATAGTAAAGTGTCCATCAAATGCATACTTCAGAATCTCGCCAGAAGTGGTTGGTCATTTATGGACTTTTCGCCTACTGTTTTTTCGAAAACTATGTATGCGAACATACAGTACTACTCTTTTGGCGTACTATTTTTCGCATACTATATTGTAGGAAAGTATTTGATTTCGGATGCAGGGTGTGAGTTCCTTGCCTCACATTCACAATCCTGACACAAAAACACCTTCTTAGTTTTTGTTCATTTACTTCATATGAGAATTTGATATGGTTCCCATGTGTGAAGTGGAGTTCATATACAACCAGAAAATTAGCTTGCTGCACTGCAACTCTTAAGTAAAAGCCATTTTCTCACAATAAGTGGCCTATGTATTTTTATTCAAGCTTGCAAACTTCATCCTGAATGTTTGTGGCCTATACGCACATAATTCTTTTGCACTCTTTAAGAGGCAAAGTATTCTTCCCTTAAATCGTTATGAATATGCCACACGATCATCATGAAGGATCACTTTGGAGGTAATCATGGAAGCAGAAAGAAAGCCAATTGCAAGGAGATACGGCTCAGGAGAAAATGGAGAGATGCGAACGTGCAGCTAATTGGGACGTATGAGAGTGGAGAAATGAGGAAATATGAGGGAAGCAGAGAATCAGGAAGGGAGGGTATAAAGAAAGAGGAGAGGAGCAGGAGAAAGCAGAGGGAGGCGTATACGGGACCTTGACGACCCAGGTGGAGAGCATCTGTGCGTTCTGGTGAGGAGAAGAGCACTGAGTGGAGAAGGTGATGAGATGAGAGAGGAATGACAGGAGGGATGTGTTGTCACCTCACTCAGGGCCCATCATCTGTCTTTCTACCCTCACTGAGCAACAGATTTTAACATGACACACACACTCTCACACCTTTACATTGTGCTTATGACACGCTATATTAGAAAATACATGTACTTGTGCTCTTCTCTTTCTCAAACACACGCTGTAAATCCCCATCAGGAGGAGATGAAGACCATGTGCTCATCAGAGCATACTAGAGATGATCATCTAGTAAAACCCAGGCTGTATTACAGCAGGTCCATCTCAGGCTGAGACCACACAGATAAGAGGAAGACCTCCAGGGCAAAAGCACTGCTTCTCAGTCACTATCAAACACTCAATCTCTCTGACATATCATCAATATTTTTGCCTCATATATGAATCATTAAATATACAATTTGCAATGCCAGAATCAGACACCGAGTAGTTTGTTCTGACAAAGATACGGCCTAGGAGAAATGAGAATGTGCAAGAAAAAATTATTTTCTATAATATAAATATAAAATTGAAAATATATAAACGTTATGTTTTGTTATTAGAAATGTTATTATAGTATATATTACATTATAGTATTATATTATTCTCTTATCTCTCTTAAGTGTTAAATGGACCTCCTTGACTTTCCAGTCTTTTGTCAATTTTCTGTATATGAGTAAATATATAGCATATAGATGACGAACTTTACAGACATGCTAAAGGCTACACATTTTTATGTCATTAGATGTAAATTAATTGAGTACTACTGTACACATTATTGAATGTGCTCATTTATCAAGATTTTTCATTTTAAAAGAAATTCTGTCATCAATTGTTTTTGACACAAAGTGTACAAACAGCTCCTCCTTCCCTCATTAGGGAAGCAATTAAACAGGAAATTTGATGGAAATCTTTAATGTCTGTAGGTAACTCTTGGTGCAGCGATGGCATTATTGGTTGTTGATTAATCCATTCCCTTGTCTCTCCATACAATGACCTTGTTGCGGAAATTACAGATCAATAGCACAAAGTGGCGCTGTACATAACTCAACCAGTCACCGAGCTAATAAACACCAGTGCCAACCCCTGACCGGCAAATTAAAACCCAATCAGAGAGGCCCCAAGGGGCCCACGAGAGAGTACAGCAAGGCCAGTGACTCACACAGACCTGGAGCTTTGAACAGAGGACTTAATCAGCCACTGATTAGAGTGGCAATCAGAGCATAGGCTAATGTACAGCAGGGATGCTATAAGTGTAATTATACTTCCTGCAACGCTACTGAGGTGTATACTACCACTCACTGATGTTTCTTGTAATCCCAGATTTGTTCTTCTGACTCACAGTTCACATGTTTTCTGTCTTTCGCTCTCTAGCACACGGCGACAAAAACACACAAACCCAAAGGAAAATTTGATTGCTTTTTGATTGTTATGCTTTCGTTCTATATGACGCTTGCCATTAACTGGATATTTAGTGCAAAGTAGGTCATACATACCAGAACGGAGCCTCATATCTTTTTCCTCAGATGTTTCTCCTAAAATTCTTTATAGGACACATACTGTAGAAATAGAAACAAACTAAATAATTGTTGGAGTATAGAAACAGCATGACAAAAATAATGTATTGCATAAATTGATAGCATGATAGCCAAGGTCATTTGAGAAAAGTTTGAGTTCATACTGAAATCTCTGACTTTTGATTGCAGGCTTTGTTATCCTGAGAAATCTGAGCAAAGTTTGAGACATTGTGAACTTTTCTGAGACACTCAAGGAGATATAAAAAAACTAGGGTCTTTTTTTCAGGAAAATCATCTGAGAAGCAGGAACCTTAACTAAAGTCTCCATTTGCCGTCTAGGAGAAACAACTGAGATTTTAGAGATCTCATTTGTGATTTTTCTTTACTATGGGAACACAGATACACATAAACTTGTTCACCTATACTTTTAAGAACCTCCCATTGACTTCTGTTGTTCTTAAATTAAGTTAATTGCGTCACTGATCACTACAGACATCTTATGGCATTTTTAAACTTCAATTATTTGGCCTAATTTGATTTACCCTAAATACATTTTCAGTCAGTTTAATGATGTTTTAGAATGTCTGTAAGGACATTTCCAGAAATCCTCACCCATACGCAAACAATCACTTCTAAACAAGCGACTGAGAAAAAAGTTGAGATACAATTACACTTTCAGCTGTAGATCAAGAACAGATCTCATGTATTTTGGTAATTAACACCCTTACACTCATCTCTGTCAGTAACAACACACAGCTGCACACACTCCTGCACGTGGAAGAGATGTCACAGAGGAGGTACAAGGGGGCCATCTAAAGGCCTGGAGGAGAATGACATGCACAAGTATGCTGACTTCAGCTAGAACACTTAGTTTAAACAACAGCAGCTATACCAGTGAGTGAACAGGGCTGTGGTGACAGTTGTGTGTGATTTGACAGGTTGACAGTCTCTAGTGGCCTGAATCAGCAGTTCATCTCTCTCTCTCTCTCTCTCTGTAGCACTGCTGTCACTCTGCCTACAACCTTAACCATATGTCAAAGGACAAACACAGTAGTGTCAAAATACTGTGCTCAAAAATGGATTAGTTGAATTCAGAACATGGTTAAATGGACAGTAATGTACAATGTTTTTCAGTTGTGTTTTGGTACCAAACACACTAGAAATCGCTTCCCTTGTGATCAAATCTGTGAACAAATATTTTAAGATAATCAACAATAACAGACCTTAACTTATGCTGTATCTTCATAGTCAACTTTCAGCTTCATTTATTCACTCATAATGTTAAATATAATCAGACTGATCTCAGAACAAATTAGGAGGAAACAAACATCACTTTGTAGTTTTAATTTAGCTAAAACGTCTGTGACCGATTAGTTTCTACCACTCTGATAGATGGCATCAAGACCATTGTGCAAATCAGATGCGTGTCCATCATTTGTCAGTATACCTTCACAGAAATTGAGCACCAGAGATCAGGCTCTGTCATTCTGGACCTGATTGGTATAGCATAACTGTCAAACTATTACACACAGCCAACCAACCAACCACAGAAAGGCTCTTATTATGTGTCCATCAGTAGACTGGTAACTACAGCAGATGGCGTCAGTATATTATGTATGGGCTTAGATAGATAATTTATGAAGTACAGTATCCTGACTGAAATACCACCATCATTGTCAGTGACTTTTTTTTTTTTTTACTTTTACTAAGCCAGCATAAATGGCATAAAGTGGACCTAAAGCGAATGATCCCCACTAACTTGGTATTTCAGCTTTCTTGAACTCCTTGTTCTAAATAATGAATCTAAATGATCAATTACAGCACATTGGCAAGACCATCACTACTACCGTATTTGATTTTTAAATGTTTTGAAAGTCTATTATGCTCACCAGAAATGCATTTATTTGATCAAAAATTCAGTAAAACTGTAATTTTGTGAATATTGTTACAATTTAAGTGTCACATGACATTTTGAATGGTAGTGCAAATATGTGAATAAAACTGAACTGACTCATGAGAGAAAATTCATGAAAGACTACCAGGAACAGCGCTGCTTTAATAATCAGTAATTTCCAAAGTTTAGTGACTTTCTGGGGGGAAATTATGGGTAATTTGATAGTATGTTATTGCAATAAGGGTTTGTTTTGTAGTTATATAACCTCCACTACATTCAGAGACTCAAGGGTAGGAAAATATTCCCCATTCCACCCCTGTCCTATATACTGTAGACACTACGTTTTGCTAATGTCAGACCATAAAAGGAGAAAGTGAGAAGCATTTGCTACCTTTCCCACTGTCACCAGGTAGAAAGGCCCAATCCTACTGCTGTCCCCACCACAGGTCACAGAGGTCAGGTCATCATTTCTCATGCAGATCCAGAGCAGCATCACAAACAGGAAGATGACAGGACAAACAATGCAGCACTGTGATAAAGACTGTCAGTGGCACTACAGTTTTACCATAAAGTGTTTTTATCCGAGAATCTTTAAATGTTGGATATCACTTTTGTGCCACCCGCACTAAATAGAAAAACCAAAAATGTTTTGGAAACACTTACCGCTTCTTCCATTGTTCGGCCAAACAAGCAATCCTGCCTCAGCGTTCATAAAAAATAAATATAAATAATATAAATATCTATCTATGCTTTAGACTGCATTTGTGGATTATGTGAGCAATAATTATACTGTTATAATGAATCAAAATGATCTAGACAAAACCATAAATAAATAAAATAACGATAGGGTAATTATCAGTCCACTCTTATAAGCTACTAGTGATGATTTCTGATGGTAATCTTCATACTGATCTTCATCAGGACCATGGTTTGTAAGTGACACTCCAAGGTAATAATAAAACACAAATGTATTGCCAAGGCATCAGTATAAAACCCATGATTATCATAATCATTTTTGTTCGTGCAGTTAACTGGACTGTCTGAAAATGGAGTTAGGCTAGTGTTGTTCATTTAGCTGTGTGGACGTTGGTTAGCCACCAGAGGGAGCTCTTAGATCACTTACTGACCTCACAGTCCATCTTCTACATAAATTGCTAATTCCAATCTATTTCCGTTTCGTTACAAATTATTAAATTAAAGTGGCAGTTTCGTTGAATGAATCCCCCGAATCACTCAAACATGTTCTACTTGAGTAGAACAGACCGTTAAGACGCTTGTGACTCATGGTTAAATCACCGCAAAGTACCCTGCAGATTTCTGGCGCAATTATCTTTGCAAAGCTTGGTAACTAAATTATTGCTTCTAACTTTTACATTTAATGAGCAACTTTTAAAAATCACTCAAGATACAAATAAGAAAAACAACAATTAATAATCAAATGTTATTTATTCGATAATTAAATCATACAGATAATTTAAAAAAAACACTGGTTTAAGGCAGACTAGCAGCGAGCATTAGCTGCAAGATGAAAAAAGTAAGAACAAACCAGCTGAATGTTATACTGTAGACAGTATGATGAAAAAAATCAAAAAGCCAGAAAATGAAACCCAAATTGTGGAGCTGAAGCTCTACGATGCGAGACAATCCAAACCGAAACACTAAATAAAAACTCTCATTCTCTCCATTTATCAGTTCAGCGCAAATGTAAGTCTGTGATGAAAATCTGCAAGTGTGCATGTGTAAATGTATGTGTGAGAGAAAACATGAGAGTGTATTTGGCTGTTTTCCACATCAGTTTAGCATGAAAAAGTATCATTGGTCAAAAGTGCAAATATCATAAGAAAAAAAGCTTGGTAACTAAAAATTTAAATTGACCTTTTTTAAAGTGACCTTTTACCAGTACAACATTTGCTAAACTGTTGTACTACAGGATACAGCAGGAGGACATCACTAGCTAGACTACTACTCAAAATATCAATAACGTCATGCTAACACACCAGAGACGCAATCAATGTTCATCACCGCTAAGCTCTGGTAAGCTGATTAGAAATAAGTGTAATGGGTTTGTACTTAAGGCCAACACGAGCTTAGTAAGAAACATTCAGGGAAAACATTCAGTTGGGTCAACTGAGCACTGACCACACTGGTTGGCCAACAAAACCCTTTCCCTGCGTTCTGAGAAATGCATCCTCAGTGCGTCCTTTGGTCCAAACTAAGGGAGGGTTTTAACGCCTCTTCAGTGAATCTGGAAAAAGTGTTAGCGACTACGATTAATCTTCTTGCCGTTTCCGAAATCAAATCCACATTTAATTGCTTCTCTCACTCCAAGGCATGCACTGCTATGAAAACAATGCTGGGGAAAATCACAACATGGTTTCGGTCCTCTGGAGAGCCCAACCTCCAGAAAACATACGTTTTACACACCGAAACGAGAAAGCAGTGGTGCCCTCCGCAAATGGAGATGAAGCAAAGGATTGTGAGAGAAACAGTGTCTCTAGTCATTATCTCAACAATCTGAACCCATCGCTTTGAACTTTGTCTTGTCTTTCTACTATTTCTTTGTGTGTGGACATCAATAAAACAGAGGAGCGAGCCAGTAGAGGAGAAGCAGGTGATGGCTTGTGTGTTGCAGACCTCGGTGACGGGAAAAGGCCCCCGCAGAAAGAGTGATCTGTGGTTCTTTGCTGTGGAGAAAAAGGTTTAGGGCAGATGGAGGGACAGAGTTTTTGGGGAACAGAGGCAAGGCCAATATTCGGTTTCTGCTCCCCCTCAACAGGGGAAGAGATGCATGAGTGAGGGGTACGGTCCTGTCATCCTGGTCACCCGGTTTTCTTGGCCCAGGCCAGGTCATCGCTGCGTGGCTTCTGACCCGTCAATCTCTCGATCAACCACTCTATTGTCCGCCAAAAACCCACTCTGTCCAGCGGGTAGTTCAACCACCCTGAGGGAGAGAATGAGAGAGAAAGAGAAGCAGGGGTGTCAGGCACCAATGTTTCTAAAGGTATATCAATGGCAGGGGCTCACATGGTGCCATAGGTGAGAGAAGACAATACCAAAAGGGACAGAAAACACTTTTTGACTTTTAAGTAGTTATTTATATGAGTGTAACTCTAGATCATCAACTGGTACAAGTTCTAAGCAGAAAACGGTTTTAAAATTTGACATATACATATACATATATATATATATATATATATATTTTTTTTTTTTATGTAAATAATAAAAATATTATAATTAAATCTATTTTTTAGAGCAATATTTTAATTCAGCAATTAAATTGATCAAAAGTGACAGTAAAGGTTTCCACAAAAATATTAAGCACCATAACCGTTTCAACTGTGATAAGAAATGTCAGCATATTAAAATGATTTGGAGAAGTGAAGTAGTGACTGAACAAATTGCATTTTAAAATATATTACAATAGATATATATTACAATATAACACTTATTATAAATTATAATAATATATTTCACATATATAATATGTTAATATATAACATATCAATGCTTAAAGTCCGCGTGAACCGGAAGTTGCAAACGACTTTTCTCCAGTGTTGTGACGTATTTCCCAGTGAAAAGGAATATTGAACAGAGGGCAGGGTTTTACTCTAGCACTCCTCCTCTCCATCTCTCGCTCATAACAGACTAACGGTTTGAGGGGAGTGGTTAAGGGTTTCCCAACCCAAGTCCTCAAACCTACGTCATCAGGGAAGGTCCTCCAATGCAGAGGGGAGGGGCATTTTCAGATTTTGATTAAAGATTACGAAGCCAAAAAATTTTTTTGTGTGGATTGACTTGCATGGATGAATTGTTCACCACAAAACGATCAATTTAGGCAAACAAAGTAAATATGGTCAATTTTGATTTCATGTGGACTTTAATTTGAAATGGAATACTTTGAAATGGAAGTGAAACAGAAAAAAGGTGAAGCGCACAGGCTTGATGTGTAAAACCAACCAGACCAAATTCATTCTTTTCGCTGAATGACACACTTCTTTAAAAACTCACCAGCAAGAGAAAAGAGAAATTCAAGAGCGAGAGAGAGAGAACAGTGAGAGGGCAAGAAAAGCAAAAAGGAGAGAGCAAGGACAAAAGAGCAAGACAGGAAGGCACAGAGAAAGACATCAAGAAGCAGTGAGACACAGAAGCTCCTGGATGGTGATTCTCTGGGGATGGACAGAAGATCAGGCGTTAGCTGTAGAGTAATATACACACTTACTGCTATAAATATGTAGCAGCACACCACCCCGCCTCAATTCCACCACACACACACACACACACACACACTTTTGTTGTGCTCACAGACATTCATTCCATTGGGGTTTGACAAGTAAACCACTTCAACAATACATATGCACAAGACATTTAGACGTTTAACACACAAAATGTGGAGGACAAAGTTCAAAGTAGTGATACATCAATATATATCAGCCAGGCCAATTAATCAGGCATTTGCCCATTTTGAGATTATTGGTTGATAATAATGCACACTTGAGTGATTAACAGAAGTGTTTATCTCTCCACTTCGTCAGTTCTACTGACAGCTTTATTCAATGGATAGTAAATTTATTTATTTAAATGTGGAAAAAGTAATAATGAAAATGTTTCTTCTCATTTCAACAAGTTTGTGTTCATGTCATTTGCATCAGTGAATTATATTACAGATACCAGAATTATATCGGGCATTGTCCACCCTGCCTTCTAGAAATATCGGTATCGGTCAGTCAACCATTAAAGTTCACACACAACCGATAAAAATCAATTCAAGACTCTAAAACTTTTTGCCTCTATCATGAAAAAAATGACCATGTTACCAAAGTAACCATGTTACTATACCATGTTTAGTTTGGGTATTAGTATGGCTTGATGGTATAATATAAAAAATCTCAACTATTTTAATATTTTATATACAATATTTATGTATGTGCTACAGTATTAAAAGGATGATTGTTTTCTGTCAGAGGAACACCTTTACAACTAACTACAATCAAAATACTGTAATAATCACAACAGTAAAAATCAATCTAAAAATCAAGCCATTTTCACACAGCAATACAGAAGGCTTAATTAATAAACAGCAAAATTTCGATATACGGATCTATATACAGACCAATAAGGTTTGTTCTCATGCCTAAACTAAGTACAGTTGAGCATACCCAATGTGTCCTATGCATGTCGTGTCTCTTCAGAAGACTTAAAGCGCAAATAAAATTCATATGGATCGAGTGGTTTCTTTATACATTTTTTAAAACGTCAGTTTTGGTGGAATGGATTTTCATCGGAGGGACAGAAATCTATCAGATTTCATTAAAGATATCTTCATTTTTGTCTTGAATATTAAGAAAAGTCTTGAGTTTGGAATGACATTACAGAATTTGCATAACAGAAACTATCACTTTAATGGCCAAAAAAACATTAAAATGATCCCGATAAATCACAATTTTGATGTATCACTCTGCCCTATGTGCAAGTACAATGGTATTCTTTGAAGTACGACGGTACATGAATACGGTAATCATTCAGAACCAATTGAAAGTACCATGGTATTACTTCCTGACACCATTACTGTAACATGGTACCGCCACAATACTTTTTTTCAGCGATCCCCGATTATGACATCACATGGTCATCCATTGCCTTTGTATCTTTGTATATAAGCATGACACTGCTTCTTGGTCACAGATCCGTGTATGTGTGTGTGTTTGTACCCTCTCTCTACAGTGACCCCTTTGGTGCAGGAGGAGAGCAGAACAGCTCATCATGTTTGTTTGATTTTTCATCTTTGTCAAAACCACCCCCCCTTTGCGTAAGCCTATTTGTTAGCACTGACAGCAGGTTAACATTAAATATACATGGAGGTTGTCAGCCACTGGCACACACAAAGGCAGGCCCCGGCCCCCGGGGACTCGGGCAGGGAGGGTGGAGGAGCAGGGCTCACGCAGAGAGAGACTCCCAAGTGTGCGCATATGTGTATGTGCTTGCGAGAGAGAAAGAGAGAGAGACCCTTTCCTCTCCCTTCATCAGCGTCTCCCAGTGGGATCAGGCAGCAGCAGTGGAAAAGAAAGAGGGAGGGTCAAAAGGACCGGTCTGTGCTCTGGAGCATGCGTGCACACACACACATCTGTCGTCCACTGGGGCACAGGGTGACGCACAAGCATCCGTGCTCCCCTCTCTCCCAGAGACGCAAGTCGCATACTGAGTGCTCGAGCTATCATGGGAGTTTAATGCCTTCATACACACACACACACATATGTGCAAACACACACAGCTGACTTTTAAAAAGTTATTTTCACCCACTCTTTACAGCTACTGGCTATGCAGGCCACGCTCCGTGGAAGAATCCTTGCCAGATACTGTAGGTTACCATGATCAACTACATAAAAGACTCTCAGAGGAACTTAACCTTCCTCGGGTGAATCTGATCCAGTATGTATTACTGTTGTAAAGATGCCTATGGGACTAAATGATAGTTCACCCAAAAAGGAAAATTCTTTCCTGGGTGAGTAAATGAAGACAGAACTCTCATGTTTTGGTTAGCACTAACACAAGGCTTCCATCTCATCAAGTAAAGCATGCGTGTGTACCTGTAGTGATGCAGTAGTATGTCTCATGTGGCGACACATGATGGATCCGGTGGTGCTTCCGTGGCAGCACTAGGTGGCAGTCCTGCAGTAGTGTGACCCAGCGTGGCAGGCCAAAGTAGGAGTGGGACCACTTGTGGATCTGATTAGTCATGGTTACAAAGACTGCCAACGCAAAAACAAAACATTCCCAGGGGTAGGACTCTGCAAGGGCATCTGAGAAAGAGAGATAGCGTAAGTGGGAGGTGGAGGGAGATATAGAGGAACAATGGCTAAAGGTGAATAGAGAGAGATAAAATTATATGCAAATGAATACAAAATGCCTTAAAGTGACATGCCCTAAACTTTTTAATTAAGTACTAGCCTAACCTTTTAGGGTGTGAAACATCAATCAAATTGACCTTTCAGCTTTCTTAGTATTGAGGAGATCATCAGCAGCACAATGTTAGTGGAAAAGAAACCTTTTTATACAATAGAAATTCTGTCATCATTTAAGAAACCAAAATGAGGGGAAACCACGAATGGCAACGGGATGAATGCTGTCAAGCTCCAAAAAAAAAAAAGAAAAAGGACCATTAAGGTGGTCCATATGACATGTGAGCAATATTCCAAGTCAAAACGGAATTTATATTTCCTTTAATTGCATGAAAAAATAAATCACTCTGGACATTCCGCTAAACTTCTCTTCCTGGAGAAAAGAAAGTCATATAGGTTTGGAATAACATGAGCAGGATTTTTTTGGCTGAGTTGTTCCTGTAACCCATGCAGAGCAAAAATGGAACTGAGAACATTTTACCCTTTTCAAACCACATTCTCATTTGTCGATTTCCCGATTTTTAGGTATTTTAAGATGAATATGGGACACACTGACGGCTCCAGGACAAGGAGCCGCACTCAGGTCACACACATTGGTTCTAAAATAGTCACGCTGACTCACTCTCACAGCACACTGAAAAAGTGAGTGGATGTGTGTGTGTGTACCTGGTGGGTAAGAGAGGAATTTATAGGCCATGTGAGCCAGAGGCAGGATGGTGATCATGCAGTTGTCTCCATTAGTCTCTATGAAGTCATGCCGTGTGATTGCCGTCGGATCAATGTGGTGTTCCCGGAACGGGCGAATAAAAGCCTGAATGGAGAGAGAGAGGTAAAGAGAGATAGGGGAGTACAAGGAAGGGAGGTTAAGGTTCAATTGAAAAATGGGAAGGGGTGTCTAGGACTTTGATTTAGATCCATTACCCTGTGGTAATGAATGGGTACGTCTATGATAAAGACAGTGCAGGGTCAAACTAGAAGCTACTGTTGTATTACAGACTACAGAGACACTGAACAACTAAGAACACTGGATGTGCGTTTTATGGTGGGAAATGAAAAAAAATGAAAGAAGAGGAGTTTAAACTAAAATATTAATTGTAGAAACCAGATACATCGTCTGCTTCAAGTTTCCCCACTGATAATGAGTCATAAGCCCACATAAAATGTGTGCCGAACTCTTCAGAAACATCATTCAAAGTTCTACACATTTGACACCCTTGCATGTTTTTTAAATATTTGAGCTAATTTAATCTTCATTTAGCTAGCAGTAAGAATGGGTCACAATGTTCGACTGCAACAACTGACAACTTGATTAGTTAGGTTGACTAGTTTATCTAGATTTATTTCATTTATATCTTAATATCTTTTTATATTTAATGCTGTACTTTAGCTGTTGAAAAGTTTGCATTGTAAAAATCTTCAGGAAACCTTGTCTTTAAATGTAGTCCCATTGAAGCACCACTGTTGCAGTCAAATGCATTTTTGAGCATTTTGCCAGAAGAGTTGCAATCTTAAGATGGCATGTCAAGTAAAAAAAATAGTCCAACCTTTTAAAACCAAGTGCATTCTGTTCCATTTCATTGAACATATCCGAACAGAGTCAGGGGAACCCAATCAAGCCTCAATATTTATTATACTGTAACGTTACTTCTAGTTAAGAATTAGTCCACTAGTTGTTCAAGGACTAGTCAGACTTTTGCACATCAGTACTAATAAAAGTGTAGAGCGCCTTTTACCGTGTTTCCATCCATTCCACAGATTTCCCACAAAAATCAGCATTGAAAATGCGGAGAAGCAGATTTCACCCGAGTCTGGTCATAATACAGGGTTGGGTGGGGTTAGAGATGTTGACTGATATACGCAAATTGGCGCGTTGGCGAAACTAGGCCTAAATGGAAGATGAAGCATGCGGCACGAGCTACATGTTACATGTTACGGAGCGGAGAGATAACCTGGCATTAAACAGCACTTCCCCACGGCTCAGATCCAGCATCATGAAAAACCATAACCCAGCAGCACCTGTCACTCACGCCCAGGAGCGCTGCTTTGAGACGGGCGCCCGTCTGCGACCGCGCGGGTGCCGCAAAATGAAAGGGAGTAAGAGAAAGGATCGTATAAGCACAAAGGAAACTACAAGAATGAAGGTAATTTATTTTCCACATAAAAAGGAGGAATCGTTTGGAGCCACATTACCATAGCGTTTCAGAAACAGAGCGCGGGGGGAAAAATGTCATTATCGCGTGTTTGTGGGCTGAACTCAATCACACCTATATCTGAGAGAACGTGGCGACACTCTGCTGGAGCGGAGAAAACTATCTGTTGATATTTCGACAATTATGTTCCCTCCTGTTCTCCTCGTTTCCTTTCAGTCTCTCTGTGCGCGAGATTAAAAGAGCGCTAAGCCCCAGACAGCACACAGTGTGCATGCCGACTCACCGGCACGCTGCGGCAAACGTGTGCCTCGCCACCGCTAATCCCACACCGTTTAACGGCCTGCCTCGCCTCACTCGCCTTCTGCCTAATCACGACTCACATCTACGGATTGCCCTAGCAACCCAGCCGAAGACCAGAGCCCGTCCTCCCCCACCCTTAACCTAGAGCACACATGAGAGATCCATTTCATTTCTCTTGCCTTTTTTCTCCTCCCTACGCTCTTTGCTCTTAAGTGCCTGTTTAATCATGGTCATTAATGATTCTCCCTCAAGTTGGTGCTTCTTGTTTGAACATGTGAACAAAAAGCCATATATATATCGGTCTGCTAAGTGCTGCCTTTAATCTGCTGGTTAAGGGTCTTAAAGCGCTGCGTTCTGGATGTCTGTAAATTCCCTCGCTTTTTTTGAAGTTCGATCACTCCCAGGTGGCGGATCCTAATTATCCTCGACAGCAGAAGGATCGGCGGTGGCTGCGGAGCCGAGTGGAAACCCCTTCACGGTGGGGAGGTGTGGACGAGCCGTTTTACAGCACAGATGGACAATGATGAAAGCAAGAGAACGCGGGGCCCTCTGCGGTATCCGGACGGGCCGTTCAGATGACCTGATCTCTAAAACCTGCTCTCGGCCTCAAAGTCTTGGCCATGTAGGACAACTCAGGGCCTCAATGACCAGCATGTAAACACAGCCCCCTTTATAGAAGCAAGGCACTAAGCATGGGCAGTATGACCAAAATCATGATACTATTCTTTAATTATCAGTATCAGTCAATATTGAATATTTAATTGTACATGGTCATTTCCACTATTTTTACATTTAGATTACAGTTTTCATTATCATCTAACACTCACTTAAAGTTAAAGGCAGGGTAGGTAGGATTTTTCAAAAAAAAAAACATTCCAAATTTGTTTAAACTGTCTTTATATACCAATACATAATTAAAATGTAAGTACTCTGAAAAAGAGAGTATAAAAATCGAGTGTCTGTAGACCTCTCACGACTGTTGTAAACACAGCTAATTATTTCCATTCACTCCACCCCCTCCCTTCTGAGCTCCTTCCAAAGCCACGCCCCCAAAACACATGAACGCGCAATGCCAAACGCTCAGGCTCAGCTGGAAGACGCATTTATTTACTTATTTTTTTACCTGAGACAAGTGGAGAGGAAGGAGCGCAGTGCATGCAGTGACATCATGTCAGAATCACATGTAATAAAATACCTAACTTTATCACTATAAATATAAACAAATAAGATGGCCTTTAGTACTCACTATCAAGCTAGCATATCGATACTGGTAAAGTTTAAAATATATTTAGTTTGATTCGGTAACGAGCTATATTTATAGGTAACGAGCTATAATTATAAGGCAAAGCTAAAAACAGGTTGCATTGATGCACGTTTTCCCATTACCATCAGTTACACTGTGATGAAGCTGAATTTCGTGTAAGATTCATAACATATACGGTGTTTTGCATGTAAGAGTTTGCATGATGAAAACATTGTTGACTCTGATGAGGACTAACATTACAGTCCGGAGACAAGTACCGCATCGTCGGTTCGAGGACAGGTCCGGGGTCGAGGGCGAAGCAGAGGAGGTCGTTCAAGAGTGCGGGAAACCAGGGTCCGAGGAAGTAGTTTTTGCCTTCGCTGACTGCATATGCAGGTGCTTTGAATTTTGAATGCTCTTTCTCTGCCATAATTTTACTCTTCGTAGGTTCCGCGCCTCTCTTGCACTCCTCAAATCAAACGGGTGCGCGCGCATATGGGCAGATCTTGTAGCAACGGGGTGGTAACCATGGTTGCGAGAGAGAGTGACAGTCGCCCAAACCAATCAATTGTTTCGTCCCGGATGGAAATAATGAGCTGTGTTTATTGCAGATTAAAAGGTCTACAGTCACTCGATTTTTATACTCTCTTTTTCAGAGCACTTACATTTTAATTATGTATTGGTATATAAAGACAGTTTAAACAAATTTGAAAAAAAGTTTTTTATAAAAATCCTACCTACCCTACCTTTAATCTTTAAAAACAATAATAATTTCATAAAACTGTTAAAAGTAATCTTTAGCAAATCTCAATATGAATATCCATTTTTCACACAATACATTATAATGTTGTAATGCCTAAACTACCCTGTACATTTTTTTTACTTGATTTTAGTGTTTTATTTTTATTTAGAGGCAACAATAAAGAATTGTAATATTCTATAGTAGACTATTTGCTGTTGCACAGTATAAAGCATCATACCACCCAGACCTATAGGACACCATCTCTCTGCAGCACACATCAGCCAGAGAAAAAAAAAAAAAAAAAATGGTGTTACTCAAAGGACAGGCCTCAAACTGTGAACATTTCATGGTCACACTCTTTGTCAGGTGGATTCTGATCATTGCTAAACCTGTATACTTGTAATTTTCTTTTCACAGTAATCAAATTTAACACTGCATATTTTCAGAAGTAGCCTAATAATTGGCACATGGGACCAGATTTAGCTTAGGTTAGCCATTTTTCCACTGCCAGTCTACTGCCCCCTTCCACATAATAGCACAATGACCCCTGTCAGCACAAAAACACATAAATGCTCCCAGATTCGTGGCCCCTACTTGTCCGACACAGAAAGCAAGTGTCGGCTGCTTTTTAATTGGACAGCGAGGGGGTGACCTTTTCTCTGATTGGGCAAGGAGAGTGCGACCGTACCATGCATTAATGCAACCCTCCTGAGTATCTCCAGCACCCTTTGGGGTTGAGAGTGGGTGGGGTTAAGATGTGGCGCTCCAGGAAAGCAGGAAGGGCTGAAATCCCCAGGGTGGAGATGGCATTTCACACTCGCCGTTTTTGAGCCTGGTAAACCACAACAGGCCAATAGAGCAAAAGCTGATATGAAAATTAAACAGGGTAATTTGTTAAAATCAAACAAGATACTACGCTTAGAGACCACACTGTGCATATAAGTGTGTGGGCAATGCATGTGTGCCAGAAACATGGTGCCATTGTACCTAAATGTGCCAACATACCTACAGCCAATCACATTCATATGGCAGGGTAATATAGGGATAGTTATGCCATACATACATCTGAAGTTCTGATCTATGCATAGGCCTTGGTTCTTACCTTCCCAATTATTGGGATGTCCACTGAACCCCATGTATCAGCTCCCCAATGTACCATTCCAGACGCAAAGTCTGCCGTCACAATACCAGTCACTTTGAGTGAAAGAAAGAAAGAAAGGGGTTGAATTTAGTGAGCACTGAAATAAAGGTGACCATGACATGGCAAAACGTGCAAAACAACGTCCATTACAACCAATGGGTTTCTCTACAGATATTGACAGCAGAACTTTATTAGAAAACAAAGGAAACACATGAACAGAAAGGTCACAATTAATGCAAGACTTACCGATGCCAAAGATGATTTTGTAGATGTGCACCGTGGAGAAGTTGAGGAGGAGGAAGGAGAGGTTTACAATGAAGAGCGAGAGGCACAGAATCACACAGATCCACTCCTGCAGCCGCTTTCCTACAGGGATAACAAACAAAAGTACATGTTCTTTTTAGAAGTACTAAAAAGAAACAAAAGAAAGAAACAAAATGTATGTGATATGGATAAATCGAGTTTAATTTTATTTCAACAACATAGGTAGGATAACTAGGAATTTGGAGTCTGATAATAATTTGTCTTTAATTTTATTTATTGACTTGAATATGTTTGCCTAATTTACTTATTGGACTAATACCAACAGCACTAAAGCATAAAAAAAGTAGTCAAAAGATGTATAAAAAGTAAAAAAAGGAGTATGAGATACAACAGAAAGGTAAAAAGAACCTTCTGAAATAGTTGGTCAAGTAATGACCCTTCCCATCAGGAATTAAGGAATTTAAAAAAAGAAACTAAAAAGAAAAATAACTCTCTTGAATGTTATTAATTCTCCTTAGTAACAGTATATTTAACTAGTGTCCACTGTGAGGTCACAGACGGCAGCGAACCGACATGTCTCAAAAGCAGAAAAGGTCATTGGGGTCAGCGGACAGGAGACAAGCCGAACGTGTGTAACCGTGTGTGTGTGTCCCATTATCTTGCATGCTCAGGAGTAATCGATTAGACTAGGACAAGTTGTAGGCAGAGGCGAGGGTCAGGATCTCTTGCGATGGTGCGTTTGCCTGACACAGCTAAACGTCCCAGGTCAGGGCAGAGGGCACCGATGAAGGGGCCACAGCGGGCACTGTTAGGACCACCATGACAGCGGCGTGGCACGGCGGGCGGCCGTGGAGAATGATTAAAGTGCTAATGCATTATTCACAACAGAGTAGAGAATTAGTCTATATGGACACTGGGCACATCTACATGTCCCCATCTTTCCACAGCCTACATTCAATCTCCATTTTTAAAAGCTTGCATATTCAGTCTCTAACTGTATTCTACCACATCTGAGTCTTTCGTTCTCTTACTGTGACTCTTTCTTCTCGTTCCATCGCTCTCCTGTTGGGCGGATGTGGGCACGGAGAGGCGCAGTGGACTCAGCTCTTTTGAAAATTTAATGCCATTAGAGGAGCCGTCCTGAGTGGATTGGGAACGTGAGGAGGTTGAGAAGAAGATATTGATGACAGCTATTTATAGCACCTCAGTGGGCCAGCCAGCACCGTGTGCCTGAACGATGGACCACAGTTCTTATAATGCACTCACAAGCCTGCGTTATATCTTGCACAGTTATGAGAGCACCAACCTATGGCATCCTTAACAGAACAGATTGTGTCCCACAATGCACCCTGTGATCATTCCAGGTTTTGGTGCAGACTTCAGTTCAATTGACTGTAAAGTTGATTGCTGGATTAGCTTGAAAGCTGTCGGTTGCACACCATGAAACCAAATGCTGGGACTAAAATGAAATAAAAATGAACTATTGTACAATCTGTGGCTGAAGTGAATGCCATGGATTACATATATTATGCTTTGTTGCCCTCTAAAAGTTTTGTAATGGGACAAGTTTTTGCATGTTTCCATGCAGACAATGCCGTTATTTAATAAATACCTTTGGGTACAATTTACAATAACATAGCTACAAATCGTTTACATCTGGTCTCATCAATAAACAACCATTTTTACATCATTAATCTATATTAGTTTATGAGTACTATTATTAGCTCATGTTCATTCACAATAGATACAGAGGTCTTCAACCCTGCTCCTGGAGACCCACTGTTCTGAAAAGTTTATATCCAACCTGTTTCAGCAGACCTGAATTTCACACCGATGTACTTTTCAAGTGATCCTAAAGAGTAGGGTTGGGAAACGAAAATCGATTCCAATTCTGTAATCGGATACTTTACCAAGAACGTAAAATTAACAAAGGCATCCATTTGAATATACCGATGAATATAATAAGAAAACAGATGATCCAGGGTCATCATCCAGATGATACTCAATTGTACTTCATTTCTAATGGCACAATGGATGGTGTAGTTGGACTAAATGTGGAAGCTCAACAGGAAGCGGAAGGATGAGGGAGTCCAGGTGCAGCACATCCAGGTGTGTGACCGTGAGAGATCAAAACACAGATATTGTGCCACTTTCTTTACAACAATATCACAGCAGCCTCCGATGTGGAGTCGAGATCTGAATGAGGTTTGCATGCAAGCGCTGTTACAGTAATGATTTTTGTAGAGGAACAATATTACAGCTCATATAACGTAAAGGAAAAGTGGGAAAATATCTACCGCTGTTCAACACTTCACATGACACCATCTCAGAGAACTTCCAAAATTATTCAGAGACAGAACCTGAAAAAAAAAATGTTTTACCCACTCCAGCACTTACTCTTAACTGCCTTTTTTCTTTCTCACACACAGACATGTGCATACACACACTCTCAACAGCAGTGGGGCCGCTGTCAGGTGATCAGCGTCAGTCCTTGGATCCTCCTGCTCCCCGGTGAGGGCAGAATCTAGGCCAGGCCTCGACAGAGCCGCCGTCGCCGTACGCAGCCAGGAACACCGTCCCCCTGTCCACGGGACCCGAGCGGTGCGCTCATTAATACAGTCCTGACAACAACGTGCTCCCCTGCAACCCCCTGCACCATCGCTCACACCCGCAGCCCCCTTTCCTGCTCGCTGGCGTGGGGAATTAACCTGGGAGGGGCGGGGGGAGGGTAGGGGGTGCTAATAGGCTGAAATTAATCAACGACGCCTGATTCGACGCAGAGGGGCGGCTGGAGTGCCAAACAACGTCCGTGAATGCTAATGGTGTTCTAGCTCTCTCGCTCTGTCAAAATGTGCGCAAGTTTCTGCGGCAGGTTGTAATATGCCGTAGTAAATCCTCGAGTTTCACATGCTGATGCATGCAAGAGGTTACATAGCTTAAGGTGAAAAACGTAGCGAATCTTTCCTGTGTACGCCATTTTGTTCAACGTCACACTTCTGTAAATTAAAAAATGCTGTTTAATTAAAAAGGATCGTTCAACAAAATATGATCTTTTACTCACTCTTATGTCGGTCTAAACCTGTATGATTTTCTTTCTTGTAATGACATTGAGTGAAAGGGACTGTCAAGCATTCAAGTATCATAAAAGTCATAAAATAATGTGCATGTCTTCTGAAGAAATCTAATAGCTTTGTGTGATGAACAGACCAAAATATAAGTCCATATCCACTAAAAATATCAACATCTGTGCTAGTTCATAAAACATGGACTAAACATGAATCAGCAGATTTTTTTTTTCTCCAGTCAGATCTTTTCAATGAATCAGCTGATCCAGTTCAAAAACCTGGGCTGAATCCGAAATCTCCCCCTTATCCCTCAATCCCTATTCCCTACGTTAGTCTACTAATACAGTTCACTTGAAGGAGTGAGTGAAAACAAGTGAGTGAATTCGGACAGCCGTTGAGCGTCCATCGGCTCTACACTCGTTATTACGGTGCATTGTGGAATAGAATGAGTGCACTCGATAAAGTCCACTATGGTTTCGGACGCCACTACAAATGGCTGTCCACTCAAATAATACCCTATTTGAGGGTATAGGGGGTGATTTCAGATTCAGCCCTAATCTATATGATTCGTTCTGGAATCACTGATTCGGTTCTCGAGTTTCGATAGTCAATAATACGGTTGCAGTAAGACTATCAGTAAATGACTACTTAAAGTTCAATCACACCAATATAAAATGCACAAGTCATTTAAAATCACTTTTATGATTGCTTTGAATCATTTTGAATATAGAAAGGTATTTCTAATTTTTTTTTAATATTTGACGCTAAATAACCACCCCATTAAAAAAAGAACAACCAGTCACATTATTGAAAACGTCCTTCTGAAAGTCAAACCAGTTTTGCAAAGATATGAGGGTTAGCAAATGACATTTTCATTTTTGAATGAACTAATCCTGTAATAAATGAGGATAGAAAACTTTTACAGGCTGATGGGACGTCTGATAGGGTGCTATGGTCCCGTGCTGAGACGGGGTGAGTGCAGATGAAAAGGAGGGCGTGGTGGCGGTTTATCACCTGTCACGCTAGCAGAAGTCAGCGAGTGTGAACAGTATGTGTTGTTTGTGCTGTGGAGAGATGGGTGTTTTTTCTGTCTCTATCCTCCATGAACAAAGGGCTCTTTTCTTCGGCGGGCTCTCCTGATGGGGCTGCGGTGGTGCGCGGGCCCCTCTGTTCTCAGCGCAGCCGCGCCACTGAAAGGACGGCTCTCACCTCCTCCGGAGAGGCAGACAAAAAGCAACTCTCAGACTCAGAATAGCAGCCTTTCAGAGGGCCGGCCACGCCACAAAGTCCTGCCAACATGCCATGACTGAGCCATTCTCTACCCCACTTCACCTCCCCCCTAACAATGCCAAGGGCATCTACATGTGGGCAAAAAGGAAACGGTATTGATTCAGGAACATCAAATGCTGGCCAGGAAAATGAACCTCATATTAGCACACACAATTATATTTAGCGGGATACTTAATGGCACAGACGCACACACACATTGTCCCCTTGCCAGCTCTCTGTAGGCCTGTCTTCAGAGGGGACTTTGGGAAAGAAGGGAGAGACAGGAAAACTGGGTCACGCATGGCGAGAGGAGGAAGAGAAAGAGAGTGAGAGAGAGGGAGGTAGAATTCCCCTGATCAGGACAAATGGATCAGTCACAGGCCTTGTTGCTTTCATCTGTTCTCAGTGGACAACTCAACCTGGG
Organism: Abramis brama; assembly: GCF_963993115.1. NCBI lineage: Eukaryota > Metazoa > Chordata > Actinopteri > Cypriniformes > Leuciscidae > Abramis > Abramis brama. Next base: position 34,772,410 of record NC_139971.1, read on the forward strand.
ACACGCACACTAACACATGTACCCAGACACACACACACACACACACACTTTGTGCCATATAATGCTCTGTTTAAAAAACAAAAACAACAAAAAAAAACAGCCCAGTATGTGAGGACTGACAGACAGTTTTTTTTTTTTTTTTATACAGCAGATACACAAAAACAGTGGACTGGGTGAAGAAAAAAAAAAGTTCACCACTAGCGACAAAAGTTCATTATTAGGGACATGAATAATAATGGAACAGATTCCTTGAAAACAAATGAGGCTACACAGGTACAGTTTTGTTGAGTGTAACTTGAAAACACAAAGCAAAAGAAAGTAATAGTCTATTTATTGTATTTGTATGATTTCACCATGAAATTCACTCAATTTAGATTGTAAGCTAACAAAGCAGCACTTCTTTTGCGGTGAAACTGGATATTCAGTACAGTGTTCAGATAACATACACTCCCGTTCAAAAGTTTGGGGTCAGTATGATTTTTTTTTTTTTATGTAAGAAAGTAATATACATTATACATTTATAAGATTACAAAAGATTTCTATTTCGAATAAATGCTGTGTTTTATATATATATATATATATATATATATATATATATATATATATATATATATATATATATATATATATATATATATATATATATATATATATATATATATATATATATATATATATATATATATACATACATACACATACATACTTTTTATTTTTTTATTTTTTTATATCTCTTTAGTCCTTTTTTTGAAGAACTGGTTCTAGTCCCCATTCTTACTGGTTACCCCCATTTTTTAAAAGAGAGAGTTAGGTGGGCACATTAATGTTTCTGTCTGTGTACCAGGGCCACAGATGACAGACTTAAGAAAGAGTGACCTCTGAGACCACCCACACACTCCCCTACACATGCACAACTACCTTTTAATATCTACAAATCTCTAGAGTGACGAGCGCTGAAGGTCACGGCAAGAGGTTCTATGCAATCAGTCAGGACAGACATATTGAACGAAAACGTGTCACCCCGTAAACTCAAAATCGTGTTTCTCACATCCTTACGGTATGGACTAGAATCAGGACCGTTGACCTCGGGAATGCAAAGAGTTAAACAGGTTTATGGCCTTTAGATTGAAATTCATTAATAAGTGAGGGGGATTAAAATGCAGAGAGTGGATTTTAAATATTGAAAATTCACAGCGGAGCCACTTCACCAAGAACTCCATACTAAATACAGCGCTGATTGAGGACGGCGCGGGAAGGGCCGCGTTCAGAAATGGAATTTAGATAATAGTAATTATACGGCTCACCCACTGTCCCTGTCCCCAACTGCCACAAACCACCTGAATTCACACAGAAAGCTGATGGAGAACTCTATCAAATATTAATAACAGGCTGTGTGGTTCCAGTCCAAATGTATTTAAGCGCCCTGGCACGCTTCTGTGTGTGTAGGAATGCAAAAGAGACTATTTTCTGTATGTGCCGCATTTGACCCCCCGGTCCCATCCCATCCCATCCCCCTCCCCAAAGCGCTCAAGTGTGTGTGTGTGTGTGTGTGTGTGTTTGAGTAAGCAAATCCAGTTTTGTATCATGTATACAGCTGAGGTCCTAATGCATTTAGCTGCCCTGGTGTGTGTATAATTGAGAAGCCCAGCAGGAAAGGTTGCAGGTAGCCAGGTTCCCCTCCTCCTCGTCTCTCCGTCTCCCTCTCTTTTCTTTTCTCCCTCTTTCCCCTCGAGAGCCCACTTTGCTTTTGTTTACGCTGCCGGTGAGCAGTTCATGCTGGACAGAGTGGCGCAGTGAAAGCCAAAGCAACACTATACTATTTTACGTCACATACAGCAGTGGAGCGCCTGCCTGAATCTGGTCACAGAGGTCACAAGACCAGCTCAGGTGTACGACCATAAGCTAGCCGTTCAGAACCTTGAACCCGTGACCTTTTGATCCCATGGTCAGCGTTCGAGAGCCAGGAGCACTCAGCAGGCACGGCGGGGTCAATGTGGCATGACTTCGACGGGAAGGTGGGATAAATTATACAGCAGGTCAGACTCCACTGAGTAAGGGGACTCAAAAAAAAAAGCACATGTAGAAAGAAAAGCAGCAGCATTAAAGATTGGTTTCTGGTGCTGCCAGGGGGCAGTGTTGGCCTGGCAGTGGGTCGAGGCTGATACAATTACATGGCTAGGCAACTTTAAGCGTTTGATTAGGCCAGTATGAATTAACTTCAAGAGGAACAGAGTTAAAAATGCAATAGTTCTGCAGTCAGAAAGTGACTATGAAATTAGAGTACCCAGAGGTGTTCAGCTCTTTAAATCAGTGAAAGCTGCATCCAGCAGCTTTAGCAAGAAAAACTGCGGTCATCAGACTGCACAGACCATTAGCCAGAGTCCGCAGTTTGCCACAGAGAGTACAGAATCTGCAAGAACCAGGGTATAATTTAAGAACCGACACTAGTCTAAAATGTTTGGCTACTTCTAGGAAAAAAGGAGTTTGACTTTTTTTTGTTTAACTTTTTGTCCAAAAGCAAGATCTGCAATAGTTTTACAGTCAAATGCTTTAGCATTTAACCATTACCGCAAAAACATCTAACACATCTGATGCTGTGTTGATTCCAGTAAAAGGGACTATTTATTCTCCATGTTGTTTCAAACACGTATGGTTTTCTTTCTTCTGTGGAAAGAAGTTTAGCAGACTGCGAAGGTGTGCTTTAACATACAGTGAAAGTGAGGTTTGCACCATTAAAGTAGTCTGTCAAGAATACAACAAACCATATTTGAATATTCAAATGCAGAAATGAACTTTCAGAGCAGTGACAGGGAGAGATATTTTGGTCTATGATAGGGCTGCACGATGAATCGTATTTTAATAGTGATAATGTCTGCTTCTCGATGAATTAAAAATAATTGTTGCGATATTGTCCCGCTGGTTTGTCCTGAAAAAAATCTTTCCTGCTTGGGGTTGCCAGATGTCAAGAGCGTAAATCCCCCAAATGGAGCTTTCCTCTTTTTCTGTCCAGCATTTTAGTTAATCTTCCTAACCTTGCAACCATGCACACACACTCTCTCTGGGCTGCAAACAAACCGCTAATGATCTGACAACACCAAGAAACATGTATGTTGAAGTTTAGCGATCATTGTGAAATTCTGCTCGAATGAAATTGTCATACAGCCAGTTTGTGTCCCTTCACGAGGCCGTGCGTGCGATTTGCTGCTACTAAATTTGCGAACAAACCTTCTCTGTGGCAAACGGCGTAATAAATCCAAACATGAATCATGACCACATTGTTTGTGATCATCATGGTTGGTGAATAAATGCACTTATGCAACCTCTGTGCTACATAGAAAGTAAAACTGTAACATTTGGAATTATTGGAATTAAATAGCCGCTGTTTTCATGAGGCTATCATCGACGTTTAAATAAATGTCCATGCGGCACCTACAGACCTATTTGGTGAAGTGAAATGGCCATTATTACTTTACCCCTTTTAAAAATGATATAATAAAAGTATATCATATTATATGTTAAGCACTAATAAGGATGTACATCATTCCATGTACTTCTGATATATTTATCAGAAGTACATGGAATGATGCCACTCACCACAATACAAAACATTTCAACCCACCCCCTAATTTCTGCAAACAAAATCTGTAAAGCCTTATATTTATTTAACCCATAATATTCCTGAAATATGATGTTTAGAATGTTTTTAAAATGACCCAAGATTACTCCAGTCTTCAGTGTCACATGATCCTTCAGAAATCATTCCAATATGATGATTTGCTGCTCAAGAAACATTTTTTATTATTAATGTTGAAAACAGTTGTGCTGCTTAATATATTTGTGGAAACCATGATACATTTCTAAACATTCTTTGATTAATAGAAAGTTAAAAAAAGCAGCATTTATTTAAAAGGGAAATCTGTTGTAACATTATAAACGTCTCTGTCACTTTTGATCAATTTAATCTGTCCTTATTGGAAAAAAGTATTAGTTTTTTTTTTAAAGAAATTATCTTATTAGAGTCAGACCCCAAACTTTAGAACAATTCGGATTATATATATATATATATATATATATATATATTTTTTTTTTATTTTTTTTTTTTATTTTTTAATTAAGTATATTCAAATTTAACCAATGCATTAACAATCTATTAAAAGCACATGTTCATACTGTGCAAAGAAAGATTTCATCAGAATGATGAGGCGAACGGAAGAAGGATGGTGGGTGTGTTTGGATGTGTACAACTGTATGTGTTGCAGCGGGAATGAAGGCAAGGTTATGCTCAGTGTCAAGCAGAAGTGTCTGGTGTCTCACTCTACTCTTTGTACTGTAACACACACCCCTGGCCCTGTGCTACAGACCGGAGAATTTGCCTACAAGGCAGCAAGCTGAAAGATCAACTGCTTCCTTTTGGCTCAGGCCTATTTGTAACTTTTATTTTTTTACATAGAAATGTTGCAACGCCTGGGTAAAACTCACTATTAACACAGACAACGGATGAGACACAATGGAAATAAACTTCACTGTGGCTGTCGCTAAAGGATTTAACTAACTCACTCTCCAGCCAATAGATCTAAAAGTTAGTTGTGATAGAAGCTGTAGCATTATTTGTTTGCAGGTGCCACTTGGTTTTAATAATTATAAAAAAAGAAGTGTCCAAATACTTAGAGCAACTTGCACTTCACTTACCTGCAGGAATTACATAAACTGGATAGATGAAACGTCAGAGATTAGATTAACGAGAGAGAGTGATATGGGAGTGAACCTAAGATCACATGGTTAGAGTTGGACTGGACACAGCAGCTGTGACCTAAAGGCACTCAGTGTGAATTTCTTCAGTACATTTCCATCTCCAAGGCCACCAGATGCCCTCAGACTGATCAAGGTCAAGATGTCACCACTTAAAGTGACAAGCGAGGCAAACAGCTGGATTTCAAGAGGTCAGACGTAGTGTAGCCTTTCGCATGTTCATTTGCAACAAATCCCTTAAGCTAAGAAAACCCTTAGTTATAATTGTTAGCATAATTATCTCAGGGTTTTTGTAACTTAAGCATTTTTTTTTTGCAAGTGGTTCACGTCGCAGTTTCTTCTGGCCCAGAGCTACCCACTTAGACAGGAAGAAACAACCTGACCAAAATAAAACAATCAACCACAGTTATTTTAGTCTTTTACGTGCGGTTTAGCAGTGAGATATTCTGAAATAGATCATATCACAATGGCAGAGTGGTGTGGAAAAAAAATCTGTCTCTACGAACAGATATACAGAAAACACACACAACATTCTGTGATCAGACGTTCTGCCCATAAAAAAGTATTTTTTTTTACAGATGAAGTCACCAATCTTGTAAACTATCTTCAAAAGCGTTCACTGTATCAACCCTGTGCCTTGAAAATACAACTTTGATTCCATGCAGAAAGATGAAAAAAAAATTTTAAAAATGCATGTGCCCTTGAATTGCATAAAGTTTCACGTTAACTTCAAAGCCTGCAGGTGGACGAATCCATTTATGCATGAAAATCATCAAACATACTGTAAGGGTGCATGCACAACAGGAATGTATCATAGTGTGGATTGTTATGGCAGAACGGATTCAGACACTAAAGAAAAGTAACGCTCCTGGTGTGCAGTGTTGACACATCGCTGGCTTATCTGCAGGATTGCTACCATAAATAAATATAGTGGTGTTAGACAGCTGATAAGCTTAAATCACATTTGCACTTGTAGGTCAGCGTGTCTGTCAATAGTGCATTCCAGCCATTTACACCCTGTATCATCATTCCCCTTTCCGCACGGTTCAAGCTTTTCTGTAGTCAAGACATCCGCCTGCCACAAATAAGGAGCAGACTTAACCGATTGGAGTCAAGATCGCTGACTGCATGGGAAACTAGATCTTGCAAAGTAATACTATATTGATCTCTTTTTCTCTCGAACACACAGACACACGCATGGCAAGCGCATCGGTAACCAGAGCATGGAGGCTGGCAGAGGCGATGGGGGAAACAGAAAGTAGCCTGTAAATCCTGTTTACTTTGCGGCGAATCTGTAAAGTGGGATAAGAAGCACAAAGAGCAGTCAGTGGTGCATGACACGCAGACATATGGTGGGGAGAGGCGTCCAGCTGTTTCGCTGTCCTGGGGTTACAGTAATGAGCCGGAGGCTTCATTGAGCAGACTGAAGCCTCATCAATCCCTTTTCACCAGTAAGCCTCAACACTTCCAAACGCCATTCCCGCTCACCTCATATCAGACACGCGCAAGCACAAACCGCCCTCAGACTAGCCTCCGGAGCGTCTGCTTTTAGCATCCTTGACATTATATTCTGTGGCTCAACCCTCTGCTCTCCATGGCCTCTCCAGATGGACCGCAGCTCAGCATCGGCTCAAGCCGGTTGAATTCCGTCAGAAGTCTCTTGGGTAACCAAACCAATGGATTCCAAGACTATGGCAATTTTTGTGGATAAAGGATCGAATTAAAAGAAAAATACAAGGTCTTGGTGGGCAACAGCATTTGGGGATGCTGTGGTGTGCTTAAAGGCTCCGGAGTGGTAACCACAAGGTTGATGGTTCGATCCCTGCATGAGTCATCACCATTTTGGAACCACATGGCGCCATTCTATGGTGTGAAAGACTAGGAAAAATATTCTTACGTCCACAGTCATATTGAAATAAATAAGCTAAACAATCTAAGGTTCCAAGTCTTGGTCCAAATGCACTGAATTTAAGTTTGAATTATATTGGCCACAGTCCACATCGAATTAGAATCAATCTACCCATCTCTCTGGACTAAGCTCCAAACTTTAAGATTTTTTCAAAATTTCTTTCAACAAATTTGCTTTTCCAGCTCTACAAATTACAGTTACATGTATTTACGTGAATTTAAATTCATTTTCATTTTCTTACATTCATATTCAAAATGAAGTTGTACATCCTGTTTGATATAACAATTCAAATTCAATTCAGATAGGAATTTGAAATAATTCAGGGTGCTTTTCATCATCTTAAAGATTAGATCCAAATGGTGGACTTAAAAATAAAATAAATAAAAAATAAAAATAAAAAATAAATAAATAAATGCTTTTATTCAGCAAGGCTGCATTAAATGGATCAAAAAGACACTTACTGTATAATATTACAAAAATAAATTAAATGCTGTTCTTTTCAAAGTATCCTGAATTTTTTTTATCTATGTTTCAACAAAAATATTAAGCAGCACAACTGTTTTCAACATTAGCCATGCTTCCATCCACTTATTTTTATGTGAATTTTGGGATATTGCATTAAAAAAAAAAAAAAAAAAAAAATGCTGGATCGAAACACCAAGAAATTCTAAAAATGCACTCAAATGAGTCGGATAATTTTTTGTATCTGATAAAAAAAAATGTGCATAAAATATGACTGAAACACATTTACCGAATAAATTCTTCGATGGGCAACAAAAAAAGTAATGTGACTGCATAATGGTACGGCATAACTGGACTAGTGGACCGATCTCGTTGCACAGCATCTGAAATGCTGTTTTGGTCATTCTGAAATGCTTGAGCCAAAGTCTATCGTCAAAGTGGTTCAGTATAATTAGAAGAACTATCTTACACATCAGCATTCTTAAGCAGCAGGCATCCACCTCTGAAAGAAAGATAACATGACCGCGTTTATTGTGTTTCTTTCGTTATTTATTATATACGAAAAAAGCCCTCCAGTGACTTCCACAGCAGAAAATTCAATTTTTCTCCATGATATTTAATGCCAGTTTATCAGAAAGTTACGATTTTGTTCTCTTCGACTCACTGGATGGAAATGGTGCTTTATTAGCAAATGTTTTATGGTATTCCAAGTTAAAAATCACAACTTTGGAAGGAAACATAGTAATGATAATGTTTCTTGAGCAGCACAAAATCAGCATATTAGAACTAGAATGATTTCTGAAGGATCATGAAGTGGAATAATGGCTGCTCAAAACTCATCTTTGCATCACAGGAATAAATTACATTTAAAAATATATTAAAATAGAAAACAGTTGTTTTAAATTGTAATAATATTTCACAATATTACTGTTTTTACTGTATTTTTGATCAAATAAATGCAGTCTTGATGAACATAAGAGACTTCTTTTAAAAACATTTTAAAACAACGCAGTACGGAATATTGCAATACTATGAAATATTGTATGTCATGGACGATAAACTTTGAAAGTGTGGTAATTACAACTGCAAACAGCATGCAAACCTCAGCACAAGCAAAACAACAATCCCAGCATACTTTCCTTGAGAATCCCACAGTTAAGCCTCTCCGACATGCACCTCACAGCTGGTGGATACTAAACTCGACTGAGCTCATCCAAAAATCCCATCCGCAATCCCACCCAACCCCCCATTCACAGAGAGATGCATCATAACATTATCTTATTAACCTCGCAAAACTTCTCTCAAACATTCTCAACATGGCCAAGTAATTTACATGCTGGACGTGCCGGTGGTAGCATATGCTTAACGCGCCGGGTGCATTGCCAGAGAAAATGAAGTGGTCATTATCATTCTTAATAGCATTTTGAGTTAAATCGATGTAGTTTTAATTGCAGCTGCAAACTACAAGCATCCTATGACACAATGAGCTAGAGGACAGTGGAGGGGGACGTTCCCTGCTAAATCTTGTTTAAGTTGATGGGTGGGTGGGTGGGTGGGTGGGTGGGGTGGTGGGGTTGGGGGTTAAAGGCTTTTTCCTAACACTGCTGATCTCCGGCTCATGATGTGCAGAGATGGAGCCGTTTTCCATTAAGCCAAAAGTGGAATGAAGTCAAATCTGAAACGTGCATTAATTTGTTTATTTGGTGTTCCATGTCGGACTACCCGCAGCAGACTCAGATCAAATAAAAAAAAATATCAGGGAAAGCACAGCTTGTCGAAGATGTCAAGTAACTGTCGAGTAACACAGAGCTGCACTATTAATCCTTAAAAGGTTGCGATCTCCCTCTTAAATGACAATGCGTCTATTCAAACATTTGACAAGTACGATCACAGCAAACATTCAGATCTGCGTTGGCGCCGCTGCTGACCCAGAGAGAGCAGTTGTCATGTACGAAACACACAGCATTGTTATTGTTCTGTGTTACAACTATTTATATTATCACAGAAGTACTGGGATAAAAGTTTATAGTTCGGATATGTCTACGAAAGCGAACAAAATAGAGCAAATCCCTTTTTGAAAGCAACATGGCGCTTCAAATAACGATTGTATCTATTACATCGTAACACCAGTAGGTGGCGACAAGTGACTTAAAAATGTATGTCATTGAATCATTCATTCAAGAGATTCGTCCAAAAAAGCTGATTCATCCAGTAATGAAGCAAATGAAGTGTTAATGAGTAAGTCATTGAATCATTCATTCAAACCGTTTAGTTTTTTTAAATAATACGTTCTGATTTAATAAACATTTTAAATAGACTGCAGCAATGTACATTTTGTCAGAACCTCTAGTAACTTACGTTATTTTGTTTAGTTGTCTAGTTAGAATCGTGATCTCAGTTTGAAACAAAACAAATCCTTATTCTCAATTGATCCAGAATTGTGCAGCTCTAATGGATATCCATAACTTTTCCAGTAATTCTAGATTAATGCAAGCTTTATTTTTAAAATCACTGTAACACTTTACAGTAAGCTTCCATTTGTCAACATAACTAAACTATTTAAAGGTGAACTAAGTAACTTTTTTACCTTAACTGAACAGCTTCGGAATCATTGGAATAGTTATATGACTTTTTTGGGTTGAACAGTGGTCGTCTCGCACCCCCCAAGCGCCTGTAAGCCGAAAAACCACCCTTGCAACTTTGGGCCGGTGTGGTGAACAATCGGGTCCGGCTGAAGAAATGAGTCCAGGCTTAGGACCCAATTAGTATGCCAGTAGTATGCCTGATCTAAATCTGTTCTCGCGATACGGTAAGGCAGTATCAGTGCAGTAATATCAGGTAAAGCTTATAGCACGATCATCGGATTGCATGGGTCCTAAGCCCGGACTCATCTCTTCAGCCGGACCCGATTGTTCATCACACCGGCGGGCCGCAGCGTCAGGAAGTATCGCGTGATATCAGGTCTCGCGATGTAACAAATCTGCTGAAATTCTGTCATTATTGCGCTCCCTCACGCTGTTCGAACCCGAATGAAGAAGACGTTTTAAAGAAAGTCCCGTCTGCTTTGATGTCGTTGATCTATAGCCTCTGGTATCTGAGAGTCGCCAACGAGTTTTTCGACAGTGTTGTCAAATATCTATTCCGAAGCTGTAGGGGGAGCTCTATAGAGAAACCTGCGAGCAAAAAGCGAGAATACAGCGAAGAAATTCCCGAAACTGCATAGCCTAAAAATTTTAAATACTACAGTATTTATTAATCTCAGCTAATGTTCATTTCAACATTTACTAATACATTATTAAAATCAAAAGATGTATCTGTAAATATTATTTAATGGATCTGAGCTAACATGAACTAATAATGAATAGTTATTTTATTAATGTTAACAAAGATTAATAAATACTGCATTGCTTTTTGCTCATTAATGCATTAACTAATGTTAACCAATGAGGCCTCATTGCAAAGTTTTACCAAAATCATTTTATAGAATTTATGGAGAACATTTCTATCCGTATATCAAGTACTGATCCTTAAATATATAAATAAATGCACTTTTTTACATTTGTGTTAAAAGTCGTCAAAAATAATACATATTATAATTGTCTATAGATGACCATGGCTTTTCCATTCTAGACAATAACTATTTACCTGATCTTAAAAATACATACAATTTAATATATATATTTATTTCCAGGTTATCCATTACCATGGAAACCCTATAACATGTGCATATGCATGCACATTTATCAAAAAAGCAACTCAAAAGGCTATGATTCATATGCTCAAAATATATAACAAAGGTCTCCATGTCTATATAAGTGTGTAACTTTTGTACAGTGAAACATAAAAGAAACAGTTCACCCAAAACGAATGTCATAATTTACTCAAGGCAGAACGACACCATTCACTTTTATTTTATGAAAAAAGATGACCGACTAATTTACTTCTCTAGATATTATTAAATGCACGGTGTTACAAGTTTTACAAAGTAGCACTTACATGACACATGCAACCAATACCTTATACTTAAAAGTCTTATACTTATGCAGGTGGTGTTATACAAGCACCAATATTCATTTTATTATGTTGGTGCCATTCATGCACTACAGTCAGTCACATGTTATTGATCTAAAGCTGACCTGTGTAACACAAGACTACACGCAACTTTTGTGTGCGTGCATGCGCGCGCTTTCCTGGCCTTAGTTTGGCCCGATGATGCTGCAGAGTGAAACAGTAGGAGGATAATTCATATAGAAACATATCTGTTTTATGACACCCAATGTGCTTATCTTACCCGGAGAGTAAAGCTCTGCGAGCTGTCGGGCCCCGGCATGCTGCGGTCCCCAGCGAGGCAAGGTGCTGTGCGCAGCCGCCCCATGTTCATTCCCGTTCGGATCCTCCTCTGCCATAGACCGCTGGCTGATCTCCGTCTCCGACAGCAGCGCCGCAGCCATGCTCTCTTCTGGTGGCCAGTTTTCACAGAACTTGCATTAATAATGACGTTATATCGGGCATTTAATAACTAATACACATGAGTTTGGGTTCAGCAGTGAATGACAGTGACACGCCTTCCCTGGTAAGCCGAGGTTCCTATCTTAGCGAAACACACCCGGAACTAAAATAAGCACGAACTGCCTGTCTGATACTTCGCTATAATAAACAGACATATTATAAGAAGTATTATTTACCTTGTTTCATCTCATGAGCTAAATGATTGATAAATATTGCTCCCCACAGGGCATCTGAGCCAGGTCTTTAAACTGTCCGATAGCCCGAATAAAGTGGATATTTGGAAAACTTTTCTTGTGCTCACTCACTGATGTGGTGTTCTTAGGGACAGTGGTAAAATGTGTGTTTGTGGTGTGACGCAAACAAAAAGAAGAAAAAAAGTTACAATCACTGGCTGCTAATGTCGGAGGATTGGTTTGATTAACAAAACGACATAATGTCTCAGATGTTTGTTAAAATAGTTGTATGCTTATACAGACATCGTCCCTTAAATGTTATGAAAATACAACAACGTTTGGTATTTTATTGATGGTCCCTAACAGCTCATGCGAGTCTATCACAAGACTTAGGGACGCTGATAAAGGAAACAAGCGTCTCTTGAAGCTAAATTGTTTAAGTACACCCGACTACTGTTCTACTTGTTGATAAGAAACAGATAAGGTTATCTCATGTGTATGTTAATGTGTTTGATTATGTTGTAGTGAAACACTCGTAAAGTAATAATACAAATGATAATATTACTGTACATAGTAACAAAACAAAACAAACAAAAACATATTTTAATATATAATGTATAACAGTATGTCACAAAAATATTTATTGTAGCCTATACATAGCACATACATTGCTTACATGTTATTGAGAAGACTTGCTAGCTCTGTTAAGCATCATATAATGTGGTAATGTTGGTGAATTTTCCTAATGAAAGTAGGCCTAATAATAAAGTGTTTTAGAGAAATTGTTTTTTTTTTTTTTTTCATACTAAGAGTCCTTGGGATGCTGAGAGACTGTGTGCGGGTCTGTAAAACCCTCTGAGGCTGTAAAGACTGACAAGATTGCATGGCTAAACCATCTCCTCAGATATTTGAAATAATTCTACCACAAAATACAAAGGTACAGTTTCCTTTTGCCCCATTTGGACATCTCCATTTACCATTTAAAATCCACACACTCTTAATACAGCACAGATTTAATCAACTTTTCACTGCATTACATTGAAATACTTGAGTCAAACACAAGCCCAGTTAAGGGCATCTTTCAATACTCTTGGATATTTGTGGGTGAAATCAGATGCTAGTTTCCAAGTATTTAGGAGTTACTCAGATGGTGTGCTGAACCCGGTTTCCCAAGCGGACCGTTTCAGAGACCCCCAGAGGCCTGTAGTGTATCAGTGCGTTCCGATGGCTGATTTCTGGGAACAGTACCGACCTTCTGTCCGGCTCAAGTTATGAGACTCAGCGGCCGAACCAGCTGCTTAAACACATGGATGCAATTAAAGCAGAAACTGCTCTGGTAAAAGAAACACTACTTTAAATAGATGTTCCTGTCCTTATTCGGCGAATCACAAGTCATCTGCTGATCACTGCTGGGTATTTCCTTATTAACCGAAAACATAACACATTTGCAATCATCATATAGTTCTGCATTATGAAACTGATTTTCCATAATACAAGATGAGAAATCTTTTCCTTTAAAATTGGATTAATAAATCCGATGCAGTGTAGAAACGACAGACTTTCAGATCATCATATTTTACAACTGAACTCGTATATGTGACTGAGAGCAGTATTGTTATCAGCAGGTCAATAATAATCCCACAATATTCTGTCTGCTCTGGATAACTGCTCATCATTTGTGTTTATTAAGTTAATGTTGTAAAACATATAAAATTGGCAAAGACTTTGATTCTGATCCTACTGCTTATCATTGAATTGAACACTGAAAGCAGCACGGATCCAGGTTTGAGTAAAACGGTGATTAGTGATACAATATGAATGATCTTCTCTTCTGAATTTGTATGATATTTATTATATGACCTGTAACCACATTAACATCTAGAAATATTGATATCGAACAGCATGATTAATGTAAGCACAAACTGCGTTCAGCCGTTCACGACGAGTTTTCATCGTTGTCGTTCACATTATCTGTATGTTTTATGAGCAGCATTACTGTAGCTCACTGATATTTATTGTTTAATAGAAAGCATGACAAGAAGAATAGAGCTCACACAGAGTCAGGGGAACAGAGCCACTCTAAGGAGTTCAGCTGCTTCCAAACGCTTTATCTGCACTTCGAAAGAACACTCACTTCAGATGCACAGATTCCCTTTATTCATGATTTATTTATTTGTTTATTTTCAACTGTACTAGTTTATTGCAATCTGGTTAATTCACATTTAAAAAGCAGACATCATCCAGTTGCACTGAAATCAAAGATATTCATTTTTACAACATCCATAAGGCCCATGTACTGGAAAATCCAATCAAAACCATTATGTTTTTTCTTTTTTTCTTTATATGTTTTTTTGTCTTTTTACTGTAATTAGAAAAAAGAAAATATATAACAATAATAATAGAAAGGAAAAATATTACGACTGGCAAGCAATCACAGCACAGCACAAGTACCTATTTACTGCAAGAAATAAATGGTACAAATAAATCAACAAATAAAGAGGGCTGAGAATATATGCCTTGAAAAGAACAAAATTGGCACGTATGAAGTTTGATACATGAAGCAACAGAGGACAAGATATGTATTTCTAGAGATTAAAATCAGGCAGAGGGTGTCTTTCCCTTCCATTTTTTTCATCTTTTGTCCCCAAAAATCAAGAAAAACCAAAAAGAAAACGGGGAGAAAATAAAGAACACACAACCAGGAAGAAGGGACAATAAAAAATACTGCACGTAGAATACCTTTTTCTCTCCATCTCCTTTTTTTTCCTCTCCTTTTCTTTTTTAATAGCATATCCCATTAATATTCATTCCCCACCGTTCGTAATAGCTGCGCCTGGTGGCGGAATCGTTAGAGTTTTACATGTGAGTAGCAAATGACACTTTGATTGGCTGTGATGTTGAAATGTTCCTCCCCCACCGGGCCTGGGTCGGGGTTCTAGGCTGAACCGGGAGTCCTGCGGGGCCGGGTCTCACTGTGCGTGCTGGCTCAGTGTGTGGTTCTGCAGGGGAACAGAAGAGAACACATGAGGAGAGAAATAATAAGCTACGTGCCCACACCTCCACCCGTCTCCTTCGCTCTCTCCCTCTATCCATCTCTCGTTCCATTTACCCACCAGGCCTGTCCGTCCATCTCAAGGCTAGCAGCCCCACTTTGACAGAGCCATGAGCAAACACCTTCCTTTCTTCCCGTTTTCTTTCTTCTCCACACCCTCCCATTAAATATTGGGCACATGTGCACTTGCGATCCCATTCATCCGCCCACGCGTTTCCGTACCGGCAGAAAAACACAACATTCATCCTCCGTTTGATTAAGAGTTCTCCGTTTCTGATGCAAAAACCCTGATTTGTTTATTGTGGAGTCTTCGATCCACGTTTATGAATCTTTATGTGATGCCTTCGTTCTATAGACTCCTGAGAACAGAGCGTACATTTATAATCACATATCAAAACCCTCCGTATTGAAGTGAAGAAGTAGGAGCTGGAAACAATTGCGTGTCAAATTCCAGCAATACATTAAACTCTTAAAAATAAAGGTTTTTCACAGAGATGCCATAGAACAACCATTTTGGGTTCCCCAAAGAACCTTTTAGTGAACTGTTCTTGGTGTGAAGGTCATTTCAATGGACCCGTTTGACATTTCTGGGGTTCTCAGAAGCAGAAATTTTACTTTTGTGTTCCCATTGACTCAAACAGCAAAAGAAACAATCCATGATTTTTAAAAAGAGGAAAGAAACAGAGATTGATTACATTGGTCAGAAGAGATGTCAAATTTGCCATTGTAGTAGAAACACCCTATCAGCAGTGTTAGCTAGTTATATAGTTAAGGTAACATACAGTAACAGAGTATATACATTATCACAAAGCATAGTGTTATAAATGTAACTTTTTTTTTTTTAAATGAAAAAAATGCAACGTTTACAAGAATTGTGGAAATGCATCCTTTTTCCACTATAAAGAAGTCTCCATGGATGTTACAGAGTCTTCATATAACCATAAACGCCATTAAAAAACCCTTTATTTTGAAGAGTGTATGGCGTACGCATCACAAGGACAGATGTGCACAAAAGACGCCATAATAGTGGAAAGGGGACAGAAGAATGACCTAAAACCGTGATCACGTACACAGATCAATCAGCCGTTGCGTGAGGGTTAAACACAAGCAGATATGCACAGGCTAAAGGGTTATTGTGTTGCCGCGGTCTCTCGGCAGCTCTGCTTTTCCGCATGCTTTTCCCTGGACCATAAACCCAATTCCCAGAGAAGAGCCGGCAATCATCCCACTTTCCCTCTCAAAGCTCCTTTCCAAGATAATCTCTCCAAGAGAGATAGGCTGTTTTTATGCCCCGATATAAAAAAACGGAAAGGGGGAGACAAATCTGAAGGATTAAACATGGTTTTTCGTTGATAAATACTTATTCTTATTCTTCGGCCTCTTATCTTATTGCACATATTTTGCAAATGATTGCTGGCGAAAGGGGATGGGCAGTTCCATCCGAGGAAGGCCAAACCACTGGGTCTTAAAACCCCAGACCGAATCAATGGCAGTCTGTCAGGGGATGCGAGTCTTGCGTCCTCCTTCTCTTTCCATCCCGGCCTCTCTCTCTCTCTCTCTCTCTCTTTTCCCGCCCCTCCTGCATGGAACAGAGAGGAGACGCGCACGAGGAGGGCTCTTGAGCGAGGAGACGCATCTCTCTGGGAGCCACTGACCCCATTATGAGAGCAAAGCACTTCTCCTTTTGCATTACGCTGCCTGCGCTGCCTTCCCCCTTCCAGCAGAGGCCAGCCTTGTCTATGTCTCGCTCTGAGATCCGGCGGAGAGGAGAACGAGATGGAGGTGCATATCGGACAAAACCCAAACATATTGTAAATCATTTGTCCTCATCACCAAGCACCTGTTTCGCATATTGGAATTACAACAAAACGTAACGGGAAAAAGCGGCAGCACGGTGAAACACATGAAAATAATCCTGGGACTCGCATGACAATGAGCAATGAGTCAATACAGCGTACCTGCCCACATTGTCACATGTGCACATGTCAAGAGCAACTAACGACCCAATTTACCCAAACCTGCCTTAGCCGAGTCCCCAAGAATATGCTGCTGCTCAATCAATTATCAGTTAGTCCCCACAAAGCCAATCCCTCTCCAAACGCAATCTTCACCTGCTGCAGAGCCAAACGAATATACCTCATACCACGGCTCAACATGAGACCAAATTAACATCTGGGTCGCCTATCTTTTCATTTACGCTGATGATCTTAACAACAAAAACAATAACACTAATAATAGTAATAATAATCTCATATCATTTAATCTCAATTCATTCCATACTGTCACTGTTCAAGCCTTCGTGATTTGTTTTAGATGTCTTAAATTAAGAATTAAGTATTTCACGCTGTAAAACCGATCATTTCGGTCCTACATTCTGATTGGTCGATACAGTGTGATCCAGCTTTGCTAAAGTCTAACCTCAGTCATGTCCCGATACCGTTCTCACTCTCTCAACCCTAATTTCCTGTCTACACCCCCCAAAAATATATAAATCTATGAAATAAATAAAATATAATTTAATTTATATAAATATAAATAATATTCAAATGTATTGTGTGTGTGTATGTATATATATATATATATACATACACACACATACATACACACACACACACACACACACACACACATATATATATATATATATATATATATATAAAATATATATATAAAATAAAAAGACCAAGTTTGAACTGGAGTGTATGCATCTGTGACAGAGAAAGGGAGTGTGTGTGTGTGTGTGTGTATGGTCTCCCCCAGGTTGTCAGGACTGTGTGGAGCTGTATTGATTTGGAGGTGGAGGGACAGAGAGGCAGTGTTGTTCCCTGGGGTCTAGGGTTACACCAGCACTGCAGTGGCCTGATGGAAACGGCACAGTAGGACTGGAAGGGTGCGGGGAGCCCGACCTTACATACAGTACACAACCTCCTTCATACACACACATAGATCCCTCACTTCACTAAAACAAAAGACATGTGCTCAGACTCCCCAGCGCACACATGCCTTTGTAGGTAACACACACGCGGCCACTAGCCACAATCAACATCCATCGCTCAGCTTATTTCATTATCTCTGGCATATAAGAGCCACTGTGGTATCATACATCTGCTCCGTCTAATCACACACACCCTTATAAATGCTACACACTGTTGGGTTTCAGCTGCCCAGCTCGCGCGCATCTATTTCCATCGCTCCGATATCTCTCTTGAAAGATGGCAGCTGATGTGTGGGCGATCAAACCAGCAACACTTGTTTAAATTAGTTAATCAGTGTGTTGGAACAAACACATTTTCAGGCCGGTCGCAGTTTGTTCTCTTCATCCGAGCGCGTTGTCGGGGGCAGCGCTATTGATTAAGCCACAGGCGATCGATCGCCAGAATGGTGTGTGTCTCTGAATCTGATAATGACTCGCAATATGACATCAGTGCAATGCAGCTGTAATTGATATATTCTTGAAGGGGTGGAAGTTAGAGCGAGAGAGGTGGGCAACACAGATGGAGGCTGTTTAAACAGTCATGGAAGAGCAGCGACTGAATGCGCCAAAACCTGCGCACGAAGTGTCGAATGAGTTGCATACCGCTATACTTTTGTACGAGAACTTGAAGAGCTTGCAAACATGCTAAAGGCTCGCTCACGGGTCATGCACCTTTGTTGTGACGGAAATGGGACGTCTTCCTCTGGATTTCAAGCACAGTTTTAGAAGCTCGTTGTAGGTTTATTCGTGACGCACCTCCACCGAGCGGACCTTCAATCGCAGCGACGTGAAGAGGGCATGGCGTAATGCACGGAACAGCGTCCTATCCCTTTCCCCCCTTGGCTTGGCGACGGAGCGGCGGGAGGCTGTTCGGTGGGCAGAACAGCCCCTGCGAGCTCAGTCAATATCTACGCTGTCATTGTTTTCCTAAACTGGTTATAAAAGAGAGGCTAAATCCTGCGGAGCTGTGCACTCCTGGGAAATATGGCCCAGTCACATTACTGATGCAGTGACTGCGAGACTGCTGCACTCACCGAGGGGGGGTGAGGAGGGGGAGAGAGAGAAGGGGGAGGC
Organism: Abramis brama; assembly: GCF_963993115.1. Classification (NCBI taxonomy): domain Eukaryota; kingdom Metazoa; phylum Chordata; class Actinopteri; order Cypriniformes; family Leuciscidae; genus Abramis; species Abramis brama. The sequence goes on from NC_139971.1 coordinate 34,791,312, forward strand.
GGTGGGGAGATAAAGATAAAGGAAAATCAAATCTACGTTTCCCTACACAGCCTCTTTTCACACACAGAGCATGCACATACAGCCGGACCGAGCGGCTGTCATGTCACTTTCAATCAGGGCTGTTCGTGTGCGCGAGCGTGTGTGTGCCGCAGGGCCCCTGGCTCCCGGCTCTGTGGTGCCCCCTGGGGACGGTGCAGTGTCAGTGAAACTCTAATGTGTTGGCTCGTTCTGCAAGAGCGAACAGAGCGAGAGAGAGAGAGAAAGTGTTGTTGGAGAGGGTGGCCGTTCTGTCAGTAAACTGTTTTTCGTAACAGGATTCTTTGGAATTACTGACGTCTATGAGCTGACCTCAGAACAGTGGAAAGCAGCCGCTACCCAGTTAAAACACAAAAAGAAGGCATATGCGTCCTGTGCTACATGATTCAGAACTGAAATTACATGATATATTTATATAATAAAAATGCATTATCATATAAATATACGATAAATTATGTCATACAATATATACATATACTATATATATTTATATATATATATATATATTGTATGACATCAATTTAGTATATATTTGAAATACAGACATTTTTATAGTAATTCATATAATTGAAATTGAAATTCATATTTATAAAAAAAAACAATAATTCTGGTACATCGTGTACAAAAAACAGAGAAGATCGCTCGAACTCTAATTATATGAAGCAATTAGAACACTAAAATGCAAAAAAACACTAAATAGTCAATATACCTGTGATCACACACACACACACAGGCATACACACACACTTCTAGAATGTAGTACATATAATATAAAAGAGCCACTTGGTACTCACTGTACTACTATATCCAGATGCTTGCTCACACACAAATGAACAGACAGTGTGTCTCTGCTATCGGCTTTATAAAGTGCTCTTAGTCTGTCTACTGTCTGTATGGCTAAACACAGACAGGGAGAGGAAATATTGAAGCTGATAGAAAGACATGGGACAGAGAATAAGATGAGAAAGGGGTTTATAGAGAGAGGTGGAGCATGAATGAGAAAGAGAGAGTAAAGTTCTCAAAAGAGGAAGAGAGATTGTGAATGAGTATGAGAGAAAGAGAGAGAGAGAGAGAGAGGTGGTGGTGGGGGAGATAGCGAGCGCAGCTTTGCTCTTAGGACGCAAGTCTGTCCCTCTCTGCTCTGTTTTTAACACAAAATGAAAAATCACCTTTGCCGCTTGGTGCACTTTAGAGTAGCTTATTTTTAGACCTGCTTGACAGTCTTCCAATGGCCGGAGACTAGCAGATGGGCTGTCTTAAAGCTTCATATGCTCCCAGCTCTCACCTCCCAGAGACAGGAAACTCACTTGGGAGTGTGCTACAAATAAATGCCCCCCTGCCCTGCCCCTGGATTCCCTCATCCCTCCCCTCTTCCCACCTACTCACACCATTCTCCACCCAGAGAGTGCCTGTCCCTGAATTTAGCACCTTCCCTGCAACCACGTCCTGTTGTAGTGAAGTGCACTACACCCACATCACTGTCCAACTGCTTTCCCCTTTCTGGCCTGACCAGGACTGGAGGCGTATTATGTGTGAATCTCAATGAATAAAAATGTAAACAAATATGCTTTTGACAGATGATCTAGTGATAAGCACCCATTGAGCCAAGGTGTTCATGTGGACGATCCAAGTTCGAATCAGGCAACATGTATAATTAATATAATATAATATAATATAATATAATATAATATAATATAATATATAAACACCTGTTCACACTTTCATTTGCGGTCTATTTGGTTTCATAAATTTATGCCTTGAGCATAATGCCTCATGGAGAGAGAAATCCAGGTGATATCAGTCAAAATCAGTTTTGTCATTTTGTTCTCTTTGAAAGGAGCGGAGGGAGTGATTCCACTATGACTGACCTCATCTGACCTCCGTGCTCCAGAGCAGCTTCTTCACATTCATCACTCACACACACACACGTGCCCCACCATCACACATGCTTTGTTTACACTCATACTGTACATTCTGTATATCTGACATTGGTACATCTCTGTCAAGCGCCAGGTTGCCAAATAAATACTAAATGTACAGGGGATTAATTATACAGTGATGATGTACATAAGCAACTGATGATGTAATCTTCAGCAACAGAGTAGAGCTGGTTCTAAAAGTCAACATATGCTGCCGGCTGTGTTTAATATAACATTTGACACATTCTCCAGGCATCAAATAACAGCACAAGACTGGCATACAGACAGACCCTTATCAAAATGTACCATCGCAACAATAATTTGTGGTCACAGGTGAAGCGAATATTGTCAATCATCTCCTAACAAGGCCACATAATCAAAGTCTATGTTCAGACTTCAGGCAAATAAGATTTGTGTGTCTAGACAACCAACCTATCTGCATGGGTTGCTTTGGTAAGGACGTAGGTGTACCCATGTATGTGATGAGGCTTTTAAAACGGATGCAGGAAAAATTGAGCTGTCCAAATAAGCACCGTCGAGTCACGGTGCAGAACTTCTCCGTCACACAAGAAAAACTCAGTGACGGAAGAAACTGAGGAAATATTTTGTGATATTACGTTCTGTAGTCACGGCCGGCTTCGCTGTGCAACTAAGTATTAATTATATTTAATTATATATTTAATTATACTAATTATATTAATATAATTTTAGTTTTAAATTGTAATAATATTTTAGAATATTACGGTATCTGTTTTTCGATTAAATGATGAATGCATCATAAGTGACATTCATTTTTCATGAGGCAATCAATTCCCGATGGATAAATTGTTGTCCAATGATTTTATCCTGTTCTCATTTTCACTCAAAAAACATTGTATTACTAAAGTAAAATGAGTTGAAAATACCATTTAATGTTAACAACTGTTGCTAAGCTCAATTTACCACAGTTCATATGGATTAACTATGATTAATGTGTGTATTTTGACAAAACTATGGTTAACATGGTGCGTGTCCTTTTTTGTAAGTAGTCTCTAATATAAAATTTCACACATTCTGCAGGCATCAAACAACAATGTGCAGACATAAAGACAGGCTACGTTCAAAAAACAACACACGCATGCATGCACACACCCAGACGGACATGCACACACAGTTGTGCTTTCGTGAGATCTGTGGAGTGTGGAGGTTCGAATGTTAGATGAGCTCGGTGGCCTCAGTAGAGCCGTGTCATGGGTGATAGCACTGCGCTAGGCTAACACTAGGCTACGCTACGCTAGCTGTGTTCTGCCACTCAGAGATGCACTCAAAGTACACACACTCTCTTTCCATGTCATAGCCTCACTAAAACCCTCCCTGATTCCCCTCAGGGATGAGGTTTTGACTCCAAAGCAGCCCTAAACTAAGACAGAGAGAGAAAACGCATTACGCGGTGAACGATGCAGTGTTCAGAGAGAAAGAGATGGAGAAAGGGCTAGTGTGTGTTATCTACAGCCAGTCAATGTCAACACTTTGTTGTCACAACGATACGTGAGCCTAGCAGGCAGAGTGCGAGTGAGAGCGAGGAGGAAAAGAGAATAGGAGAGTGTGTGAGGTGTGCTGTCAGAGCTGTGTGATTTATAGAGTGTGCTGTCAGCTCCAGCTGCTGAACCAAAGTGTCAGGTTGAGAGAGACCCCTACCAGTTTCTGTGTGTTACGAGAGAGAGAAAAATGAGATGGAGAGAATAAGAGAGACAACTTTTTTAAAGGCCATATTCTACACTTCTGTAGCACTGAAATGTTTTCCACCAGTGAAGTCCAATATTAGTGAAGCTTTCTTGAAACCAAAGAAGTTGCAATTTTGTCCTGTTCTGTCTTACCATGCCACAACAAACAATTTATATGTTCATATCGAACTCAAAAACAGGGTGTCATGTGACAATACACAGCCCATCAGAAAAGTTCTTTGTTTGGTCGTTCTCACACACTCTTTGTTCCTTGTGGAAAGTAAGGGATTTGTCATCTGATAATATATAATTTTCTAAACTATAATAAATAATATAAACTACTATATAATAAATAATATTCTAAACTCTCCTCATTTATATTTGTTGATTAATATACATTACTTGGGATTACTTGGGATTTTAGCGCAACATGTCTGGTCACAACATGGTAGAATTAAACAAACCATTTGACAATAAAGTCACATTAAAATTCTGGGATTAAATGTATCTCATTCAAACCTAATTTAAATCTAAATTTAATTTAAAGATGAAAATAAATGTACGAAAGTAAAAAGTAAGTGATTTTCAATAAATAAAAGATTCATATTTTTTAGGTTTGGCCTTAAATGGATAGTGAATCCAAACCTGTTTAAGTTTCTTTCTTCTGCAGAACACAAAATCAAAAATTTTGAAGAATGTTTTTCTCCATACAATGAAAGTCAATGGGGTCCAAAACAGTGAGTTTCACTGCGTGGACAAAAAACACTGAGATATTTTTCAAAAAATATCCTCTGTGTTCCTCCAAAAAATGTCAGAATTTTCATTTTTGGATAAACTATTACTTTAAAACTTATAAGAATGATGTCTAAAATGAAAAATCTTTTACATTTTAATTTAACCCTGGAAATAAACAAAGTTAAAGGACTTTGAAAAATCTAAATAAATGTATTGAAATACGCGAATTAAAAGTTTTGGCCTAAAATTAAAAATGATAATTCTGTCATTATGTGCTCACCCAAACCTGAATGACTTTCTTTATTCTGTGGAACAAAAAATAAGATATTTTGAAGAATGTTTTAGCTGATTTTGTCCAAAAATGAAAGTCAATGGGGTCTAAAACAGCATTGGTCTCTACTGAATCCATTGCACGGACAAAAAAAATATTGTCGTCATACAGTTTTGGAGCAGCATGAGGGAGTAAATAATGACAGAATCTTCCTTTCTGGGTGAAGTATTCCTTTAAGATCAAGTCTTCTCATCTGTTATGCTATGTTAATGAGCGAGGCAAACAGAGTGAAGTATCCACAGTTCCCAAACCCTCCAGATCACAGCTGCGCTCAGTGTGCATGCGCACGCGTGTGCGTCGAGCGTTGAGAGTGTCGAGCAGCGAGAGTCATCTCACCGACAGCGCTTAGACTCATACGTCACTGTCACAGCCACGACAGTTCCAGTCCCGAGCTGGCAACCCACACACGAGACAACAACACACACCACGCAGTGCAGAGCTGTAGCGCCACAGCACAACCCTGCTCAACTGTCATATCTGACTGGGGCATGTGCTGTACACACCCCCTCCTTCTTCTGTTGTCTTCACATTTTCATTTCAGCTCGCTTTCTCTCATGTTGCGTCTCAACATATCCTTCGCTCTGTCTGTGCGTTAAAGGAACAGGCTATCATGAGAGATGGATATGAGAAAACGCTTTATAGTGATCCCAGTGGACACATCTCTCTTTTTTTCCCCTCGCTCTTCCTTACCCCCCTCCCTCTCTCCCTTTCCATCTCCCTCTCATGCCAGTCCCCAAATTATTTAATTTAGCACAGACACCATATCTCCCTATGTGCCATCCCGCTGAAGTTCTCTCTCCCTCCACGTCCTCCTCCCTTCTTTCCTCCACTTTATAGATTGTTCCAAGCAGGGGTATTTCGTGACAGAATCAGGAGTGTGGGTGGGTTCACTGGAAAATTTGCAAAAAGGCATTTACTTCATTTTTATCTCAACATAAACACGCACGTGCACGCTCGCAGCCGAAACCGATGTCCCACGTTGTAATAAATGAATGCGAATGTGTTGATTTACTCTGAAGATTAGTGCCGCCCCATGGTGAGTGTTTTTGATTTGAATTCGCCAGGCCGGAGCTTTGTTTGAATCTTTGTCTCAGCAAGGGCAGAGCAACAAAACAAATGCAAACAGGTAAACAACTTAAACATGTTCTCTCCGATTCTAGTTTACTCCAATGTCCACCAGCCACCCACCGCCAGGAGAATTTCAATCAAAAACAGAGTGGCAATGTAAGTCTGTAACACCATGACACACTTCTTACATGCTCCTGTTTGGTATGCTAACTTCCTACATACTTAGATAACGGAATGCATTAGCAAGTGGTTTCATTAGTTCATTATTAACTCTTGGCTACATTTGCTATTTTTCGTGTTCTCATATCATGGCACTAAATCCATTGGAGAGATCCGAGACCTGGGACTCTTCATGTCAGAAGGCTCGCGGATGTCGCGGTCTTCGAGAGGGAGCTGTTCTAAACACAGGGCTCATAGCTTTAGCTGGAGACACTACTGCAGTCCCCTGACAACCCTTCCACCAGCCAGCCAATCAGCAGCAGGTAAGGTGGATTTGAGGAGCTGTAGGCATGTGTGTGTGTGTGTGTGTGTTGGGGTTAGGGCTCTGAAGAGAGCCCTCCAGATCCCCATTCTAATAACGTACATTGCCACTCCAGACGCAAGGGCAGCTGGGACACGCACACACACTGGCACTAATAAAATTGAGCATCACAATAGAAACCTATATCAATATCTACAGCACACAAAACCAGATTCAAAGCACACCAGACAAACTCTCCATGTACATTATGATTCTAATTTGACACATAATGGAACAGATTCTATGAATGTTTTTGGAGCTCCTACAATTCTTAACTCTCTGATTTGCTTAATGTGGGTTAGCCTATATGAGTAAAAATGTGCCCATTTGATCAAATGCTAATGTTAATTCTAGTTTAAGTCAGATTTGATGTATTCTGAAGAAAATGTCAGTGGTCCTAGCCCTTTGAATTTGCCTGAGTGTTTTTAGCACAATGCTATGTTGTTGCTTCTTTTATTAGCATATTGCTGCACGTATTGCTTTTTATTTTGTCTATATTTTATATATACCACGGTTTTTTAAATGTTTTTGAAAGAAGTCTCAACTTGCTTTAATATGTCATTTTCTTCTTGTGATGGCAAAGCTGAATTTTCTGCAGCCATTACTCTTCAGTGTCACATGATCCTTCAGAAATCATTTTAATATGCTGATTTGGTGCTTAAGAAACATTTCTTCTTATTATCAATGTTGAAAACAGTTGTGCTGCTTAATTTTTGTAAAAACTGATACATTGTTTTCAGGATTTTCTAATGAATAGAAAGTTCAAAAGAACATAATTTATTTGAAATATAATCTTTTGCTAAAGTAAAAGTCTTTACTGTCACTTTTAATCAGTTTAATGAATCCTTGATGAATAATAAAAGAAGAAAATTCTGACCCTAAAATTGAACAGTAGTTTATATATAACCTTAAAATACTTAGGGTTAGGGATTTGAACAAACCTTTAACCCTAAATATGACCAATAATAGTAGAGGTTGAGAAACGATCTACCTCATCTCCAAAAAGTGCAATACAGAATATGAATTGTAGTTCTATGTCATATAAGCTCTTCCTCCACCTCTGTGAAAAATGGAAAGTGTGTGAGAAAGCGAGTGCGTGTGCGCTCCACTGAAAGCAGCCTCCTTACATCACTCCACTTAGTGCTGTATGAGAACTCAAATATTCAACACTTTCGCAATGTCAAGGGGGGGGAGACAAGGAGGCATCAACAAACAAACAAGTGCAAAGACCCCCCTCCTTCCTTCCATTCACACACACACACACACACACACACACACACAACGATCCATCCAAACTGCTGAGTATGGTTAAATATTAACCAGCGCTAAAGGAAATACCATACACCCACGTGTGCACACACATGCCAGCGGGGAAGGGATACAGGGCATGGGGGGGAATGCGGCGCCCCCTGGAGGGCTCAATCAGAACCGGTAGTGTGTAAAAATGAGGCGCGCTGTCAGAGAGTGACAGCAGTGCCTATGGAAGGGCCGAAGGGTGGGCGGTTGGGAGTTCACCTGGGGAAACAAAATAACAACTGAAAGAAAATCTACACACACACACTTGCTCACACAAAAAGTCTCTGAAGTTTCTAACAAAGGAGTGGAGGATCCAGCAGAGTAGGTCTAGCTGCGCTGATCGGGGCGAAGCATCACTTATTTACCAGCTTACATCTGCACTATTTATGGGGCACCAGGGAGAGGCAGAAAGGAAAGAGGGAGACGGAGAGAGAGGGGTGGGTGGGGGCAACACAGAGGGGCTAAAATATGCATGGGGGCTGGCTCTTCTGGGAGCTAGAAAAAAGAAAATGGGAAAGGGAGAAAGAATGAGAGACATAAAAAGGCGAATGAGAGAGAGTTGGAAACAGTTTGAGGAAGGGAGGGAGTTGGTGGGAGTGCGAATGAGAGAAAGAATTAGAGACAAGATAAAGGATGGAAGCAAAGTTTGCCATAAGGGAGAGGGGGATGATACAGTAACGTGTCTTGCAAAGGCTCATGGGAAGGCGAGGATTAACTCAGAGTGGGACCGCACTGGGAGGGCATGCTGGGTAGGGCACACAGGCCATGCCCGTCCATTCCATTCAGTCTTGTTAACAACATACACACACGTTTAAGTCTCATTTCACCTGGGCAGGAGCATGGTAAAACCCGGGTGTCGGAACGGAGGCTGACTGCTCTATTCCTCACCGCCGTCACCGCTCAGGTGGGCCTGGAGTGGATGCGGGGGGACGGAGCGGATGGGAGTGATGGGGCGCGCCCGCTGAGCCATGGGCTGGTGAAAGTATCTCGGTTGGCCGGCCTCAGGGTGAGGCAGACAGTGACCGACAGGGTCCAGTGCTCCCCCTGCTGCTAAATGGACTGACCGGCCATATGCCCAGCGCCGCCGGCCTTATATCACTGTCACGCCGCGGCCGGGGGCTCACGTGGAGGGGTGGGGTGTTTGAGCCATGCAGGAGATTTAGGTCACACCCCCCAAGCCCCTAAAATATTAAGTCATGGACCTGAGTAAGCCATTAACCTCACTCCCTGCTACTTATGAAGACCCACCCACCAACACACACAGGCGGGCGCTGGAGGGGGCTGCAGGAATGGTGGCCCATAGCTCACAAAGATGAATGTAACTTGGGCTAGGGCAGGATGCAGCTGACCCCAGCGGCCCCGTGGCAGCCACTGTGGGCTGAGTTATTCACAGTCCTCCCCCTACTCAATCTGTCTGCCCCATAATCAGCACAGAGAGAGAGGCCGATAGAGAAACAATCGCCTCCATATACTGCCACTGACCTAGCAACAGTATATTAACATTAGTTTTCAGCAGACATATTTTATATTTCATGTTTGGCCTTTATGTTTGCCACTGAAGGAGAGAAATACTATCGGAAAATGTTGAAAGATTCAAACTCACACCTAAAGCTCTGCTACCTAAGCCGAGCCTAACAGGAACCGGAAAACTATCAGGTTTGGGTTAGTACATACTGTACAATTAGGGACGTACCAAGCCTGGGACGGGGCCCAGTGTGAGTTAGAGGAATCAGGGGCTCCCCCTCGGTCCATTCGCTGCCTGGCTCCCTTAAGTGCAGGGCCCGGTGCAGTCGCACCAATTGCACTGCCCTAAGGACGGCCTTGCATACAATACAGAACTTCTGGTCTATATTTTTATAATACCTGAGTGAGAATCTAGCCAGTTGTGCACAATGAGTAATAAAATTTAATTTAAGGTTACAGGTTATATATTTGCTTGGAAGAAATTAGCTGGAAGAAGGAATTATAAAGAGTTTAAATGATGTCAGGTACAAACTGGGTTTAGCATCAAACTAAAGCCTTGTACAGACCTTGTACAGAACCGCTAGGCTCCAACAGCAAAAACTTTCCTTTCTGACCAATGCAAACTACAAGCACCTACAGAAGCTGCAGTACATTAAGATTACTGTTAATTTAGCACATTTTAGTTGGGGCATGTCGGCTAACTGCAAGGCTCCAACACCAACACTAAAGGCGCGGTCACATTATTGCAAAAAAGGTCCATTGTCTATTGTCTACATGGCAATTTCCTGTGAAAAACATTAAGAATCTGTATGAGGAAATGTTTCATCCTTGTGCGAAATTCCAGATTGCGTAGAAGTGACTAGATTTTGCCTGTGAGATTTTGCAGAGCAAAGGTATATATGACCACATTTTAATGCAAATGAGAGTGCTCATAAGGCCACAATCACACTATGTATCTTAAACTACATTACATTTGGTCCACTCCAATACTCAATACTCCAATCCAAGAATATCTCCAAAAATGGTCATAAAAATCCTTCAACAATACTGAATACAGCGCTGATACTATCAGAGTGTTGCACCACTAAAGACGAGTCCCTAAAGGGGAATTAACCGGTTAGCAGTAACTTTTTTAACCAGCACATTTAGTTCTAGCCCTTTAGAAGGGACTGAGTGGGAGGAAAGTGTGTGTGAGAGAGAGAGAGATTTAAATCCTGCCTGGCCCTTAGGCTTGGCTGAGATGTCTGCATTTGTGTTGGTGCTAAAATTGATACTATTTTTCACCTCATAGCTCTGTGATATCTCCAGCTAAACTTGAGTCAGCAGATGTGTCTCACTGCTCTGCCATGTCTGCTTCCTACGGGAATAATTACCACGGGCCAGGAACATCCAGAGGTGCTTAAAACCAACCATAGACAGTAGAATGTCTGTATTTCTATACAAAAAAAACCATCTTTTTGTTGGGCAATGAAGACACAAAACTCCTGACCAACAAAGAGCCAGACTGCATTGTGATACCAAACAATGTCAATAAAGGCTGTTTATTTTTTAAAAGCATAAAAAAAAATTAAAAAAGAATTCTTAAAGTGTGTTAACATCAACAGCGATTAGCAGTGACAAACTGACTAGAAGTCAATCATTTTCAATAAGAAGTGGTTTGAGACAACATGAGCAATAGCAAACGTTGGCGATGAAACAAAGTTAAGGATTAAATCGCTGTCAGTGTACGTCAAGGCATATAGTCATGGCAAAAGGAACGGGATGTTAGGTACCACAGTGTAAAAAAAAAAAAAGTTCTACCAAAAAGTGTACAGCACTTTGTAAACGTGTGTGGTAGTGCTTGCTCACTGAAGACTATATGTGTGTGTGTCAGTCTCAGAGTGGAGGGGTTCAGGGCCTCCCTCAGGGGACTCAGATAAAGGATTCAGTAAAAGAGAGAGAAAAGACTATACCTATCACAGTAGAAGAGACAGAAAGAGAAACAGATACAGAACAAAGACAAAAAGAAAGAGAATGAAAAAGGGAAGAAAAAGAAACAGAGACTCATCCGGAAAGGAATAATGTCAAGTGGACAAAGTGTGTTATTGTTACAGTAGCCAAACGGCTTTTGATGAGCTGTCAGACATCAGATTGTGCTGTGAACTTGAGCGTGAACCTGTAGGGCATACAGTTGTCTGTACAGTATCTCTAACTGCTCAAGGCCATCGGAACTGTGATTAGTGTACATTCCTTCATATATAGTGCTTAGTGATGCAGTGGTTCTTAACTGGTTTTGTTTGATTTTACACAAGATGTGATCCAACACAGTTCCAAAAGAGTTCATTATAGTAAAACATTTAGAAAACAGAAAACCTTTCAAATAAAAATGATAAATGCATTAAAATACTTAGTTGCAATATATTTATTTATTTGGTTGCAATATATTTATTTATTTGAATAGAGAGAGTTTCCACTATACTAGTTTCCACTGTCCTAATGTGTGTGTATATTCACAATGTCTAGGAACTATGTCTATGACAGTCTGTTTTTGTACATGCATTGTAAATGTAGCAAGAGTGGGCCTGGGACAGCATTCCCAGTTGTCTGCCCTGACGATGCGTGTGTGTGTGTGTGTGTGTAGATGAATGTGAGTTCCAGCAGTCACAGCAGGTGGTGTGATTGATTTGCAGAGTAATGGGTCTAATCGTTACTGGCTTGAGGATGCACCTTGTTTTCCCCTTTAATTCCCTTATTAGCTGTGATCTGTGTCACATCTGTGTCTATCAGGACTAACTGAGATTGACTACAGAATACAATATTACAAACGTCACAAAGCAGATACACATTTTGCTACTACAAGGAGATTCACTGCACATATGACAGATAAAATATGATTAGAAAACATTAAAACATGAACATCAGAAGTTCTTACACGGCTTCCTGGAATAGTTAATTCTGACTGGTCTATCACGGCACAAATATTTTTCTTACATAGCCGTTTCTAGATTCAAGTTTTTCTTATCATTACAATTCAATTGGCTTTGGAAAGTATAGAGTTACTTGTGAGTGTATTAGGAACTGTATCAATGCATAGTTTACATCGAATTGTAAGAGCAATATTTTGATACTTGCTGATAGTGAAGTGACGTGCGCATTAAGGAAAATATCTGTTACAGTTTGCCCTTCTTTTATCCACCATTTTTACCCAGAAGAAAATTCAGCATTTTAAGCTTTAGTAAAACAACCTTTTTGTTTATCCAGGACTCCATGCGGTGACACATGAAATATTGTTGACAGTGAATGAAAAAAAGGGGACATTTTTTTTACATTTTGGAGTCATATTCCAGAAAGACATGCTTTTGTTGAACTGCCATGTGATTCTGCATTACTCACCTGGAGCTCAGTTTGGAAGAAGAACTTCTGCGGACACTGGGAGCAGTCGTATATCTTGTCCTCCTGTCCGTGGACGGCAAAGATGTGCTGCTGCAGCTTATTGGCCTGAACAAACACTGGGGGGAAAAGACAGAAGGGAAATAGCAGTCAAACGATTGGCTGAAACGCTTTACCCAAGAGTGTATGGCGAATTGACTGTGAAAATAGCTGATTCGATTAAGAACTAATCCTGAGTGAGAAATTAAAAAAAAAGAAAAATCCATGACTACCAACTTTCACGCTTTGGGTAGGAGAGGGAGAATAAAAATAATGAATTTTTTGGATTTGAGACGATGTGTCGACACTGAAGAAAGTGGAAGGGGGAGGGAACGTTCTCAAATGAAAAGCTCTCAAACTCTCTTTATCGGAGAGTAGGGGATGACAGCCGGAGATGGAGGGAGAGACAGAGACAGACTAAAGTATCCCCACCAGACCTTGTGATATTTATCAATAAATCATTCCTCTATCCTCGGGTTTTTAAATTCCGTTCGTGTATTTTTTTTGTTTTTTTTGTTTCAGTAAACTTAAGTTTGCTGTGTGTGGAGACTATGAATTATTGAGCGTCCCTGGAGGAGAAGGCATCCGCTTACTTATTCATGAGCCACACAGGAATAGTGTTAAAGTTTAAAAGAGGACTGCGTACCTGTAAGGGAGGAAAGGGGGAAGAGAACGTGGTGTAGCCAAACAACTCGGTAAAGGTGAAAGAAAAAAACGGAGAACTAATCCGCAAGGAGGAAGAGAGAGCGGGAGACAAAGGGACGGACAAGGCGAAAGAACAAACAATTTGATCAGAGGGGTGGAGAGAAGGATGAACAGAGGAGTGAATGTGAGTGTACGGTGAATATAGATGAAGATGGAACTGGAAGAGGAGAAATAAGGAATGGGTGAAGGAAGAAAGAGATGAATTGAATAAAAAAGAGTGCATAATTATCTGGAGATCGGTGTGTTGCAGTGCTGGGGACAATTTGGCCTCCAACACTGGTCTTTGATGTTGACAAGCTCAAGTAATGATTTCTGATTCCCAAAGGTTGGCTGACAAACATTTCAAAGTGACTTTCAAACTTAGTGTGAGGAGAAGCACACACACTGGGCCTGTTTAACTAAATGCACACGTACGCGGAGGGTCCTACCCTGGAGAGTGAGAGCGGATTACACTGACTTTCTATAAACCTGCCCTTTATTCTCTGACCTCTCCTCTCCTGAACACACACACTCACTCACCAATGGATCTTCTTACCTCAAAGACATTCAGCATGACAACTGGCCTACAGAAAAAGCTAGTAGTTCATATGAGATACTTTACAGCGTACAAAACGGCTGTTATGATTTGATGAAGCCAGTTAACAGCGGGCTCTTGTTTGCCTATTCTACTGCAGTGCCTTCTGGTCCAGTGAATGTGGGACGTCTGACAGGGGCTCGATCTGCCCAGGGGTCATGAGTCCCACCAGGCATCACAGCGGGAAGATCAGCTCTCATTAGCTTTAGCATCAGCTCAGCAGGATGTCTGCACCAACCGCAGCCTCCTGTCTTGGCCACGTTGAACTTTATTAACCATTCTGTGCTTCTGCATAAGAGTGTGTCATAATATCTCGCTTCTATCTCAAGTCTAGAGAAACTGATCTTGATTTACATAATAGTATGTATATACAGTATGTGTGTATATTTTGATCTTTATGAATTCTAGAAGTTGATCCGTGTTCTCAAAGCAAATCCATGCCTGGTCTTTCCTCTCTCTCACCAGGATGAACAATGCATTTAATAGTTAATTCAGTTCAATTAGCAGGACAAGGAGAAGAAATGGAGCAGAGGAATGGAGGGGGGAGGAAGGGGGGGTTGGTATGGTGGAGATGAGGATGAGATGGAGAGAAGGGGAAAAAAGAGAGAGAAGAGACGAGAAAACTAAAAAATAAAAGAAATGAGACAAGAAGAGACAAAGAAAGATGAAAAAGAAAGATGTGACAAAAAGATGACAAAAGTAAAAAGAAGAGAACAAAGAAATTAAGTAAAGAAATTAGACAAGAAGAGAGAAAAACAGGCAAGAAAACGAGAGGAGAATTTTTTTAAAGGAAATGAAGAAAAGAAAAGACAGAACAAGATGGAAAAAGGGAAATGGAACAAAAAGAGACAAGAAGAGAATTATTAGATGAGATAAAAACAGACAATAAGAGAAAGGTTGAAAAACTGAAAAATGAAACGAGACAAGAAGTGCAAACAGAAGACTAAAAAATAACAAAATAAAATAAATGAGACAAGAGAGACAATGATATGGCACAAGATGCAAAGAAACTAAAAGAAAGAATGAGACAAAAAATACATAGAGAAGAGATTAGAAGGAATGAAAAACCAGGCAAGAAGGGCTGAGACAATATGAGAAAAGAGAATGAAAATTATGATGAAAAGAAAAAGAGATAAGACAAGTAGAGACAAAACGATAACAGGTTGAAAGACAAGAATAGAAAAGATGATAAAAAAGTAAAGACGTGCTTCTGCATGTGATCCTTCATAAGGGGATGTGCTAAATGGTGCTTATTTGAGTGCAGTTGGCCACATGCATGGCTATGTGACCGTACACACTGAGTGCAGTTACCCTGTCATCACTGGCAATGTGTATCCCCCACCTCCCCCCACTCTTTGACTGCCCCTGACCCTACGACCTCAACCCCACCAACCCCCCGGGCCGGACCCCTCACCTGTAAAGCAGACGGGACACTTGAAGGTGCCTCCCATGCCCTCGAAGCTGTGCTCGATCAGGTGACACAGGAGCTTGGCCGGAGAGTCAAACATCTGGTTACACAGCTTGCACTCATGATTGATGCCTTCCTCTGCAACACAAGATGACGATACAACAGGTTACACACATTGGAGGGGTCAGATAGAGAGAATGAGAAACAGAGAGACACAGACACATGCTGCCAAAAGACAAGGTACGACATTTTTACACATTAACTGTCTGCCAGGGCGTCTCGTAAGTGACCGGTCGAAGCCTTTTCAAGATCTCTCGAGCGAACGGGGTCATTTTTCTGTTTCTTTCTGTCCTTGCACATCATTTGTGGTCCCAGGCTTATAATCTTCAGCTCTGGACAGTATGACCACACGTCCCGTCCCTCCTCCCCCTCCTCTGCCCAGTGCCGTCTCTTTCCCGGCCGGTAATTGCCTGCTGCCCCCCCAGTGCTGCAGGCTCTGTGCCCTCCCTCTGCCCGCTGCTCTATTTTAAGCTTGCCTGAGTGACATCAGTGCCGCCCCCTGCTGGTGTGGGACAGATGAAAGGTGGGCGTTGTGTCCTGGCTGGACGCCTCTGCTCTCGTCTTATCACCCACCCGCCACACAGGCCTGAACCCAGCCCGCCTGCCTGCGCTCCATCAGACACCCACCGCCAGACTCCCACCCTGATCCCCCAAGCCCCTAACTGAGCCCTGGGGTATGGTAGACGCCAACACTGCGCCATCTCCCAGACCCGTCTTCTCAAAGCGTCCAGCACCCCGCTAGCACATGCAGACAGGCCCAAAGAGTCCTGCTGCTGAGCTACAGGGTGCGTGGAGGGTTAATAAAGTCTTCAATCATATATCCCCACCATCACCCTGACCTCCACCTCCCACCCCTCCCTTCCAAAAGCCACCTCTGCCGATTCCAATCTCTGCTCCGTCTCAAAGGCCCACACAAGGGTGCTCTAATCCCCGTTTGAAAGGAGCGGGAGGATAGGCGGAGGGGGCAGTGATGGGGGGGGGGGGGTGATTTGGCAAAGGCACCGCTTTGGTCTGTCCTCCCCCACTGCCTACTAAAAGACATTGCGTTCGGGAGGGGGGGGAGAGAATTCCTTTCGGGGAGAATGAAAGCAGCAGCAGACAGAGGTTACGACTGAGTTTAATATGTCACATGCCTTTTAGAGGAAAATCTGCTCTAGTTCGGGGGCCATGGTTTGAAACGGAACCAGATCATCTCGAGATTCAAGATGAGATCCGTTCTTTGGATGCAAACCGAACGAACAAGAATAGGGATGAGAAGGATGCAACACCAAGTGAAAAATCTATTCCTTATGACTGGGTTTAGTGTGTCAAATGCCTTTTGGAGGAAAATCTGAAATACAGTAGTTAAGGGAATGTTCTGTACTAGACGAGCTCCAGTCCACGGCTGTGAATAAACCTCATACTTTACACACAAATAGAGACAAGAGGGAAGCAAGACCAAAGTGAATGCACTGCAAAAAAGAAAGAAAGAAAAAACTATCCTTAGTGAGCATTTTTTGTCTTATTTTTTATGATTCTTATGATTTTACTTGGATCTTGTCTTATACAAAACATTTTCCAAACCAGTGAAGAGTTTTCTTTAAAAGGCGTTGGACATGCTAAAGCTAGTCACATTGCACATAAAAAAGTTTTTAATTCGTGGTTTTCCAGTTAAAGTATGTACAAATTCTTGTTACAAGCAACACTGCATAATATATTAAGAATATAATATAACAATATAAGTGTATTTTGTCTTAATGCACTGGCAGTTTTTTTAAAGTATTAAAACAAAGTATTAAAATACTGACTAAACATACCTTAAACAATTAAAAACGCCTTTTTTGCATAGGGACTAGCTTTAGTATGTCAAATGCCTTTTGAAGAAGAATCACCACTAGTTTTGGGGAACTTTTTGCACGAGACCAATGCATGGATGCAGATGAACTGAATGAATCCTCTTTGAGAAAGATCGACACTACAAAACGAGACAACTAGATCGACACTACAAAACGAGACAACATCTGTTCCGTAAATAAGAACGGATCAAAGGACATGTACATGCACAGAAACGAGAGGGAAGCGAGACCAAAGTGAAAAATTGGGGAAAATGAGAGAAGGAGACTTAGAGGAAGAGAATTCTGCTAAAGAAAGCAGAAAGCAAAGGGATAATTGGGCTGTCCAACACAAAGTAATGGTAGCCAAGGGGCCTGTGAGCATGTGTGTTTCCGCATGCGTGTGTGTGCAGTAAAAGTAAGCCTCTCTCTGAGAGAACTGCAGTTGATCAGTAAGTACAGAACATGCTCCATCATCTATTTTCCAGTCTGCGCAAAAACACTAAGCTCTCCACTTCATTGTCTGTGTGTGTGTGTTTGTGTGTCTATATGAGAGAGTGATGGGGCTACGTTGGGATTACCGTTGCTTGTTACTGCAAACCAGACTAGTGCTGTCAGGGAGAGCATTTGATCAGTGAGGCTGACACAAAGGTCTCAGAGAGGGGGACTGCAGTGTGCTAGGGGAGCCATCACACCACTAAAGAGGAGAAGACAGACGTGTAGAGTGCAGCAGAGGGCCTAGGAAGTGCATGACAACAACACGCTCTTTCATAACTGAAACTAACTGGGGGTTAAAAAAAGAACAAAAGGACTTTACAAGCACTGCGACACATCGTGAAAAGCAAACCGAAGAGATTTCAGAATTCCTTCCCTTCATCTCGGAAAGCATTGATGCTTGGCATGTTGTTTATATATATACATACAGTGTTGTTTGCATGTCACTATGTAAAAAGGTTGATTGAAAGCAACCAATTTCTTCCCTTTATATGTGGCTTTGTATCCGATTACGATATAGGTTAAACAATTTAATTGCCATCCACCTTTTGTCCTCGAAGAATTTCACCCCATATTCATTGCTTAATAGAGCCTGTGCTAAGTAAAGCAGGAAGGGAAGGAAGAACAGGAGGGAAAATAGAGATATAAGAGCAACTTGAGGCAGGGATGTGCGTCTGAGAGAATATTTAACTGGAATTGATATGGAAAAAAGAAAACTGGCCGCCTCTAAAGGTATGCAGCATCTTAATTGAGAAACGGCATGAAGCCTCCACACATTCGCAGAATCACTGATGAGGGCTTTCCAGGACATCGATAGAGGGAGGGAGGAAGAGAGGGAGTGCGAGAGAGAAATGGCAAGAGGATCGAATCAAGAAAACAGCGATCGCGCAAACAGATAGGTGGAAAGCAAATGAGTAAAGGACGTATTCATGTGGTATTCCAGGTTGTTATTCCACCGACTGAGCAGGCCGACTCTCTTTGCCGTTGCGCCTCTGCAGTGGATGCTGCTGCAAAGCTTGGCCAATGTGCTTCCAGCTAATTGACCAGGGGGAGCCAGGTGGCGCCCTGGCCTGCGCCGCTCCTCTGGGACGGGCCCATCTATATGAGAGTGCCTCCCTCCTTCCATCTTGCTCTCTCTCTCCACCCATAACCCCCTGTAGCGTGCACTGGCACACAAATGAGCTGTGTAGATGGGAGCTGCACATCCCATGGGGCTCAGCACCTCTCGCCTGGCCCTGAGGCCCGCGGCCCCCGGATTGATGGCCTGAGCGGTAGAGAGGCAGAGCGGGAGAGCTGTGGGAGACGAGGGGAAGGAGGGGAGCGAGCTGGGGCGAAAGGGGGTGGAGGTAGCGGGCTTCTCTAGGGGGTGAGCTCAAGGTGTGTTGCCATGGCAACTCAGAGAGGGAGAGCAGGGAGAAGCGGCGGCGTGCTGAGCTTGACCCGTGCTGGTGGGGGTGGCAATGTGGGCCAAAACCGAGTGCACACACACACGCACACACTCCTACTGCAGGGCTAGGGGGGTCTCGAGAGCGCTTGCTTCCTACTCTTTCCTTTCTTTCTTTCTTACGCACAAACACCGAGTGCTGCATTGCTGAAACAATCCCAGGAGCCATCTCTCTACTTTCACACTATTCACGCACACATTGACTCAATCCTCAACGTCTCCTTTACACACAACTTTCATTCATGCCCGAAAAGTTAAACCCAGCCCTCGGTGACTCAACAAAATATACATGTAGTCCGATGGCGATGCTGAGAGCAAAGTGGGGGACACGACTAACTCATCCGTGTTCTTTCCTGGCTGTCGGTCTGATTCACACGTTTCCTATTATCTGCAGCAAATATTTCCGGAATGCTCTCTCTCACTCTCTCTCTTTATCTGGCTGCCAAACGAGATGGAGTCTCCGGCTTCGGATATTTTTGGCAAACGTGGACGGCATATGGAGTTGACCAGCTTGGAATCTCCTATCAGATTACATAACAGTAGGACGCTGGATCCCTCTACCCTGCAGAAACCGACCTTCATGCAAACAAGCAAACAAACAAACTCTCCATCCAAAGCGCACGCCACCTCTTTGCTCGCCTACTTTCTCTGTCGTCGTTGTGCACGTCTAAACTCATGGTGCGTCCTCGCTTATTTGTCGCTGTCTACCTGCTGGTGTGGTTGTAGTGGTGACTCAGGCTGGTGTACGAATTAGTGTGGTAAATTTCTACCAACTGTGGCTATTGACTCAGAGCTTAAGCAAGCCATTGAGACCCATAGTCGTCTATAATGTGTTGAAACTGAAATTCACATTTGATTGTATACAGACTATATAAAAATAAACATACTGACATCCAAATTTGCAATATGTATAGGTGAATGTACTAAAACCCTGCAAGTTGTATCTACTTTACATGCATTCTTGCGTTTCTCTAGCAGTAACAAACATCAATACTCAAAAAGGTGACAAAAGTTACTACCAATCTATCTGTACTTTAAATGGGATGTTTTTATTCATGTAGACATCTACAAACATGTCAAAAGTTTGATTAACTTTAACTTGCTAATCAAGATTGTGTTCATTTGTTGCTTTGACCAGGGGTTTGAGCAAATCAGGATTGAACTGGGATTGAATTTGAAATAAGGTAGCAAACAAAAGGAAGTAGAATTAAAATGAATCGAACAATTCAAATAACTGTAATTAATTACAAAAGAAACTTTGCAACAAACTTGTTTGTTTAAAAGCCTAGAGGCTTTACAGATAGATAGATAGATAGATAGATAGATAGATAGATAGATAGATAAAGCTTGTGTAGTTAGAATCCACAGCATTCACTTGCATACAATGTGTTTCGGGATTAAGGGTTAATCTTAATGGGAGGTCTTGTCAATATCACACTCTTCATTATGACTGCTGCTTCAGGTCTCTGAACAGCACAGAATCAAATTAGCTATCCGAAGTCTTATTATGCCTTGTTACTACCAGGGTGCTCTCAACCAGAGAACTTCATTACCCATAATGCACAACAGGATCAGCTGCACAAGTCTAACACTCTGTTTAGTTTATAAGCCAATGAAATGCCCCCTATAATAAACCAACCACATACTCTTCCAATCAAAGTGCTCTGTTCATAACAAGTGCCACCCTCCTAATTTCTACTCCACCAATCAGGATGTGTCAGCAGGTCTGACCCCCTGTGAGGCAGGCTGGTCTGGCTGCAGTGTTGATGGCCACCCAGTGCTCCCACTGAGGCAGCGCTCTCTCATTTCCAGCACACACAGATAAAAAGACTGCACACTGTGCTGCAGATAGAGTCTGCAATCAAAACAGAGCTCAAATGATGGATAAAACATGCATGTTTACTGCATACTTTACAGCGCTCTGACCTTGCAATGCCTGGAAAATGGTGCATGACTGTTTTGACCAAGGCTTTTTTATGATTTAAACACAAACTGAATTAACTGAATTATGAAAAATAATATGTGTGACTCTGTTGCCAGGGCAAATGATATGCGTGCCCATGCATACATACGCACACACGCACGCAAACAGTAACCCACCCACATCATCTTGTACATACAAACCACCCTCGACCTCACAGTCATACACACTTGAGGACCTGATTGTTAGCGTGTAATATATGCACAGCTATTTGTGTTTTGAATGTTAATTGAATGCTGGAAAGTGCCGGTGGGGGAATAGTTCTAATCAGCATACCAATAAACCCTTCACATGATAAAGTCTTTATAAGAAGCACTTACTCCCATGGCCTCCATATACCTTAACAGTCACTGTACACCTCCGCCTCTCTCCCTCACCCATTTCTTTCCTATCATCTGCCCTTCCTTGAACCTTCCTAGACAGCATGAACGCAAAACAGCCATGTTACAACCAAATCCGACATGTGTTAACTTATGCTTCGGTGATTAAATAATAGTAAATCTACACCATAAAAATGAGGAAAAAGAGGCATGAAGCAAAAGCGCAAGTCACCATGACAACGCAAAAGCATGAATAAGCTCATTGAAGAATTATTACGTGTATAATAAACTCCTCAGAACAGCCAGGTGACTTGGCCAGGGCCTTGTTAAAAGCAAAAGAGACTAATCAACATGTAGAAGACGCAAATCCATATTTCAAGGTCAAAGCGAGCCATAACTCCTTTGCCAATCTCAAACTTTTATTGGAAGTGGACACACACATGAGCTCGCCCGTGCTCGCACAGCCCCAGATTGCTAATTGCAGTATAGAGGGTAATTATGGCTCTGGTGAGTGGTCAGCAGAGTATGAGCTGGCCAGTGCTGTTGGCCGGACCTGGTCTTTGTGGGGTCTTATTGAATTTGAGGCCTGGTGCAGTGAATTTGGAGTTGGCTGAGCTGTTAGTCGGCTGCACACACACTGTCTCTAATACTGCAATCTGCCACACGACTTTCCGAAGACATGACGGGTTGCTTTTGAACACAATAACTGCCAGAGGACGCAGCTGCCTTTACTATTACAAACACACAATGGTCACATTCAGCAAAGTGTGCTCAACAGTCCTTTATGGCTCTATAAACAGTAAGCATTTATGCTCTGTGAGCGCATATGCGTATATACATATATATGCGTATGCACGTGTGCATTTAATCCACACCCCTGGGTGCGCCTGGGGCTTTTTATCAACGCAAGATCTCCCAAATGCAGCTCAAAAGCAATATCCATGAACCATTCCACCACAATTGCTCATTGTTGATTTGGTCCTTTGGGATACGCCGAATTCCTGGGACTTCATTTCTGTCCTCCCCCCTCTCGTTCAACCCATTGAACCCACAACCATATCAGCTGTATGGAAAAACATTCTGCAAAAAAATAGTGTTTTCGACATTCAAACCACATCCCACATCAGGTCGCCTGTGCCTACCCGCTTGCACGTTCCCTTAGCTTTCATCTCTTTCCTGTTTTTTTTTCTTTTCTTTTCTGTATTAGGACACGTCTACATCTTTGGTTGGCTGGTTGTGAATTATCTGCTCACTAAGGAAGGGGGAAAAAATCTGAGCAAATATGAGGAAGCAGCAGGATGCTAATAATGCACCTCCAGCTGTTCAAGTTAACCTGCAAATGTGTCCATCTGTACCTCCAGAGAAAGAGGGAGACAGAGAGAGAGAAAGATAAAATGCTATAGAGGATAGAGAGGGAGGGAGTTATACAAATGAAAAGAGATTGAAAGGATAAATGCGCTCACATGAAAAAAAAAAAACTGATGGAGGTGGAAATAAAATGGTGGATATTCTGAAATAACTAAGAAAAAGGGGCAGAGTTAGACTGACGGGGAGAGAGAGAAAGGGGGGGGGGGTCCTGGCAGTAAGCCGGCTCTATTTGGATGATTGTGAGCAGTCGGAGTGACCTTGCTGCGTCTGGACCGTCCCCGCCCCCTGCCCTGCGTCCAACTGTGCCCTGCCTTTGGACCCTCACCCAGGGCCAAAACACACACTGCCCTCCTGCTGGGGCCTCTAGGGAACACAGGAACCGTGAACATATCATATTAACTAACACACACACATACTTAATATCAAACTAAATAAAGCTCACACATATACACAAAGCACACATTTAATGAAGACACTGCATCATTTGTAGGTCATGTGTAAGAACCTCTGCCAAAAACTCCCATGGACGCCCCCTCCTCTCCCTTCCATCACAATCTTTCCTCTCGCTGTTCTCAGTTGGTGCGTCTATAGACTCTTCCTCTGTAAATACTGTCATATCAAAGATCTTCAGTGGCTGTTTTATGTGGATGTTTACAAACTGATCTGAGACACATCATCAGCACTGATGATCAGAGAGTCGAGGCTGTTAGGGGAGTTCATTGAAAAGAGAAGAGCTGCGTATCTGTGGGGGAGAGATGGGAACGCTCGAGCGCAGCGACAAAGGGGAAGAATGGAGGACGGTGATGGAGAAGTGCAAAAATTCAGGTTATCAGAGCTGGCAAGAGTGTAATAAATGTATTTAAGGGATTGGATTAGTCATACCCGCTTGATGAGCGCTAACAAGGGTGCAAAATCAAGTCTTTTTTGCAAGACGTTTTAATTAAAGGTGAACTGTGTTGTTTCTACATCACTAGCGGCACTGGCAAAAGTGCAAAAAAAAGAGTTTCCAAACAGGTTTTGCGAATAAAGTCCTGCCACCCCCTCTCTGCTGTCTGACATATGACCGATCTATCTGTCTGTTCATCTGTCCGGCATTTAAAAGCCCGCTGAAATCTAAATTTATGTTTTTTAGCTATTAGTATGAATATGTTAGCGTTAAGGCTATGAATAAGCTGGTGTGTTCCAAAACAATGACAAAATTCGCATTTAGGACATATAAGCATTCAAAACTTACACTCTTTCACTTCTGCTAAAATGGATCACGGATTTTTATGACATCACCGTGGACTTCAGCTTCTCATCGCATCTTCTGTCCAATCAACTGCTCTCTAGAATCTAAAGCGTCCCGCCCCCTAATGCTCTAACTAACACCTGACCAAAGCGACCGCGGACAGACACGTCATGGAGCAATATGGGTTGGAGATGTGTGTTCGGTTGCTCAAACGATCAAGTTTTATTCCGTTTTCCAACTGTACGTTGGTTAGGAATAAAATGGCTAGAATTTATTCACACCTCTACTACTGAATCCAGCGTATCATCAGCGGCGCTTGGATTCGCTTCCATGGTGCTGTCAAGTACGACTCGCAGTCTGTGAGCTAAACTAAACGCTATTGGCTAATTGAAAAGAGGGAGGAGCCATTCAATATCTCCCGCCTTAGCTTCCTGTTTCAGTGGAAATTACGTCAACGCATCATACAAAGCTGCGCGTTCCAAGGGACTTCAATTGGCATTTAAACTTTCTAACTTTGTTTTTAAGCCTTTTAAACTATTCAATTTCTTCTCAAGTTAAAAATTAGTAACATTAATATCTTAGAATTTCATTTTTAATTCTAATACCTTACATTCCAATTGCAATGCAATAGTAATTCTGCATCCTGCTTTATACCTCAGATTTAATTAAAAATAAGGGATTGAATTCTCAAAAGTTAAATTTTTTCAACTTTTGGTCATACGACGCAGCATTCTTGCCTCAAACTGTTATGTTCTTCCTATAAGATGCACAATTATCTTAGAAATCAATGTCACAGCATTTTCTGATGTAGGGTAAACTCTGGTCCTGCCCAAAATGCCATTGCTGGCTCAAATAGACAACAGAATGTTTTGAAAGCAATTGTTTACACATTCGGTGATGTCAGCCTACAAGCGGTTTACTTCGTTTTAGTATTTACTTTAGTTTTTAGTAGTTTTAGTTTACTTAATATTAAACTGGAATAGAAGAAAGTATTTTAACATAAAAAAAAATGATAGATGCACTCCACCTTGTTCACTAACGTGCTTCCTAAAATCATGCGCAGGAGTTGCGTTTGCGTCTCAAATGACTGTTCTATCCCCTGTGCAGGGCGCTGCCTTTGATGTGACTTAATGGAAAGGTTTCTTTTTGCAGATTAGGGAATAGGGAACGACTGAGCAGTTTGAAAGAAGGCCCATCTTCCCTCAGGACTGCAACATGCTCTATGCCTGCATGATATCTTCTCTGCATGCCACTTCCTCTGAGCGTTCATCTCCCAACATGCTTTGCCCAGCTCCTCTGAGTCTAAATCTCCCAGCATGCTTCTCTTCCCTCCACCCCACCCACTGAGACTGGTCAGGCCATAGTGCACCTGTGAGTTACCATGGTTACCCGAACCTGTCTTTTGTGATGCTAGTATCACATACTCAAATACAAGCAAATCAATAAATAATGCTGTATTAATTATTCGAAGGTTAGGATTAAATATACATGTGTTTAGAGATTTGTTTGTACATTCATACAGCAGCAGGGCTTTTAAAACTGCCATCTTGGATACGGCATTCCCAATTCGGACAACGACTCCCAGCTGACGTTGACGTACTTACAAACACGGAAAACAAAAGCCCTCATTTCCTGGTGTTGGATAGAATTAGAGTAATGTTGAAGCTTAAAAAAAACAAACAATAAGAATGAGTGAGAATTGTTTGGAAAGTGACTAAAGAATTTCATACACTATATCCCAAACGCTTCCTCACTATTTTGTATAGAATTAGTTTTCCAAATGCAATTACAATTATTTACAAAGGAAGTGTACTAAGTCCACTAAGATGGAAGTGGCTATGGCCAGAAAGAAGGACGTGTGCATCACAAATCTTATTGAAAAAAAAAAAGATCTACGGGAAAGAAATGAATTAAGATGTGGTTCATACCTGATTCTGCTACTAAATTGGCGGTTCTGAGCACTCCAGACCCTCTGTATTGATGTAATTGTCTTTTTTAAATCAGATGGGATGCCAGCAGTACTTGAACCACCAACTGTTCCCAGAAAGGTTTTGGCAAAAAGATCTACATTCATAATGAAGGTGCACCAGGCAGTGAAAAAAGAAATTTTGCTTTAGTAACATAATTAGGCAAAAGTCAAAATAAACTAGGAAAGGTGTTGTAAAAAAAATAAAAAAATAATATATATATATATATATTTAAAAAAATATATATAATAATAATAATAATAATAGATAAATATATATATATATATATATATATATATATATATATATATAACTACTGTTACTATTATTATTACCATTATATATACAGTATATATATATATATATATATATATATATATATATCCCAGACATTTCTATCCAAATGGGATTCGATTTCTTATCAGTCCCCTGAGTTAGTCGAAAAATCACTAAACATTTTTTAATTCTTACAGAGGTTGTCTGTAATTTTTCACAGACACGTTCAAATCAGGATTTAAATAAAACACAAATTTACCTGAGCTCCTCAGGGAAAACTAGTCCTGTCCAAATTGTTCTTTTATCGCTTTTCTTTCCTCGATATTTTTCCCTTTCTTTCTGACTACTAATATCTGAGTCCATGCAACTCTCTTAAACTCTCTTTCTGCCGCAGACAGACTGTCTGAAGGTTAGCAGAAACAACTACAAAAAAAAGCAACCACAAAGAAACACCAAATACTAATATTAATATCAGGGTGTCAAAGACTTGAGTTATTATAGATGACAAAGCATTAATCGGGTGTGCACAGGGCATGTTCCCCTGAGGGGTGGCACCAAACTGGATGTTCAAAGACCCCAGAAGAATAAAAATCAATATTAATGCACACACATCCACAACAAAGGAAGTATGTCAGTGCTTCTGTTTAGAGGATGCTTTTTCATCCTAACTTTAATTTTTTTTCTTAAACCATCGTTCATTCCCCCACTGAGTGGACGGAGGGGGGTGTTTGTCCCCCTGGGAGAACTCATCTGTCCCACCTAAAGAGTCCTCAGTCAAATCAAAGCTCCCAGCAGCCCAAGCGCCCTAATTCAACATGTCACATCCACACTCACGGGAGTGAAATGAGAAGGACAGCACAGGAGGGGTAAATACTCCTCTCTCCCCCCCCCCCCCCCCCCCATCTATTTCACTTTTCCTTTCCAGTTTTTATACCTTATGTTTATGGTCTTCATTCTTTTCGACTTTTTAAGGACCTGGACGTGGCAGACAGATGTTGATGAATCTTTTGTACAAGTCTAAACAAGATTTTAGCAAAAATTATGCATCTTTATGAATTAGTGAACCAGACCATATATATATATATATATATATATATATATATATATATAAAACAGTATATATAACAGTATTTTTTAAAATCTAGGTTATTGTGAATTCAAAGCGATATAATGTAATAAAATACTATACAATTTAAATTTACTATTATTTATTTTCATTAGTTTAATTCATGTTTATTCATAATATTTAAACTAATGTTAACTTAACTTAAAAAGTTAAAAATGTCATGAATATTAATTTTAAAAAAATGAACAGCATATATATATATATATATATATATATATATATATATATATTTCTTTTTTTTCTTTTTAAATATTAAAGATGATATTTAAATATTAAAGATGATATATACAAAAAAATTATAATTAACCAAGCATTAATACATAGTGTATTTATTTACACTAAGTTAAGTATTAAGTATTTAATACTTACATTAAGTATTTTCAAGTTAGCCATTAACTAAATGTTAACATATAGAGCTTAATTTACAGGAAAGTTTACCAAAATTCCACACCTTTCAAAGGTTTAAAATAAAATCATCTAGTCAAAAAGAGTTGAATTTTCTCTCTAGAAGCAGTGAACGAAACTCGCAACCTCAGAATGACACCAACAATTAAGCTGAGGATCAGCGGTCGGTCTAATTTCATTGGAGGTGCACAACAAATTTGTCGAACACATGCAAGATACACACACATTTAAACAGCGTGCACACACACACACACAGATGCTCGCACACACACAGGCCAGATGGAGCAGGCGAAGCAGGGCCAAGTGCATGTGCACCTCATCCGTATGCCGCGTTTCCTCACTCCAGTGATGGCTCCTCAATCGTTACGTCTCAGGTTTGAACTCCTGATACGAGCAGCATTGTTGTTCTGTCATCTGCCCTCCCTCTCGCTCACACTCATCAAAATAACATCTGTTTACATCTATGCAAACACCTGACAGGCAGCTGATGCCCCTTTCTCTACTCTCTGCTATAACAAAAAGTAACAAAAAAAACACAAAAAACAAATAAATAAAGGGAGGGAGGGCGAGTCTAAAACCGGAGCACATCTGGGTGAACAGCCACTGGCCTGATCCAGATGTGGGCCGCCAAGCTCTGCAGGCGAAAACACACCTGGACTCATAGAGCAGCAAAACAAAGGGAAAGGGGAAAACGAGGGGAAATGTGGGAAAACAGCCCCCCCAGACTATCTATTCTCATCCTCT
Source organism: Abramis brama (assembly GCF_963993115.1). Lineage (NCBI taxonomy): Eukaryota > Metazoa > Chordata > Actinopteri > Cypriniformes > Leuciscidae > Abramis > Abramis brama. The sequence continues at coordinate 34,819,707 of NC_139971.1, forward strand.
CTCTCTCTCTCATTCGCTCTTTCTCTACATGTAAATCCAAAAGTGAGCATGGAATTGTCTTGTCCATGTATGGTGGCCACTTTGATCTACGAATTGAATGCACAAAATTAGCTTATTCGTGGGCTAATTCTATAACTGAAGAAGGAAAAAATGAGTGTGAAAGTCTCACAAATGGCTGTCTCCCTCAAACCCCCCATGGCTGCCCATGCTTAATCCCCCATGATGCACCGGGGCACTTTCAGAGCCACTGAGACCCACGCTGGCGCCGAGGGCTCACACACATACGGCCATCCAGATGCTATGGGTAATTAACCTACCTCTGTGAGTGAGCGAGTGTGTAAAAGTATGAGAGACAGACTTTGTGCACGCGATAGAATCGTTGCCATTATAAGACGACAAAAGAAAAAGGCACGATGGTCACGAATGTGCACTAGCCTGAAGAAACACATCAGTTGAGACAAAAACATGAGTGCGCACACACACCGCAGCAGTTGAAGAGTGAGATCAGGGATGAATGCATGCTGTGGCACAGGGGAGGCAGTTCTGGGCTTGGCTATGCCCAGGGTCTTAATGACTTAATTGAGGTAATTATTTGGATAAGAAGTCCAATCACCTGCCTCTTTTCCTCAAGGTCCTCATCAGAAGCTAATTAAAGAGCCGCTCCCAGCACGAGGCCGACCGGTGCTACGTCAGAGGGCTAAGAACTCAGTAAAGAAATAGTAAACTCTCCACGCACCCACATCCCACTCGTCTCGCCAACCTCCTGCTGACCTCTGCGGCATTATTTGAATATGTAGCTTCCTGGTTGTGTTAAAAATGTGAAAAAATATTGTAGTATATAGAGGTAAGGAGGCATCAAGGAACTTTTGAATGCAATGTTTGCATAACATTGATACTTTCCATTTTCTCAGTATATGCTTCTGTTTCTACAGTGAAATAAGTGATATAGTCATTAAATATTGTTTTGGTTGTATCTAAAGCAGAGGTTTTCAACAGGAGGTCTGCAGCCCCTAGGTGGGCCATGGTGGTATTGCAGGGGGTCTGGAATTGTTGTTTGATCTCCAAGAAAATTTTGTGAAAAAAATTAAAATATATATTTAAAAAAAAACCTATATTAAGATGTTTAATGTTTCTTCGTCTCTCCTTCATTAAAAATGATTTAAGAAGTGAAGTTGAATGAGTTAAATGTATAAATATATGGCTCTGTGATTATTTTTAATGGCTTTGCAATGTAAGCATCATAATAAATGATGTAAATATCTTAATATGATACTTGTCTTTGAAGCCAGTCTATTTAATTAATAGGTCACCCGATTATTCACCCTAATGTTGTTTCAGAAAAGAATTAGGCAAAATCACCATAAAAGTATCTTAAGTAACTTATGTACTATATACTATGAAGCCATTTTATATTTTTAGGGTGAGAAATAGAGCAAAATTGGCATGCTGGATTCAGTGAGTCAGAAGGGAGTTGTACTTGAGAACCAAAACAGTCTGATTCATGAACAAATCATTTAGAATGAATTAGAGTCAAAAGAATGAATCATTCATGAATCAGATATCACTATTTGTGTCATAAATGCTCCAAGGAGAACACCGGGGAATGTCAAAATTATTAGCGAATAATGGGTTGGGATTTATCATATGGCTGTAGAAGACTTGAAATACAGTAAACACGTCTTACAGACCACTTTCATTACATAATAAAAGAAAACAGGATATTCTTCAAAAATGCACCTCGTTTTCTACAGAAGAAAGTCAGTCATAAAGGTTTGACACAACATGAGGGTGGGTTAATTTTTGGATGAACTATTCCTTTAAGACCTTGGTTTCAGCCTTGATCTTGTCTATCTGTCCTTCTTTCCAATCCTCCACATCCATTCACTCCTGTAATGCTCTAGAAACCGCCTGTCAGCGAATTCTCAAGTTGCTTTTCCCGCTCATATTTTCGATTTCTCCTTCCTTGGCGCATTCTTATCGTTTACCTCTCAAGTCTCACGATTTCCTGTCTCATCCTCGCCCGCTCCGCTCCTCACCTCTCTCTCTCTCTCTCTCTGGTGAGGTGGCGTGGAGTGAAGTGAGGCTGTGCTGGTTTAATTGCGACAGCACCCTCATGAGCGGCTGGAGCTAGGGCCGCCTCAACACCTCCGCAGAGTGTTCAAGGGTAACCAGCAGGGGTCTACCACCCCCCCACTCTGTCTCTCTCCCTCTCTTTCCTCTCTCGCACACACGTATACACACACAGACACACACATGAACGCAGTGGGCCCCTCAAACAGGCGCCCAGAGAGTAGCCGTCAAACACTCACTCCTCACATCTCATTAATCAGCTCCCAACATCAAACAGTAACTCTGCTGCTTCCCGGGGGCCTGCCCGTCCGCCCGCCTCACACTGTTGTGTCTGTCGTGGCAAATGCATTTCTGTTTCTATTGTGTATGTGCATGCGTGGAGCATACTGAGTGCGCCAAGTCTGTTTTGGCCAGTTTGTGTTGGATAATGAGCCGAGTTAAGACTGTTGAGCTGAGTTTAGAACTGTTGCCGGTGCCTGGGTCAGGTCGTTGTTTACGATAGTCCGCTCGCCTGTTGCAGAGGGTTTTATAAGCATCTACAGCGTGCTCTTCCCTACGGCTCTGTGAATAAAATTCCACACTGTCTCTCTTCTGACTGAGCTGGAGCGGATTGGCATTTGCATTGCCGGTCATCGTGTTGGACGCAAAAGTTCTGTACTGGATGCCGACGTACATCTTTAAACAAGTCACCAAATGTGTGTCATAATTGAGAGATTGATTTCTGATATTTTTTGTAGTGATTTAGATCAAATGGGTTGAAAATCAAATCCCTGTGTACCATTTGTATGCATTTTCTATTTTTATGAATTTGCCATGTTTGCATAACATCCTTTCTACTAAGATACTGTCCAATTTGTCCAACATAAATAAGAAATAAGTCATTTAATATTTGTTTGGTCATATTTAAAGCAGAGAATTTAAATCTATCACCAAAATTGAGAGAGTGATTTGTGATATTTATGCTGTACATTATAGCTCTATAACTTTTATTTATTATTATTATTGTTATATTATTTATTTATAAATCTAATAAATAATTTTTTACCTTGACAACAATGTGCAATAATTTATCAGGTTTTTGAGCAAATATATTATAAAAATAAAAATATTTATAATATACACTACAAAAATTAAATAATATCAATATAAATATAACAACAACAATAATTACATATTAAATAAAAAAAATATATATATACTAATATATTTCTATGATACACAAAAATGTTGGTAAAATGTATAAATTTATGGCAGGCTAGTGAAAATTATGGCAGGGCAAGAACAAATCACTAACTTCCTCATCTTCTTACTTTTGAAGGTGTGCCTGGTGTCAGTCACGCACTTGCACCTTAATACCATCCATTTCTAGTGGTAGTCACCTCTAAATGACACTAAAACATTCTTCCCTGCATTGACTTCCCCCTTTTATGAGTGTGGCACACAAACAGGGCGATTAGACAGCAGCTGAAGGTTCCATCAGCATTTGAGCAACGATTTGCCTCTCCCCAGCTGCAGCCCATTACAGGAGGGAATGAATTAATAAACCAGTGAGGGGAGGGGAAAAGCGAGAGAGAGAGAGGAAGAGAGAGAGTGAAAAGAGAAAGAGGAGAGACTCTAGAGTGAGTCTAGCCTCAGAGCTGGCCTGGCTGGAGAGCTCATCTGAATATGGACCTCGTTAGCAGGTATGGCTCACAGGCAGAGAGATGACACACACACACACAAACACAAACACAAACACACACATGCAGAAAGAGAACAGCATAAATACAAAAGTCATAAAGTCTTGAAGTGCAAGGCTCAGTGTCTAGGGAAAGAAGCAAAGCAGAAGGACTTGGGGAATTTAGAAATAGAAGACGATTTTTATTATCTGCTGTGTCAAGATGCAACACTATCTCATAACGACTAGAAGAGTATAATGTATTCAGAGCCTGATATATAGAGTTACTATAGATGAAAGCTATTATGTGTGCCAGTTTACTGCACTGTAAGACCCTTAATATACTCTACGCTAGTATGCCAATGCAAATGATTCTAGCTTGTTTCTTATAATGCAATTAAGGTACATGGTGTATGTGCAGAATTGTCACATATGGCCATTTGTCATGGCATCAACGGTTCAACTATTGTCATGGCGGAGCAACAGATTGAACAGTCTTGCTCAGCAAATTACTAAAACATGTTTATGGATTTCTATCTGAAAAAAAAAAACCCACAGAGATGTGGTATGTACTGAATTTGACTGTACTTTTCAAACACTATTAAAGTAGGTATGTAGATGTTAATATAACTATAGTCCCAGACATTATCGACCATGCTGGATGATGGCCTACAACGTACCAACATCTGTGAAAATAACTTCATAAGTACACTTGCTTGGTGCTAACAGTGAGCAGACATTCTCACAATTTTCCACCATTTGGTTTTTTTATTATTTTCTGAATCTGACTGCTTCTTAGCTTTTATGGCCGGGGTGCCCAATCCTGTTCCTGGAAATCTACCTTCCTGCAAAGTTTAGCTCCAACCAGCTAATGAAGATCTTCAGGATCAGGATTGAGCACCCCTGTTTTTTACGGCATACCAAAGTGTCCACTGCCTGTACACAATAGCATCTCATCGGATGCAGAAGACTTTTCCAATATTATCCGGCTCCTCCATTATTATCCAGCTCCTGTTTCATGAATACTACTTATTCGGACATCTAACTCATTTGACGAGCATTTTGCATACTATGTGGCAGGACACTATACGTATTGAGTTAAGTGTGGCGTAGCTTAGCTTCCAGCAGTGTAATGCTGGTAATGGCATCCAGACGTTCGGCACACACTCACACACACACGCCTGGCAGCACAGAGGAAGTGCCAGCGCCACCCGTAACCTGATCTCCACCCACAGCTGTCCAAACACCACAGAGAGAGAGTGAGAGAGAGCGAGAGCGAGAGAGAGGAACCCTCTGGGGGTCTGGGGCAGGCTGGTGCTCCCCACAGTGAAGGGTGCATTCTTTCCTCTCCTCTCTCCATCCTCCCCCACTCTGTCATTCTCCTTCTCTTCCTCTTCTCTCTCTTCTTTTCCCCTGGCACCTCTTCCCCCTCCCTGCTAATACCACAGTCTGCTGTGCAGAGCTGGGCCAATCACTGGGGCATCTGGGACCTGGCTCAGGGTGGGGGGTGCAGAGACACATGATCATTGCCGCATGTGTGTGTGAACGTGTGTGTGTGTGTATTGGAGCGGGGTTTAGGTTTTTCATGCCTGTTTATCCTTTTGTGTTTGCAGGGGACTAGAGGCAATCTGGGGGTCTGTTCACATTGTTTTGAGTGAGAGAAAGAATGTTCACCCATTTGTGCTTTTGAATGAATTTATGAGTGTGTTAATGAAAGTGCAAATATTACAGCTTAAGGAGTATGTGTGTGTACTGTGTTTGTATAGTTTGGGAACAAAATTATCTTTAAAAGTGAACTAAATCTGACCAATCTTCCCTTTTGGAATAAATGATTTTATATCCAATAATTATACAATTCATAGGTTTTATGTATACATATGAAAAAGTGAACTAAAAAAAGAAAAATATATTTCTATACATATAAAAATGCTAAATATCATTAATCACAAATAAATAGCCTATGGTATGTCCCCATTTAGATAGCTAAGCACACAATGTGTGTGTGTTTCAGGTATTCCTTATGTTATGGGGACAAAATGTCATTGTTTCTTTTTATCCATGAGGAAATACGGCTTATAAATCATTAAAAAATGCAGAACATTTTCTGTGATAGGTAGGTTTAGGGTTAGGGAATCAAATATACAGTTTGTATAGTATAAAAATAATTATGTCTATGGAAAGTCCCCATAAAACATGGAAATTAAACGTGTGTGTGTGTGTGTGTCTGATAATCTATTAAACTAAAATCTATAAAGATTACATGTTGTGGCATTCATGTACCACTGGGTGTTGTGTGTCTTGTGTTGAAGTGTAAGGGCTGAAGCTAAATTCTCTGTATTAATATGTGTGTGTGTGTGTGTGTGTGTGTGTGTGTGTGTGTGTGTGTGTGTGTGTGTGATGCGAAGCTCTAATCTGGCTCCTGGATGCTGGTGTCAGTGTGTGCTCTCAGCTCTCTCTCCTGGGGTTGGTGACAGTAAAGTCTCTCTAATCCCCCCCCAGTCCCTGATACACAACACACCTCCTGCTGCATGCTGATGAGCCTTTCTCAACCCGCACATGCTCGCACACCACGTGCATGCATATGCAAACACGTATGCAAACGTCAAAAGTTTCTCTAACTGTGAGAAAATGGGAAGTCACTTACAGACAATGGCTACTCCATATTTCGGTCTATTTCTGTTTACATATGCAATGAATTATTGTATTCTTTTCAAACAAGTGAATAAAGCACCTATCTACGTCACTCCTAAAAAACAGCAAGCAAAACATTTGCTGCATTCACAATCCCATACTTTTTTGTTAAACTATGTCCAAACAAGGTGTGATGTGTTAAAGTGACAAGCGATAAACTTTTTTAAAGCAAAAGTTTGCCCTAACCAGCTGCAACTACAACAAGTGACATGACGAGACATTGTTGTTCACTTGTTTCTTTTCTGTCCCATCACACTACTGTTAAACATTAAACAAAACAAAAAAATGTTCTGATTGGCTTCAATTAAAGAGTGAGAGAGAAATGGAGGAAGAAGAGACAGAAATTAAGTGAGAAGAAAAGAGAGCAATGAGGGTTGAAGTAGAAAGAGAGAAAGCAAAGAGGGAGCATGAGAGCGGCCCCTGAGCATGTCAGAGGCCTATCAGTGAAAGACAATGCTCATTTGCAGCACAAGTCAGGACCCCGCAGACGACCCGGGACGAAAATGAATGGAGAAGCAGGGGAGAGAAGGAGCCAGGAGAAATGAATCATCTAAGTCGGCCCCTCCTCTCCTCACGTCCATCTGAAAGAAAGGAGCAGGCCAGGACGAAGAGGAGGAGGGAAAGCTGGAAAAATGGGAACCAGTGGCTGGATGTCAGATCTGAGCCACCACACTCTGCTACTCGTGGCTCCAAGGAGCGGAATTTACACTCCCATGGTTGTAAGAGAGACAGAGACAGATGATATTATAGCGGGAAAGCAGAGGTCCAGAAGCAGAGAGAATCATTAATGGTTATCAGAGAGGAGCAGAAGTCCCCCATCCTTGACTGGGCTTGAGAGCTGTCTCCATTAGTATGAACAGACTCCTAGTCTGGTTATATCTAATTATGCCGCACCTCACTACAAACGTTAAACTCTACGGGGCCTTTTAGCGAGCGAGCACGCCACTCAAGGCTGGATGGGAAACAGAAGCACCTCAAGTCCACAGAAACAAGACCTGAGATCCAACACAGGTGCCGGGAGCACCTGCACCCCACGCCATCCATCAAAGCCAAACACCTGCCTTTAGCAAACACTTCTTCTCCCGACTAACCCGTTTTTTTTTCCTGCCCTATCATCCCCCTTCCACCTCAGGAGCTCCACAGCCCAGCTGGATCGAGTCTTTCTCCACAAATCAAAAGAACGGCTTGTGTACAGTGCGTGTTGTCAGGCATTTGATTGGTCTTGGCTTCCCAGCAGGCAGTGCGCCGAGGGGGGGGGGGGGGCCATGTTGCCAGCCGAGCCAACCCGGTTCAGCCAGACCTGACACCCCTGACCCCATCTCACCCAGGACCTGCCGAAAGCCCCGTTTACCCCCCTCACCCTTCAAAATTTGAACGAAAACACAAATGTGCACATACCAATGAATTTTTATTGATGAGAGATGCCAAAGAGTTACATAAATACGACGACATCAGCACAGACCTTTGAAAAAAAAAGACATGCAGACATAAAAAACACCCACAAATCTAAAACAAAGGAACCCATATCCCTAGGGTAGGTTGAGCTGTCTGTGTTGAAATGCAGTGTGGAGTGGACTAAGGGGAGAGAGGACATGTTTGTGCGAGGGAGTGTGTGTGTTTTGTTGTGTTTTCTGAACAACTGTCATTGTTCAATGCTTGTTGGTGAGGGCGTCTGCGTGACAAAGCCTCCCCAGTCGGCTTTACCACAGAGACCCACTGACTTCAGCCTTCTCAGCAAACCCAAGGCCTCCTGTGACTGTGCGTGTGTGTTTGTGAGAATCTGAAATTCCGGCAAACCAACTAAATATGTCAGAACATTGAGAGGAGTGTCAAATCGTTTTTTTCCCTTCTGTAATCCTCACTATATGTATGTGTGTGACAGACTGAGAGAGTGTGTTTTCACTTCAGACCTGGGTGCAGCTGTGCAGACTCCCTTCCACTCGATGAAGAAAAAAAAGCCTGCTTATCAGCTTATGTTAACAGCGTAGCATCTGAATTCAAAATATTGAACTACTGCTATAATGAAACAAACACTGACGACACTCCCGCTGCTGTTATGTGCTCTGTGACCTTAAAAACGGATCTAGGCCCATCTCAGAGACAATAAATCTGCTTAAAAGCATCTCACAAGTAAAAAAAACTTCTCAAAAGAATTCACTGAACATCTATTCGAAAATGTCTAGATGGTAACCCTGATGCTGATTACACAGGGTAGGACTGTGTGGTGTGACAGTATTTACTGTATTCTATACAGTATTTGTTATGAATAATCAGATATTTTGGTTTGTGATTTGGAAATAATCAAATGAGATGAAGTAAATTCTCTTATTATTTATATTTGTATACTGTATCTAAATACATTTAAAACAGTAAAATTGTAAAATATATATTATTAGATTTTAAAATAATTGTTTTAAAATTAAAATTGTCTATTTTAATAAATTTGAAAAAGTAGTTTATTCCTGTAATGGCAACGCTGAATTTTCAGTGCCACATTATCCTACAGAATTTGTTCCAATATGCTGATTTGGTGCTTAAGAAACGTAAAAAAAAAAAAAAATGTTTTATCAATGTTGAAAACAGATTTGCTGCTAAATTTTTGTGTGAAAACTGTGATACTTTTTTTAAGATTCTTTGACTAATAGAAAAGTTCAAAAGTACTGCATATAATTGAGATAGAAACTTTATAAATGTATTTACTCTCACATTTGATTAACTGAATAAAATTTTAATTGCATTCTTTCTGAATAAAAATGTTTTAATTAATAATAATAATATTTAAAAAAAAAAAACGTACTGACCCGAAACTTTTTTAATGGTACCATACCATTATTGTGATACAAAACTACTCATATTATGACATAAGATTTGGTACTGTAGGAGAACTAAGCCTATCATGATGTTTAGGGTGAATCTTGTGAGCGTTTCGCAGCATGAGGGTTACCATCGTAAACTCTTCCATTCTTTGATCACATACACACACACACACAACCTCAGTAAACATTTGCTAGTTAGACCATCTCTCTAGCCCTGCAGCTCCTCTCCATTAATGTCCGTGCGCTGCCATGGAGGGGTGTGTGGGTGAACGGTGGAGCTCCTGGAGTTGGGTGAGAAAGTATGTGGAGGGTGACAGCTGCGTAGGCCCCTCCCCGCCTGCACCCGCTGGGGGTTCTGCTGTACTTCACTCTGTGGACGGGAGCTTCTTTTAATCTACCAGCGGGGCTCCACAGCTGCTGTAAGCTAGCCCAAAAACGTCTGCTTGTCTAAAAAACCCACACTCCCCCATTCTCTGTAACCCTTACACAAACTGAGTCTTTCTCTCTTATCTTTTCCTCACTCTCTAACTCCCTATCCTTCATTCCAGATTCACGCTGTCAGTCAATGCAGGGTGATCCGACCACGCCAGAGGAGATAAAAACAAAAACTTCCTCTCTTGCACAACTAGTACAGAAAGATGCATTAGAAGCCCTCATTATAAACTTTACCGAAAAGCAACCATGCTACATTTATGTTCATAAATATTACGATTATTATTTCGTCTTTATACTTCTTATTTAGTCTAGCTTCACAATTTAACAATTAAATTAAAATGAAATCATTTAGTGCAGACTAAGTGACATTCCATTTTATTCTTGCCTAAATTTTATTTTATTTTTAATTAAAATTCATATCATTTGTTCACTCCATTTGCACTAAACTTACTTTACTTTAAACTACTCTTTGCCACTATTGTCATTGAATGCACAAATGTATCTTTTTTTCTCATGCCATCGATGCACACTACAGTGAAACTGACTGTGAGGGAGAGAGAAGTGTAAGGTTGAGTTTAAGTCACACTCTTTCCTCTTGGATGTTCTCTCCCTGTCTTTTCCAGAGTGAAGAAAGCCAGAGATCTGCCGCCTCACTCCCCTATTAACATTCCAGGTCAAATCTCCCACCAACAAGGGCAAGAGCGAGAGAGACTGAGGGAAAGTCAGGGGAAAAAAGGAGGAGAGAAAGAGAATGAGAGCGAGCAAACACATTTCACCTGTTGTGCCCTCTTAACCAAAAATGGCAGTGTTGAGCACATCATGCAGGCAGATTGATTTCATACCAATCATGTTAAAGGGAAATTTAATCAAAGAATGAAAATTATGTCCTCATTTACTCACCATCATGTATTTAAAACCTGTATGACTTCTTCGGTGGAGCAAAAAACAAGGTATTTTGAAGAATGTTTCTGACCGTTTGTCCCAAAACAGCATTGGAACCCACTGACTTTCATACACTACTTGTATGAAAAAAAATACTTTTTTTGTGTGTGTGTGTGTGTTTCATGGAAAAAGTAAATCATACAGGTTTGGAATGACATGAGGTTGAGTAAAAAAAAAAAAAAAAAAAAAAAAAATGTAAAAGAAAATTCGGGTGACCTGTCCCTTTAAGTTTATCTGTCATCACACACACAGACCAGTGTAGATCCGCCCACATTAAAATCTCATTGGTCTGAAATTCTTCACATAGCTATATTAAACATCAAATATATCCTGATTTTCGCTTTCAGAAAGCAGAGCAAAATGACTTAATCATGGCCATGTATACATAATCTTGACATGTAAACACTCGATCATTACCTCTCTACCTTCTACATACAAACACACACGTGGGGGTATGACATGTTTCCACGTCTCCCTCACAAACCCTCCTGCCACATCTTTCCCAGCCTCAAACTCAATTAGTAAATTAGTTCCACACGACTGGGCAATAAACAGCGATCAGGGAGCTGATAAACACACACTCCACACCCCATTAAGAATCACCTCCACTCTGGAAACACACCTCTCCTGATTCACCCATACCACACGCACACACCTAACTCTCCCAGGCATCGCCAACCACTGCGCGCTGTCTGCCTTTGCCTCGCTCTGCACTCGGAGCTAGCGATGCTACCTGGGACAGAAGCCAATTACACTCCAGAGACCAAACACAGGAAAGGGGTAAGATGAAAGGATGAGACATTAGTCCATCGATACCTCCTCTTTGTGTCACACATTAAATCCATTTCACAAATGAAGCGTCATGGCCGAATAGGATGCCGCTGCCGCTAATAGGCAGACCGCAGGCAGTCCGAGGGTGCGGGGGGCTGTCACTGAGGTACAACCCTCTGATGGAAGGAGCGAGAGAGGGAGGGGAGCCGACAGAAGCCACGGGAGATGCAAACAGGAGGAAACTTTTAAATTATGCGCTGTGAAAAATGCGTTCGACGGAACATCAAGTGCCATCACATCCTACTTCTGCTCGCACACACGTGGAGATAAGTCCCTCGCCCGCGAGAACGCTCAGGCACTCTCGTTCCCGCGGCCTGTGTAAACGAACAGTCCTGCGCACACAAATGTGACGCGCAAACACACAAACAAACACTCTGGCATGCACGTATGCGCGCGTGTGTGTGTATTTTGACAGGGTTCAGAGAATAGAACAGTTTGCGATAACAGTGGTTAAAGCACTTAAGCTGCTGTAATTAGAGTGTGACTGAAGATCCGCATTTATCAGCCGTTTCAAAGAACAGCATGAGCAGGATCAACGGCAGAGACGAAACAGCCCTGCTCCCAACCAGGCTTTTATACTTCTGCAGACACACTCGCACAGTACAGCAATCTATCCAGAATGACATGCTCACGTCCTCTATCGTACGGCCGTCAGGAGTCGTGGGCAGGGAAGGATAGACTTCTTGGCCCAGGACGGAGAGCTCAGAGCCAGGGCACGGGGCGAGATATGGACCTGCGTATCTCTCCAATCCGACAGCCAGAGAGACGACAGGCTCTAGGCTTAACGCGGCGAGCCAGGCTGTACCCAAAGGCCTGCTCCAATGTTGGATACCAGCCTGCATTCTCTAATGGTAAAAGTACTCAGTCGCTTCTAACTACACAGTCTTTGTCTTCCCCAGTAGAAAGGGAGAACATGATCCCTGCCATCCTGTCACAGCGAAGAGGAGGAAGAGAAAGACGGGTATGGGGCAGGAGAGAAGGTTACATGGATCTGAGAGTGTCTGTGTCCCTCAAAAATCTTATTGGATATATATGTGTAAAGTGGTTCTAGACATTTTTAATAAATAATGCATGGGTTGGTGATGATATGTAGAATTGTCACAAGGGTGTATTTTTCATGTAATTTGTTAATATAATAAATGAAATAAAATGTAAAAAAAAAAAAAATTATATATATATACTAAACCGTACCAAGCCTATTATAAAGTTGGTTGACAACTTCAAAGAACTATAAATAAAAATCAAAGGAAGACAGGATATAGCATTGTGTAAACGCAAAAAGGACAGTTTATCCTGATATGCCAATGGCCTACAATAAATAAAAAGAAAGCGACTTAAGCCCCTTTCACACAGAGATTCCGGAAAATACACGGATAATGTGTCCTGGGATTTGTCCCGTGATCGTTTGATTTTGGTTCATTCACACTGCCAGTGATTTTCCGGAATCTGTGAGTGCGTTCACACACATCCCGTAAAGATCCCATAAAGACACGTGACGTCAGGATGTGATAACTCCTGTCAGATGTCAGTTCTGCTGATAACTCCTCTTCGTCATTTCTACACGAAGACGAGTCCATACTCCCCAGAAGCGTCACTGGGTTTGCAGAGTGGCTCGTTCCCCATATGCTGTAGCATAGGTTGTAGAAAGGCCCGTGCGATGGCACGTGCGCCATCACTACGACACACCCCTTACGGCATTGGTCCTGGCTTATGTTCACACAGGGTGCATTCCGGGACTGGTCCCGGCAATGTTACTAGGTCCCCATCCCGGCATCGATCCCGGGACGTGTTTGCGTTCACACAGAAGGCACTCTAGCAATTTTACGACAATTTCCCGGGATCAACGCGCTGTGTGGAAGGGGCTCTAGGGTCACAATGACACTAGACTGTGCCTTACAGTGTACCTGAGTAAACTGTCGCCATGGCTACAGGACACAGTGTGCAGTGTGTGTGTGTGGAGATGACAGGTGGAGTGGGTGAATGTGGCAGGGCTCTTGGATGTGAAGGGCTCTCACTCCTCATACCCTCAACTCCTGTCTTCCCCTCTCTTCCTCTCTCCGCTCGCCTCGCCGGAGTCATTACTGTCTAATTAAGTGCATGGCTTGTAACACAAGCAAGGCATTAAACTGAAACATTTCGCCCTTGTAAACGATGAGAATGATTATCATGCTAATTCAGCCGCTCTGCCGAGGAAATGGGGCGGCAGGCAGCGTATCTGCTTCTGCTCGTCTGACAAAGCTCTCAGCCCTTTGATTCATTCCGTCGCATTTTTTCCCCATATTGTTTGTGCTCTTTGTAGCTTCACCCTCCACTAATGAAGAACTAAAGAGTGTCTTTTCAGAAGAATGTTCTCGTTTGCATATATTTGTACACTTTGAGGAAGGGAGATGCAAGCGCACGAGAATGAAGGAGCTTCTAACAAGACAGGCATTCTGACAAAACCTCATGAATTCAAACATATTTACTTACATGCACACAAAAATGCAATGACATATCTATACACTTAAATGCTGAGGTTTAATTAGGAGGTTTGTTCTCTAATGGTGGATTATCACCAATGCAACAAGGTTCCAGTGACAAATAATTCAAAACTAAAAGCGTTTTTTCGCTTTTAGTTTTGAATTATTTGTCACTGGAAACTTGTTGCATTGGTGATAATCCACCATTACAAGACAAGACAAATCACAAGACAAAATAACAGCAAATCATCTGAACATACTTGCTGTTTAATATGAGATTTTATTGTGGGCTACCTCACTTTATGCCACAAAAAAAAACAGCAAAATGTCTTCAGGGTTGCAGCTGGTGGGACAAAATTTCAGATTAACAAGGAAGTGATAGCTTTAATCACTTTAATCACGTGTTTGTGTGTGTGTGTGTGTATTAGCTGACAGACAGGTGTTAAAATGTCAAACACTCATCATCATCACTACAACTGAATGTTGTAGCATTTTGTCTCATATTCTACCCATTTCCCCATTTTTATCTAGCAGTAAATCAGTTTTCATTTGTTTTTTTTCAAATGATCTAAAACATTATCTTTTTTAAAAATAAAAAATACTTTTATTTACACTACTGTTCAGAAATTAGATTTTTTTAAGGAAAATGTATACTTTTATTCAGCTAGGATGCATCAAATTAGGATGCATAAAAAAAAATCTAACAAACAATTAAGCAATACATTTAAAATATATTAAAACAGTTATTTTACATTGTAATAATATTTCATAATAGTACTGGTTATGATCAAATAAATGCAGCCTTTTTGAGCACTTGGAGAGTCCAAACTCTTGAACTGTAATTTTTGTGTTTAAAGTGCTTCTAGTTCTATAGAAGTTTTATAAACTTATATATGGGTTGAGGAGAATGTGTGGAGTGGTCACATGGGCATATTCATTCAGGGAGGTTGATATTTTTAAATATATGTATACAAAATAATTGCAATTATCAAATAAAATATATTTTTAAAAGAATGTAACTCAGACAAACTGACTGAAAGTTCTACCCTGAGTTCTACCCAGAATTCCTTCTGCCCTGTCAACTCCTCCATCTCCAGGCACCCTCACGAAGAACCCCTGCTGTTGTAATTAAAGGTGTCCTTGACAGTGATATAGGTCCATTTTCACACTCCTGGACCCAAGATTTTTTTTCTTTTTATAATTTTCTCCCTTTTTTAACAAACCAACCTTCCACATCAGCAGCTTAGTGAGACACAGACACACACACACTCACACCCACCGGGGTGTGTGATGTAAGGTGTAGCTGAGACCTCCTCTTTCTCTCCGCTCTGACTTGATGGAGGTGCTAAAGTCTTGATGAGTCTGTGGGGACCTCACACAGAGTCGAGAATCAAACATGCTGCGATATTTGCATACTTTTATTCGTAACTGTG
>NC_139971.1:34835240-34859353 GCF_963993115.1 Abramis brama
GGTATGTACGTGTGGGTGTGAGAAAGGAAAAGGAAGAAAAGGAAGACAAAGGGTAATGTGCATGGCCTATGTAGTAACCACAGCACTTTGATTTCCTTTTTGCCATTATATTCCGACCCCTCACTCTGCAGATGTCCATTTCCTCTTTGTAAAAGGTTTCTCAACACAGTACGTCAAAAACACTACTTTGTGTGGCAAAACAATACTAAAAATCCGCTACTGCTACTTGCGGTGCATTTTGCACATTTGCATTGAGCCCTTGCACAAGACTCACGTCAGCGTTTGTCAACGTTCTACGGAGTGACGTCAAGCGAGAGTGTTACCCCCGGTATTAACACATACTGCTAGCCAATTAGCCCTTTTCCCTTCCTCAGCAACTTTTTTATGGGTTTATTGTCATTAAGGAAATTGCTTTATGGTGTATTTATTCTTAATCTTAATCTTTTCTGTTAAAGCCCTTTTAATTACATATCACATTATATTACTGAAGCTTAAAATTACACATTTTCTGTTTTTGTATTTTCATTTAACCTTTAATTAACAAGCTAATTTGCTTAGTTTACTAGCTTAGCATAATGCTAACTGTTGGCAAAAAAGTGGCAACTGTTTTCGAAACATTACAAACAGTTACCTCTTCTATCTAGGGGATAGACTTTTGCATGATCAACACTAAAAAAAAAAAAAAAAAAAAAAACAAGATGGAAGAGAGACTGAACCAGTGCATATCTAAATTGTAAACAAAACGTTAAAGACATACCAGACAAGCAGAGGAAAAATCGTCCTTCTAATTCTGTGTGTGATATATCAAAGCAAACATCAGGGCCCGTATTCATAAAGATTCTAAGAATCCTCTCAGAAAACTCTTAATTTAGCTTAAAAACTTTTACGTATGAGTCTTAGCTTAAGAGCAATTCGAGACCGATCTGAGAGCAACTCTGAGTAAGGAAAAGACAAAAACTTTTATCCTAGTGAGGAGGCGGGGTTGACCCCGTTGCTATGTATGACACTATCTTTTGACGACTGTGATTGGTTGGTTGACCAAGAAGGAAAAAAAGATTTATATTTCTATTCTAAGCCTCCACTTTGAAATTACATGCGTAATTTTTCCTATTTGACCGTTCTCACACACACACACACACACACACATTATATATGTGTATATACATCCTTTTTTTTATTTACCATGCTGTTAATTTCCTATAAGGTATTTGATTGGCTTAGAATGATAAAAATTGTTCCACTCTTTCCAATTACACTGATTACTGGCATGTCTATTTAAGTGGTGGTGGTTTGAATGTTGCTTTTAATGTATCAAACATGGAATTTTCCCAGTTCCCAAATATTGTAATGTAGTGATTACTTTCATTTCTGGCGCTATGGCATTTCTGCGCTGTGTTGGAGATATTAGCGTGTCTCTAAAAAGATCTGTCACAAACATGATCCCTGCACGATCTAATATATAGCTTCTTATTAACTCACTGTCATCCATTGTCTGCAACACATTTCTTCTCCTTCTTCGTCTTTCTGTCATTTTCTCCTCTGCTAAAGAAACTCTTAAGCCTCTTAAAAGTCCTCGTCCGTGCTCCTAACAATGTTTACCTTAAGACCTCTTTTAAGGGTTAAGATGCTTTCTGAAATACTTTTTTCTTTACTAGGATTTTTTCTTCAATTTTAAGAGTAAACGCCCACATTTCTAAGAATTTTCTTAGAATTGTGTCACTAGGAGCTACTCTTTGCATTAAGATTCTTTATGAATACGGGCCCAGGACTTTTGTTTCTGTAATAAGCTACTTTTTAGTGTGTTTTCACTATTTTCATGGTTACGGTGTACATTTTTCTTGCTACTTAGCAACCTCGTAAAACCATCTGTGACAATGAAGCCCTGACACAATGAGACTATAGCAAGAGTTGGTCTGAGTTTGCCCATACATGAACCCATTACACAGTTGGACTGCTCCTTCAGTGTTTGTACGACTACATAAAAATTGGTACAATTTCTGCCAACAATGACTATGCACCCCTATTCTACTTGGACCAACAATTGAAAGTCACAGAAATAAATCCCACTAGCCGACGTAATGTGGCCTTAAAAAAATGTTTTCAAAATTTTTCCAATAAGACTCTATGTGTTAAATAGTTGACCAGCCCAACAGCAGGTCATTTTTACAAGGGTTGATAAGCTCCGTACACGCACACACTTGCGTGGATCAATGCTGTCTGGGTCAAGGCTGGATAAGGGATTGTGGCAGACTAGAGCAGGCCTCAGGGCACAAACCCCACACCTTTAATCTGCCCCTCCAGCTCTCATCCATTTACACTCAGAAAAGAGCAGAACTGCGTCATTATGCGCACGCACATACGTGTCAAGACAACATCTGCTAAAAGTTAGCACATTTAACTCTTTTTCAGTCTCACTCACACACACACACACACACACACACACACTTAAATAGATACAAACTGTAATATGATTACTTCGCTACAGGGAAGGACACATTATGTGGAATTGAAAATGAAGAGAATACGAGATGAAGGCAGAAAATCTCCCATAATTATTCCACTCCTCTGCCTGTCATCCGATGTCTACCGAAACCTCAAGTCACAATGACATCCTCAGGGTGGTCTACTGACTCTCCACTCCATAACAAATCTGTGTCCATCTCTGCCAGCTTCATCTCACTGGTTAGTTGGAAAGTAAATGGTCCCCCTTTTCAACCTTTTCAACTTTTATGTTCTGTTGAGATTGGAATAACTGTTTTTATGTTTGGGGTATGAGAGATACCAATGATATTTGTTTAAAAATATTATGGAACATAATCCATCCCTCTGTTTTACCATGAAGTATTCATTCACTTTTCTTTTCTTTTTTTACAAATGTGACCGTGTCAAATACCACAGGAGTTGTTGTTTAAACTAAAGAATGAAATAAAATATGAATATTACAAGAAAAACTTAAACTTAAAAAAACTAACCAAAATAAATTTAAGTACTAAAATGACTAAATCTAAAACTGAAATAAAAAGTAATTAAAGCTTAAAAAAACATGAAACATGCTGTCTCGACAAAGCCTTGCTTCCCGCTCTAACTGCATTATATACAGTAGGCTATATAATAATGTGGGAATGATAGCTACATTCGTATTGTGTTTGCGTGTGTGTGTCTATTGACGGTTACAAATAAGTCGCAATAAGCTTGTGAAGGGAACTTGTCAATCATCTTGATGGATGACACAGAGGAAAATCAGTTTGAAATCTTGCCTTGAGAAAGCGAACCGAACCAAGAAGAAACTGCAACATTGTAATAAATTAAGTCCGTTTCGTAACAAAGCAAATGATCTACGGGTCTGAAAACGCCCATAAAATGGTCCTAGGGGTCTCTGAGACACCAAACAGAAAAGAAGAGATAAACAAGCCAGCACAGCTGAAACTTCTTTATGAACCACTGCAGACGCTGCTTGGATGTACTTAATTTCTAAAAATAAAAGAGAGCCATTTTGTCAGTGTTTTAACATTTCTTCATGCAAGTAATATTTTTACCCTGATCTATTTTTAAGTGCATATTTTGGAGCCCATCTTTTTTAAATCAACAGTTATAGCACAGGTATGAGATTAATTACTGCAGGAGCGCTTTTAACATCTGCTTCAGTGTCATGTCTAGTGGGGCGAGTGTGTTCTCCGGCCTCGACGGAAGTGTGAAGGGTGCGAGTTAAAATAAGAACAGTGGCGTCTGGGAAGGTGGCTGACTGGGAGCCACAAAGACACGCAGAACGCTCCGTTTCCTTAGAAACACAGCCACACCATGGAAGTGCAGAGTGTGTGTGTGTCGATGATTGAGTGTGTGATGGTATGGGCGGGATGTTAGCGTGCTGTAAACACTGCAGGAGGCTGTTGTATTTGAGAATGTGTGTGATATGCGACTAATTGCATTGTAGTAAGCATTGTCAAAGAACGTACTAGATTACCAAAGCCAAGTTCTCAGGGTAGATTACGAGGGCTTGTGTATGTTTGTGCTTCGGTGGGTGTGTGTGCGTGCATACTAAGGAGAGATAGTGAAGATAATGACCAGCTAAGACTAAAAATCAACACTAAGAACACTACGAACTCCCCAGAAATGACTGCGGCCAGCATCTATTTGCATGCGCTGTTTCAGGGCGTGCAAGTATGTCAATCAGGTAACGGTGCAAATGGATTCACAAAATCTGGAAAACGTAGGAATCTGATGCAGGTTTTTAGTGAGTTTGCCCAACAAAAACGTACTTTTAAGAGCATTCTTTGCTAATGATGGAAGCACAAATGCGTCCAAACTCCTCTGGATGTCCCTAAAGGTATCTACGGCTCCTCCACAGAGTGGGCGAGCGTGAGCCGTGGCCCCGCTCACTCTGCCGGTCAGCGCCGCTGGTTGTGAATGCGGTGTTAAGAGCTGCAGGTAGCTAAAGGAGAGGAGAGGAGGGAAGGCGTAGGCTTCATGCTTTATGTTTTCAGTAATTAAAACAGCATTAGGCTATTTATTTTCTCTCCCCGTGCGTAGCTGATTGGGCATGAGGGAAATGTGGGACTCGCAAAGCCGAGAAAAGAGCACAATTACACGCCATCAGCAGACAACATTAACTCACTAATAGGAACACGGCAATAAAAGTTTATTATTATGGTGTAGCGATGATTGCCTGGTTTAAGCTAACATTTATAATACTTAGCGATGATTAGGAGGCGAGGGCGGGTGAGGGGGGAAGGGTCACGAAAGATAACGGAAGATGGAGCGGTAACCTTTTCCTCCTGCTTTCTCCTCGGCGCATTTGATCAGGGAGAGAGAGGGATAAGGCTGAGGGTCTGTTCCTGAGAGGATAGCACTCATTAGCCAGCCTTCCAGACCTCCATTATCTTCTTCTTCGCTAATGTTCTCTACCACTTATTCAAGATGGCTCACCTCCACACGGATCCCACGCTATTGGCTGCCACTATAATGAGCGAGAGATGCGGTCGGAATGGAGTAAGTGTGTTTAAAATGAGTTTGCTCTTCGAGCGCCCTTTCCCCGGAGAGGCAACAGCAAGATGTGTAACGCCTATGGATGTTGATCCTCTTCTTATGGAGGACCCTGCTCACCTCATAAACGCATACATACTGCTGAGTCTAGGCAAATACTACCCAGCAGCACCTGACATTGCGAGCGATTAATGTATGCAAAGCTACTTAAAAAAGAGAAGAGGGGCTGCTGGAGGAAAACTAAAAATATGATGATGAGAAAAGCATGAGAAAGAGAGGGGAAGATTTGTGTCAATAAGGAAGACAAGCGGACAGGCTAAGAACATAGGGAATGAGGTGAGCGTATGGTGTAACGGGAGCTAAGTATGGTGGGCTATCTATCTCTTCAGACATTCAGTTTGTCTTGATCAAAACTGTTAAAAATAGTTCTTTTAATTTATTTAAATGTCAATTAATTTCACTTCTTACATTTATTTAATAACCAGAATATAAAATAATAAAAGTTAAAATTAAATTGCAATTCCACATCCATTTTCTGTTTGCAACCTCATTCAAATTTGGAATAGAATTGGAATTTTAAAAAGCTTTATTAATTAAATTCCTAATAATACTTGAGGGAAAATATATTTGAGATTGGTCCATTTAAAATAATAATGAATCATTTTGAGTTCATTTTTTCTTAATATTATTATTAATATTTTTTCTTATTTCTCTAGTTTATCCTACTTTGTCCGCCATCTTGTTTTCTTTTTTTTTTACAACAAAGTTGTTGCAATGCATTCTGGGATTACTTTCTCTGCAAATGCAATGTTGCCTTAGAATTTAGCAAAGATTAGGCATTTTAAGAGGCAGCATAATTACACTGCCTACCTTTTGGAACAGACTTCACAGCTATAATGCTTTAAAACGCTGCCTACGGAGGCAGCTCACTAGGTTTTGGAACGGAGCAGTGGAGTACGAGTGAGATAGGGCGGCTTTTCCTTCTTTGCAATTCTCTCCACGTCAGGGGGATAAATTATTCAGAGCCCAGGGAGACTCTGGCCTCATCGTGTAATGAGAAGGACACGCATTGATACCAAATATTGCTGTTGGGAAACTATCGATTGGAGAGCTATTTGTCCAGAGTTTGGTCTGGAAGCAAAAGCTGTCAGCGGCTTTTAATATGACTGACACTTACGTAGAAGCCCAACTCACAGTTCGCCCTTCTCCCTCCCCATGTATCCATCCATCCATCTCTACCATTCCCTCACGTCCCTCCAGTATAAAGGGGATTTACTAACAGAGGAAAGAGGGGGCTGAGGTGTGAGCGAGACGAAATGTGCACAGTATGGAGAGCAAGAAACACTGTCAATAAGGTGCCAGCAGCACAATTAACGCCTGCAGGAAATGCAGCAAGTCAGCGCAATGGTTACCCTTTGACCTCTGACCTCACATCTAAAGGGTCACCAAAGAGCGAAAACATGCCTGTCTTGTTCTCAACACTGAGATCTAGCATAAAAGTGAACCGAGAGTATCAAGTAGCTTTTATGCTCAACTTCCCCTCTGTCCTTGGGCGAAAACTGGCGTGTAACTGTGCCGTAGGATCTGGCCCAGGAGGGGAGAGGATGCTTGCTTTGGCCTGGAACTGAGAAGTTCTGGCTTTCCTATGGGGTGTAGGGTACGCAGAGGAGGCTTGTGGTTCCTCCAAGGTGGTCTGATGTCCCTGCCGAGTTTCAAATGGAAAATCTGTAGCTCTCTTCCTCACGCGGATGTCTTAGTGGATTGCATGAAACTATTCTGGATGACATAAGGGCAAGAAACGAGTAAGTATATAAAAACAACACAATGGAATGTCAAATTGTGCACAAATATGTTAACAAACACATCCAAATCTCAAAGTGATTTCTCTAAATTATAAGTGCAGAAAAGGAATGTCTGAGTTTCTACCTCGCAGTTCAGTTAGTGCACATGCACTGGCATGTGTGGCACGCTAACGGCTGTCTACGACAGCACGGTCGGTGGCCTGAGAGAACAGCGAACGGTAATAACCCTCCTCTTTCTCACACGCACACACACACACACACACACCTACAATTATAACATCAATGTGTGGCAGAGACAAAAAAGAACCCAAAAACATCATTACAATTAGAGTCTCCAGACTATTCATAGAGGAGAGAGAAAAGGAGAGGAGGTAAAAGAGATGAGAAAGAAAAGAGAGGCTTAATGAGGGGGAAAAACCTACAACAACAAATCCTCTGATTCAAAGCTAGCATTTTCAGATAACTTTGGCTCAATACTCAAATCAGGTCATTACAGTCTTAGTCTAGACTCTAGTCCATTTGCAGCTTATTCTGGCCAATAACCGTGCACTAGGCTTAGAAAATGTATATATATTTATATATACGCACATTACTGTTCTTAAGTTTGGGGTAGGTACAATTATTTATTTTTTTTGAAAGACATACAGTACATAGATGCATTAAAAACAGAACTATTGTGAAACATCATTACAATTTAAAATAACTATTTTCTATTTTAATATATTTTAAAATGCAATTTATTCCTATGATGGCAAAGCTGAATTTTTAGCAGGCGTTACTCCAGGCTTCATTGTCACATGATCCTTCAGAAATAATTTTAATATACTGCTTTGGTGCTTAAGAAACATTTCTTATTATTATCAATATTAAAAACAGTTGGACTGCTTAACATTTTTGTGGAAACCATTTTTTCAGGATTATTTGATTAATAGAATGATTTTTAATTAATGGTTGCGCAAAAAAGAAAAAATAGCACAAAATGTTTCGTAATTTAAAAGAATTATAATAACAATAATATGTACCAATTTTGCAAAACCTTTTTAAAGACCTGATTTTGTTCTGTTAAAAAAAAGACAAAAATTTGGTAACTTAATTTCTAAACAGACTGCTAAAACCCAAACTAATGCAAGTTGCCTAAAGTCAGCCAATTAGCGCCACAGAGAAGTGCATCAGTCGGTCAGTGAACAGACTGTATGTGGTCCATGGAAAAGCCGTCTGAGGTTACTACAGTCAAAAAAATGAGAAAGAATTCTAATGAGATTTAGTCTTAAAATGGTGTTCCATCAAAATCCCCCCCCCCCCAAAAAAAACACCTAAAATGAGTTTAAACCTATGTTTTATTGACTTTTTATTCACACATTGACATCTGTGCTTGCTATTCGCACTTAAGCCTACAAGCAAACTCTTACACAACAAATGAGTCTCAGAGAGATGTACAGATGGACCGGCGCCTTTAGAAGAGGCCAATGTCTCATTATTAACGTGCATTTGAAGTGTGTGCTACTTTGACAGTATATAAGTGTGTGTGTGTGTGTTGTAAGTGGGGGAATCTAGGCCCTGTTAAACCCGGTCTTCCTCGGGGACTGCTCAGCTGGTGAAGGGGGCTGGGGGGGTTGGCACAGGGGTCTGTAGCTCTAAGAAGTCAAATTACCTCTGAGCCCGACTCATCAGCTCCTCACACACCCACACGCCACACACTCATTAATGGTGTACTCACCAGAATATTAGCACAGACAGGACTCGCAAACACGTACACGAACAGCACCAAAGTAACACTCGTGCTGCAAGCCATGGACATAAAACTCTCGGAGCAACTATCCACGCTTCGCTACACACTCGCACGCATAGACAACACGCAAACACACAAAGGGATGCGCGCAAATATCTTCAAATAAACGTAACACATTCTCTCGCACACACACATACACACACAGGGGCATTCTTGCGGGTCTCTAATGAAGCCCCAGTTGTGACGGCATGGAGGCGTCTGAGGCTCCGGCGGGATAATTATGCCGCTCCCTCGCAGCTGAGTTTGGCAGATGTAGGGGAGGGGTGCGAACGGCGCCGAGCACGGAATAACGAGCGCGGGGGAGCGGAGGTGGGATTCGGCACGGACCCTGCCATCCGCCATTAGCAGCTTGGCACCGTCACAAATGAGTGTTTTTCACCAGAGCACCGGGAAGGGCTGCGAAATTCCAACAAATTCTGAGCTCGCACTCTGTCGCAACACCCAGAGACGGCGAGAGAGAGATCGAGAGAGAAACACAAACAAAAGCAGGGTGGAAACAGAGGAAGATGGGAAGGGAGGGGGAAAAAGGTTCACGCCGCCATGACCGGATTTGTCACCTCTCTCAGCGCAGGGAGCGCAAAGCGTGGCACCATGGGAAATTACCAAATCAGAATGCATTGATTTTCTTCAGGGAGGAGGCAAAAACATTCCTGAAAAACTGACATGGTTGAGAATTAAGAAGGAGATTGTATCAGACCTTTGTATTATTGAGAGCAGAGAGTGGTAGACTTTTGTTTTGTGAGGATGCTGAATAAAAGCGCTCTATTGTACGCCTCTGGTACGCAGGGACCGTGTACGCGTCAGGCCAACTATTACATCTTTCTCTCTCTCTCGTTCCTCCTCGACTTCCATTTGTCTCTCTTTGTCCTCTTGTACTGTAATTACCATAGTGTCACCAAGGTAGGACCATGTGCTTCACTCCAAAGAATAACTTAAAGTAATTGTATAACTGTGCGTGTATGTGTGTGACAGAGCTATCATAAGTGTGAAGAAGTCCCACAGCAGTGGATGGAAAATAATCTCCAAATGTTGTGCTTTCTGCCAGCTTTCTCTCCCACACATTTCAAGTCCTTAACGGTCCTTTTCCCTGGTTTGGTCAGCTGAGTCATCCACCGCAGGGAAGTTGACCTTGCAGGCCGCTGTCACAGGAAACCAAGCCGAAGCGCCTGCTGCCTTGACTGCGACTTCACCCCGCATCTGACGATACGCGGCATCTGCTACAGCTGTAGCATTTAACACTCGCCATTTCTGTCACTAGCTAAAGAACAGCTGCTTTTGTTTCACAGCTCTTTTACTAGACACAACTCTGTTTCAAAATCTAGCGAGGTGCCTCAATGTCGACCTTTCCAAGACAGCAACATCGTGCAATCGTGGAATCTCAAGTAGGCCCACACGGAATCTGCTCTGGAAAAATTCCTTGAATTTCTCCAGAACTAGAACAACTGTTATGTAGGAAGTTCTAAACATTTCATTCATCACATTCTATCACATCTTATTGGTGAAACTGTGAAGATTTCCCCCAAAAATAAGTATAGACAATGCTGAAAAATAAAAACAAAAGATTTTGAAAATTCTACACAGGCAGAAAAGTATGCCACACAAATAGAACTTCACCTGGGGATTTGGAATTGGATTTCTTTCAATAGAGTTTGCTAACAGACAACAAACATTGTACATAGCACAATGTTTTTAACTTTCAGTGCCTAATGAAATGTACATTTTTAAAATGGTTTCTCTTTTTTTCACTGAGCTTATTTCAGTGCATTATGGGATTGCATCTCTGCAAAGGATTTCAATAGCCTTAGAATTTGCCCCCAAAAAAAGATCTTAAGATGCATAGAACAGTTTTCATGTCTGGAATGTGCATCACTAGGTTTCATAACAGACTATATAGTTAGTGTCACTCGTTCATTCACTCTACTCAGTCCGTCTTCATCTCTCTGATGGTAAATGATCAATTTCAAGGTGACCCTGGCTGAATTACGGTGAGTGTTTTGTGTGTGCGGGCGGCTGCAGCCTGGACCCAGTAATTAACACCAGCGCCTAATGAAGTCCAGCTGCTCACCGTGCAGACTGAGAGGCTGCCAAAAACCAGGAGAGCCCCTGTCAGCCAGCCTCATCCTCTTCGCTCGCTCTCACTCACTTCCGAAGGTCAACCTCCCTCATCAGCACCCGGTCAGTTCATCTCTCTCTTTTTCTCCCTCCCTCTGTATCTATTCCTCCCGCAACATCTCTGTACCAAAAAGGGAGGGAAAGGCACTGATCATGCATTCCTCTCATCTCATCCCTAGTTCCTTGCCAAATCTCCCCCATTTCTCCTCTGACCCATGGATCCCTCCCCATTTCGGCCATTTGTCGCATCCCTCAATCTTTATGATGCTCAATAATCTTCTTCTAACATCATTCTCTTAATCTCTCCATTGGTTCGCCATCTGAAATTGTTGTACAAGCTTAAGGTGATATTTGGAAATTTTAGTGATGATGAATAGCCAATGAGGGTACAGCATGATAAAAAAAATGAGCCAATCACAGAGCTCCTTCTCCAACCCAAACTTCTGGATTAGGTCGTCTATACACTTACAAAAACACAACACATTATAATTTACATTCTGTGCAAAGTTATTAGGTCCATAAAAAAGACATACTGTGTAGTATGGATGTAATGAGACTACAACAGTTTAAGCCTAAACTCAACTCAACTCAACTCAACTCAACTCAACTCAACTCAACAGCCCGCTGAGTGGTGTTTACTTCTGCACCAGTTCAAACTAGGGATGGACAAAATTAAAATTTTGTCCGATACCAGTATTCTTTTTATTCATTATGATATGGTCGATAACGCTGAAATAGCTGATATAACCAACATTTCTATACAAATAAAATGGAAAAAAATTATAATAATTTAACACTAAATTTAACTACAATATTCACACCATTATAATCTACAGTAAAATGTACAGAAAATTAGCTATTCATTTTCAGATTTGCTAAAGATTACATTTAAGAGTGTTATTACATTATTACTGTTTTAAAGGATTAACTAGATTACCTTTAAGTGAGCATTAGATGGCAAATGTTATCTAAATTTAAAATAGCAGAAATAAGCAATAAAAAATTACAATAATAAATACACAACATTTTATTACATATGATATAATATGCACAATAAAACATGGCATATTTATGTATATCTGTATGTATAACATGTCTTACAATATAATAATTATTTTATTTTAATATATCCTAACGGATACAGTTTTTTAATCTCTAATATCTGATATGGTAACATATATTGTGCATCCTAAGTTCAAACTCTTAAAAGGCAACAGAATATCTTTCCTCAATAAACTGCATGATTTGAGGTATCAGTCTATAGTCTAAATAAAGTTGGAAAAGTTGCAAGTTAAAGCTGAAAACTTATGAGCCATATACCTCTAATTAATGAAATGAATGCTCTAAATAAACCAGACGCAACTCAAAATGAGAATCATAAAAGACAGAATGCCTCTGAACGCAGAGATATACATACAACAAAACAAGACAACAAACAGCTGAGGCATGTTAGAGGCATACCCACAGGGTAAAAGTGAAGATTTAGAGTGAATCCTAAAAGAAGCCTAACAGGGGATAGGCCTATCATAGATCTACCGTGTCCCACACCTACTATTTTTTTTATCTACAAGTCACACCTCTGAATTCCCTTCTGGATTCCTCCTTCCTGCCTTCCATCTCCTCTCCCACTCTGACTCCTATTCCGGATCAAAGCCAGGGTTCCTGTCATACAGGCACCTCTCACCGCTCCTCAGAGAGCGGCCTTTGAAGAGTCCGACCCCAGGTGGCCCCTTCTCCCACACACGGGCTTGAGCACATGCACACACTCTGAGGGGCCTCCACCCGTCTCTCTGGGACCTCCACCCCCGCCCTTCCATCGAGAGTGTGCCTTCCCCTGATTCCTGCGCATCTCACATAGAGCACTGATGAGCTGTGACATCCGCTTATTCCTTCCTCCCACACACACACACACACGTATATACTCACACACTGAGCTGATGTGCAGAGGCAAGATCACACCAGACAGCAGATGTTAATTATCAGTCGGTATTTAGGGGGCTTTATTTGCAGTTTACCTGGAACCGCCGTATCACCTGCTGTATCGCTCTGCTGCTCTGACATCAATTAGACAAGCTTGTGGTCAACTTGTGTTGATACAAGATCTATACCTTCTCCTCAACTCTACTCCTGTTAACACACACACCTATACACCTTGATTCACCTCCTTAAAGGGACAGTTTAACTCATGATGATCCAAAACCTATTTGACTTTTTATTTTTTCTGTGGCCCAAAAAGAGGTCATTTTATAATGCACTGCCCACTCTTTTCCATGCAATTACCAAGAATGGGGATTGGAGTTTTCAAGCAAAAAGCATCATTAAAATGGTCCAAATGACTCATGCTCTACATTTCAAGTCTTCTTTAAATTTAGAACCAAATAAGTCTCATTCACGAATGAATCATTCAGACTCAGTCAACAGAACAGAAAAGGTCTGAATTGGCTGAATTGAAACGGTCCAACTCAAAAGAATGATTCATTCACAACTGGATATTACTAGAGCTCTCATGAATTCTTATGATGGAAATGATCGTGGAGGAAATTTAACAATAGCAAAGTAGATTGATTTTATAATTTATAATTCATTTAAAGATTAATTTATAATTTTACAACACTACAAAAATGTATATATTCCAAAAATACAAAAAAATACAAAAAATAAATGGCTTCAGAAGACTTGGAATATAGTGAATGAATCATATCATATTTTATGATATATATCTGTCCTCTTTGAATCTTTAAAGATTCAGTCAATGTGTTGTACTTGCATGGAAAAGAACAGATAGAACTTTAAAAAATGCAACAAAGAATATTTATGTATGAACACTGACAAAATTGTAATATTTGGGTGAAATAACTATTTAACACTCCATCCTTATCACATCTTTCCCCCTCATCACGAATCCATTGTGTAACGTCATGTGCACGTAAGTCCTCCTCGCCAGCTACGACAGATGCCACTGTCACTCGAGAAAATAAATTCAGAATACTTAACGAATTAAGTGAGGAGCAAATTGCGGCTGGCCCCCTTTCATTATGCACAGATAGGCAGGCAGCTTGTTTGTCTTTTTAACAATTACCGCACGGCATGGAGAAGGGAGGGTTGGGAGAGTGACGAGCTCCTGATATTGCTGTTCCTTCCCCTCCACGGCAGCTGGCTGAGACACACCTGGACGGATCTGGGACGGTCGAGGAGGGGAAGTGGGGAAACGGGGCAGCTGCACCTCTACCAGATTTACCAGAGAAAGATATGTATACACATGCTGCTAACATACCAGCACGCCAAAGATTCATTCAGACCTAGCAACTTCCTGTGTTAAAGATTATGATGTATCAGTACACCAGATCAGCTAAAGACACATTTCCTATGCAGTCTTCCCTCTAAATACACCTGCAACCCACACCCATGCGATTTCGCAACGTCGGCCGCAAATGTACCTCATTTTCCATTCTGTTCCCACACCTTTTGGAGGAGGCTCCCCCTGAGCAGTTCTCTTATAGATCTCCAAACAGCTTGTAATTACCTTTAATAAACAGCATAAGAAGCAAATCAAGCGCAAACGTGGCAAAATGAGCTCTCAGGGGGATCAGACATCACTCAGCCTTGCAAACAAACATTTCGGCAAAACATTGCTGCCTCACTCCCTTTTCAACATGACATTCTCTGTGGGGGCTATTCAAAGGAGGGAGGAAGGAAGAGAGAGAGAAGGTAAAGGAATTAAATCACTGGTGTTTGGTCATGGAGCAGGTTAGGGGTCATGTGGCATGTTTGAGCTGTGAACGGTACAATAAGAACGCATGATATTTACTGTAAGCACTATACTGGTTATTCATTTTATTCATAAATAAAAAAATATTCTCTTAAATGTTTCACATTTATTTAAATTTATATGTCTCTGTTATATACATTTAATTTTCAAAAACACTAATAATTAAATAACACTGCTGAATGTAATCTGTAATCTCGAAAATAAACCAACTTAGCATTTATAACAACTGATTATAGTTTTTATTTTTATTTTAAATAGAAAAAGGTCGGTAAGATTTTTAAAAAATAAATCAATACTTTTATTCAGCACGTATGCATTAAAATGATTAGAAGTGGCAGTTATAATGTTACAAATGATTTATATGTCAAATAAAAGCTGTTTCGAACTTTCATCGAAGAGCCACTGTTTCCAAACTAATTTGACTGTTTTCAACTTGAGCAACAAATCAGCATATTAGAATGATTTCTGAAATATCATGTGACTCTGAAGACTAGAATAATTCAGCTTTGCCATCACAGGAATACATTTACATTTTAAAATATATTAGAATAGAAAAAAATGTATTTTAAATTTGTAATTATTTCACAATATTACTGTTTTTTACTACAAATAAATGCAGCATTGGTGAGCATAAAATACTTATTTCAAAAGCATTAAAGAAATCTTACTAACCCCAAACTTTTAAATAGTATAGTGTATACAGGTTATACAATGATGTGTTCAATGTGTTTAAGGCATGATATACACAGTTAGACGGTTGCCACCAACAGGGTCACCAGGACCAGTCGCAAAGTGTACCAATTAAATAAAATTGACATAAAATGATTTTAGATTACTTTATTATGTGAGTGAAATGAGACTGCGGACTGCCACAAGAGACATAAAACTACCAATTGGATCAAGTATTCCAGAGACCTGTGTAGTAAAAGCCAAACATATAGATTTGGTCAAGCTCAACTCCCTCATTCTTCTCTCTATTCACCTCTAGCAGCGCACCCTCCATCATCCCCCCTCAAACGTTGCCCGGCTCCTCTGAGGTTCCGCCTGGCTAGCTCCAGGTGGTCTATGATGTGCATGAGGGGCTGTCATCTGTTCCCATGCTCACGTACTTGCCACATGGGCAGCAGTAGAGAGCGCCACACCATTAACAAGCCATAAAAACCAACCCAACCCTTTTAAAACATCAGAACACTGAGGAATAACTGCTCTCACCAAAGCCACTCAACCTAACATCGGCTCGGCGCGCACAATAGAGACATCAGGGGCTGGATAACAGGGAGTGACATGCAATGTGAAGGAATGATGATTTCTTTTGCTCTCATAACTACAGAATGGAGGGGGCTGGAGTATGGCTACACACACAAACACACACACACACACAAACACGGTGTGGCCCTAGGCTAGACACTGGCTTGCGAATACAGGCGCTCAGTGAAGTGAACCCTCATCCACATTATCTACATCCATTGACTCCTAAAGCTTCTTGTGTGCTGCCTCATTAAGTCTGCGCTGACACAGAGAGACCACGCCAGGTCTCCTTTAGTGGCCAGTCTCCATGTACGTGTGTGTATTTGAGTAAGTGTGTGTGTGTCTCTACAGCATGAGATGGGCATTACCTACAGCAAAATAAAAATGCGCTGCTCTATAGTATCACTCCCTGTAAAAAAAAAAAAAAAAGAGCTCAAAAACAACACCCGTCATTTTCATCATGATACAACAATCAATCCCACAATCTTTCACTTTGCACTAAAGAAATGATCGACTTCAGTAACTGTTTGCATTCACGAAAACGGATTTTCGACAAATAATAGCTGTGATGTGACAAGACAAAGATTCAAATATGGAAAAGCGCACCCACAGTTGAGACAAGAAGACTATTATGACATCACAGAGAACACCCTGGGGTCAAACGGCAAGCATCTATGTGGTGTTGCCTTGACAACACACGTGTGACTCGTGCTCCAGGCATCAGAATCACTGGGATGAATAACTAAGAATTAACGGTGACATTAGCAATACTCTCTGGAGAGCAGTCTCATTCAGGTGTATGTGTGTTCATGCCCCTGGCCCAGCCCCATGCACAAATAACCACTATGGCAATGTGTGTAGGTTTACGTGTGTTTTTATGTGTGAACTGGCAGAGGGAACTGGATATGGAAATCAAATGACATGATAATATAACTAAGGTTGCACTCTTTTATGTTCATTTTTAGGGTTCATATTATGACATCATATTCTATATTTTTATATTCAATATTCTACTACTGAAAAAAAAGAGTTTCATGTACTTGGTTTAATACAAATTGAATGTATAGAAGCAGAATGAATTTTAAATGTATTCTAAGAATGATGAATTTTATTAAGCTAAAAAGTCTTTGAAAGTTTTGAAAAAGTTTCAACAAACAGACAGACAGAAAGATAGATAGATAGACACAAAATGCTCCATTTATTTTAACAAAAGCTCAAAAAATATTTAGTTCCAAGCTCATTGACTATAGCACCACCACCAACATTCAAAGTACATTGCAACAACTTCTATTCTCTATTAACAAGGAGGACGTAGGATAGATAGACTATTATTTATAAACCGCAGTATGAACTATACCACCATAAAAGAAGATGCTGTTACTCCACTTGCTATATAACTAATGGCAAGAGCAATATTTTGGGAAAGTCCACAACACATTATTGTTTTAATCTGTACCAATTGCTTTGCGAAGACTGTTGCCGACGGATGGGGGCTCCTGAGTCATTTCTTATTTCACATGCGGCAAAAAACTGCTTGTTTAATTCTGTGGGTCAAAAAGAGTATGGAAAATGAGCATGAAAAACTAAATTAAAAGGGCCTGAGGGAAAATAAATGAATGAAAAAAAAGTATGGAATGACCCCTTTATGTGACCAATCATGCACTGTTCTCTACTATAGCCCCGCTCCTTCTACTCAAGCAGTGAGAGATGTATGTGTGCCTGAGGGGGGGTCATTCATTCAGGAAATCTAGCTAAGAATGGAGAGAGATAAGGGGGAACAAACCTTGCAGCTGGGCAGGCTCTCCTATGGGCCGTCCGACAGGCAGGGAGGGTGGAAAGAGAAGGCAGGGTGACAGTTAGTCAGCAGCACTATGATCACATGAGGGTTAGATGGTAGAGGAGGGGTCAGACATGGCTTACTCATGGTGACGTTATGGAGGGAGACTGGGCTGCCATGGTTTTGCATGTCTTAAATTGTCAAAATACACTACAACTAGAAAATAAACCATTGGTAAGGGGTGAGTTCCATCATTTACTCACTCTCATTCTAAATCATTAGGACCACTTTAATTATATTTTTTTGTCATTTTGACAACTTGACAGCACACTTTTATTACTAGGAAAAGACTAAACGTCTACTAAACTACTCTTTTTGTGTTCCACAGAATAAAAAAAACATCATACATGCTTGGATCTACATGAGCCTCATGAATCCCAACAATTATTTGAGCATTCATTATCCTAACGTGCTTCCAGAATGATCGTCGTATACAAACTAACAAACTTAAATGGATAAACTAACAAACCAGAAATGCACTCACCCTCATTTCGTTCCAAACCTGTATGACTTTCTTTCTTCTGCGCAATACAGAAGAAGATATTTTGAAGAATGTTTTTGGTCAAATGTTTTTGAACATAATTAAAAGCCAATTGGGTCTAACATAACACTGGATCCCATTGATTTTCACTGTATAGACAAAGAATTTTTCAAAAAAAAGTCACACAGGTTCGGAACAACATGAGGGTGAGTAAATGATTGTGCATTACTGTGTGTGATGTACAACAGCATGTTCTCTAACAGTCAACCCTGAACCTATCACTGAGAAAGATCACAGTGGCACAAAACTCAAGGCCTGGAACAGAGAGAGAGAAAGAGAGAGAGAGAACCGATACAGCAGAGACGAGCAAGGGAGAATCAGGGTTGGACGGAGGGGGGTGAAGAGGCTGACTACAGCTCAATCCACTAATAAAGGCAGATGAAAGGGAGGTTAAACACAATATGCTAATTGAAATGTGTTGGCTGATTAAGGGCGATTGAGAGGAGAGTGGACGTGCTGTGAGTTCTGTACGCCGGTGATTAGTGCAACATTAGTGTCTGCATGCTTTTCCTTGCGACGTGCCCAAATGGACGGATGGAGATAGAGGTGTGTGTGGGGGGTGGGGTGGGGGGATGGATGGAGAGGTGAAATGACTAAAGCCTCTTTCTGTTCGCCTCTCTTACTGTTCCTATACTCTCGCCCAACATGAAAAGCACAGGAAAACACAGAAAACTTCTCGAACCCCAAGGACTGCATTGAGGCCCAAAAAACAAACTTGCCTATGTGCGTCTAGCCTGCCTAGCAAAACACAAACATTATAAAACATCACACCTTATCACAAGGACTGTCAAGAACGTGTCAAGGAGGAAATGTGGAATACTAGGCCGAGCACCTCGCTGTAATGTCTGAGAGGCCTTGTACTTCTTGTCTGCTTGTTTGCTACTCAAGCTTATTTTCCCCTCTCTTGGCTTGCTTATCTGTCAGTCTGTCTGTATTTTTATTACTATTATTTTTCCGTGCACAATCTTTTGTGCGTGAAGGTCTCTCAGGAGCACAGAGGATTTTTTTTTCTGCAGGCTTTATTGTTTTCCGCTGCGCAGCTGTAGATCCACGGGGTGCCCCCTGCAGGTGCGAGAGTGTGTATGTATGTATACGTGTGCATGATTTCGTGCGTTTGCTATCAAGAGTACGCGTTTGCGTAAACTCTCCCCCTGCCAGCAGGGCGCGCCGCTGCGCAGAGGTGATCATCAAGGGGTGCTGTGCTAAATGAAGACTAAAATTAAAAGCAGTGCACTGAGATGCCAGTGACTATGCAGGCACGTCCTCATGAGGGTGGCCCGACGGTGGGACACAACATCTTTTTGCCCCCGAACTAACAGCCTTGGCTCAGAGGGGTTCTGTTATATTAATATGAATATAAACTCACTGAGCTGGATCGAGCTCCCCTTCTCATTTTCATCTGCATCCCTGTCAAGCCAAAATGGTGTACTTTTTTTTTGCTAGCACTGCCAAAGAGTGATTTTAAGTCTTTTGCTTTATTAGGCAGACGCTGTAGAGAGTGACAGGAACTTTTATGATGCATCGCCTGCATAAGCATATATGCTAACTGCTGTATTCTGACCTATAATGGAGTGATTCAAAGGGTTGATTAACCCAACAATGAAGATTCTGTCATTATTTACTCATATTCATAGTCATTCCAGTACGTTTTCAGTTTTTTTTTGATTATACATTTTATTTTTAACAACATATATAATATATATTTATTTTATATCAATATATATATATATATATATATATATACAGTATATATATATATATATATACACACATACATA
Organism: Abramis brama; assembly: GCF_963993115.1. Lineage (NCBI taxonomy): Eukaryota > Metazoa > Chordata > Actinopteri > Cypriniformes > Leuciscidae > Abramis > Abramis brama. Next base: position 34,855,097 of record NC_139971.1, read on the forward strand.
TACATGTGTCATATATAAAATGATCATTCTAGAAGAAAATTTCAGATGGCACTTAGAGGCTTTTGCATCTGAACTCTTCATATATATATACATACATATACATACCTATACATAACTATATACATATATAAATTATAAATAACTATATATATACACACATACCCAGCTATATAAAACATTGTTGTTCAGCCATGTGAACTGTCATTGTGTGGCAAGTGCTGTGTAACAACTGCAATTGTCTATTTCTGTGTTAGACAGAAAAAAAACAATGTGGTATGAAAATATACAATATAGGCATGAGACAAAATGACACAAAAGTAAATAATGTAAATTTGTATTTTTTGGTGAACTGGGTGAAATATAACAGCACACATTACAAACTCTATTAATCAGCCTGTTTAGGCTCCCTCAACAACATCACAACACCAGTCACTCAACTAAATGCCACAACGCACCACAATTCTCAGCTTTATTCCTTCTTTCTTCACTTCAGTCCAGTCATCCTGTGTCATGTCTGAGACAAGTCTTGGTGTGGGGCAGTGAAATGTGTAAAGCAGTGTCTGTCTCCTCACAGGGGAAATGAAGGGGGTTACACCGGCTCTCACATTATTGAGTGTATGCTTTCAGATGCGTTGAAAAAATATTACTGTTATTGCCAGGATTCTGTTTCTCTTGGAAGTCAGAAAAAGTCCTTCACTAAAGTATTTCCAACAAATAGTCCTGTAGTGTGACAAGTTGATCAACAAAAAATGAATATAGTCTGCCAATTAATATGAGGTCATAAAAACTGCATTTATAATAATTTAGTTTTAGTTTAGTAAAGTACTTACTACTTTTTGTAAAGTAGTTTTAGATTAAGTATAGCATATTACAGGCTACTGCTGTCACAGATTGACACGTCATGTCAACTACACAGATACACAAAGAATATGCGTTTGTTGTGTTAATTTTTCATCTGGATCAGAGTGTGAAGTATTTGAAAAGATCATAATTTCATTTCATTCAAAAAAATAGTCAAGCTCTAACAGACCAATAGGATGCCTCCACTTTAAAATGTGACAGAGTAACTAGCCAATGAGATCAGATGACCCTAAACAGAAGCTGAACAGACTATTACTGCAACATTAAACTAATGATAATGCAGTATAAAAACCACAGTAAATAAAAGTCTGCATGACCCTGTGCAGTCTGGAGCTGTCGGTTGTTTGATGAAATCAGGGCAGCGCTAATGAAATTCATTTTTCCCGTACACGCGGATTGCCGCCTCCGTGCTAAGGAAAATCGTTACGCGGTCTCTCTGCACAGAGACAAACGTCTACATTAAATAATCACACGGCTTCAATCAACAGGCAGGGAAAAATAAACCCACATTCCTCCAGGCTCACCGCCTCCTGGAGAACGGAGCTCTGATCGCATTCGCCTGCCTCACCAGTCGGATTAATTAAAACACTAGGCTTTTTCCACCCCTCCCATCTTGGTGTAATCAAGCTCTTTTGCAGCAAACCGCAACAGCCCGAAATCTTTATCGATTCCCTCACCTATGCTCAATGCTGCTTACATACAAACGCAGGCGGCGAAGATTTGAAACGACACCAACATAATCTAAACCTAAATTAAAGATCAAGTCACAAAACCTCAAGGTGCCCTAACCACCTGAAGCATGCCTTAGGAAGCCTTCAGGTGTGTAAAACGAATGTTAAAGGTGTGTGAATTTTAATTTTTTTTATTTGTGGGAGGAATGTCTCTTGTGATTGGTGCACGTTCCTCTTGGGCTGTTGGCAGAGCAAAGTGACGGTACAGAAAATGACACAGGCAGCGTGCTCACGCAGTGGTGGGGCGCTCACAGGAAGGACACGAGAGAAAAGAGGAGAGGAGAGGAAGAGAGGGGAGCAGATGTTGCAAGTTTGAGGAGGTAAACTGATTGAGATGAGGTGTCACCTCAGCCTACTGGTGACTGTGAGAGCGAAAGAGGGGAGGGGGACAGAGCTGGAAAGAGTGAGAGGAAAGGAAGGTGGGGGGAGGCTAGGTGAGGTATGATCACACCTCGGCAAAAAGGTAGGATGACTGAAACAGGGAACTGAGTGTCTGTGTGTATCCACAAGCAGGGAGAATGTTGCAAAAAAGAAAAGAGCTGGAAGTTGACAGAATGTGTCTGTCTGTGTATGCAAGCTGTGTGTCAGATGTGTCAATCATATATAAGAGCAGGCATGTGTGGGTAGGAATGCACAGGGACTTCACATCTACTAAATTCACATCTTCAACATATATGCAACAACCACACTCTCACACACCGTTGCTTTTGGCAGAGGAGCATGCATGAATATGCATAGTGAAAGCACTGATGAAACACAGAAGGCGAAGAGATCAAATTTGTGCGATTTCCACAGCTGACAAACGGTGAGCAAAAAGCACAAAGCTAAATTGTTCTATTTAACACGGCAGGAGAAGAACATGTAGCCTACTAAATGCTCACTCAATCAGTAAGTTCGAGCCAAACAATTAGCAACAAAATGTCTGTTACAGTGAAACTGCATTGAGTCCATTTGCAGTCAAAATCAGCGATTTCAGTAATTGTTTGATATTGACAACCATCAGAAAGCACACGAAATATAAATGAGGCCATCTACAAAATTAAGGATTCCTAATTTGCTGCATGCAATCATAATGTGAAAGGACCATTCTTGACTAAACACATGATGAATTAAAGTGAATTTCATTGCTTGACTATTAAGTAAGATATTTATATTTTTATGAATGCATTTGTGCACTTAAATTGACTCACTACATTGCTGTGGAAAATGAAAAAAAAAAGGGCTTTTAAAATCTGACCAGCCCTTATGACTGTGATTAAAATATGGAGCTGGTTGTGGTTGTCTGTAACTATTTGGGGTGTAAAGGTTCAAAATACTCATGGTTCGGTTTGTCTCACGGTTTTAGGGTCACGGTGTTGGTACGGTTCGATATGCAAATCTAATGTATGTAAATAAGAACAAATAATACAAATGTATGTAAATAAGAACAAATAATCAAACTATAAGTAATAGCACAAATAAATACAATAGAGCAAAGATACAAATGAAATAACCAGTGCTTCTTAGGTTTCAGTGTGGTCCTACAGTACTTTTCAGGTACAGAAACTGAATAAAGTAATCAAATTTAAAACAACAACTCACCGTATAAATTAAATATAGATTAATCCTTTCTTTGTCTTTTCTTGTTTGATTAACATTAAAAACACAGACTGCAGCAGATATATTAGGCTGCTCTCACTTTAAGACATAATGCATGGATCAAATATACTAATACATGCATTGATTTCTCAACTGTTTGTGTTCACTTAAGACATAAACGAGTGTTTACAAGGATACTCTCCAAGACAGGCATATTGACAATTTTGTGTGAATTTGTCAACCCAAGGGCAAGAAGACATGAAAGAGAACTCAATTAAGTACTTGCATGCAGTCTGAAATGCGACTTTCGGTGTGTGCGCTTCAGATGTGTGCGCACAATAAACTTCTCAACACAAAGTTTTCTCTCACATCTTCTTGTGCTTGAATGTTTAGATTGAAAAACACGCGAAACTGATAAACTTTCATGGCGATGCAGCCCTGGCCCAATGAGGACGGTGACTGTTCCGTCAACTATCACGAGCATCTTTCGTGCTGGCCCCGGCCATCGGACAGTCCTTACAGTCAAGCTCTGTCCAGATCTTTCATTATTGTTTTGTGTCTGTTGGAGTAAGCACTGAGTACCTGTTTAAACATAGAAAGCAATGTGTGCTGTTTCGGTCTCACCTGCGCTCACGCACTATCAACACACGGGGGATGACGACATAAAGTAACCAAAGTGCAAATGTGTGAGCGAACCGCGGGTGGAGAACGGTACTTAACTGAGAACTGTTAAACCCCTAGTAACTATACATATAACATCTATAGATCTACATAGTCAAATAAAAATGAAGTATCATTACTATTATCTGGACCATGTTCACTCCAGTTTTTTTTTTAAGTGGTCACAGACCTGCATAACGTGAGTATCCCTATTGTACATATTTTTCATTATTTTGGTTAAAAAAAAGAACAAGAAAAAAACAATGTGCATGATTGCAAATTCCAGCATTAAAAAGGCAGGCTAAAATATCAAAGTCTTATAACAGCCTCACTAGTCATATATCAAAGCTGACAGATAGTGTAGCTTTTTAATGATTGCTTCGTAATCTCAAAAAGAAAGAGGAAGACAGAGAGCAAAAGCGCTAAA
>NC_139971.1:34859553-34907053 GCF_963993115.1 Abramis brama
ACTTAAAGAATAACAACACCAAGGGAGGAGGCATATAAAACAACTACAAAGGAACTGTTCAGTTAAGCTCATATACTGCAGCCAGGGCCACTAGCCAAAGAAACAAGAAACATAGGATGGAAAATATCATCCACCAGGAGCCAACATTAAAAAGTGGCACCCAGCGCTCTATAGCATTATTGCGTACGAGGAAACATATTCAAAACACTCCTATAACATAATTAGATAAGTCACGGAGCCCTTTATTAGTTCAGCTAACCTAACATAATTAGAACTCCAACATCGGTAAATAACACCCCCTCCACGTGGACATGTAGTTACTCAATTCGTAAAATATCTGCAACAAAGAGCAAAATCTGTGTAATTGTCCACGACAGACTACAGGAATTAAATGAAGTGGAATAAAATAGAACCTAATTGTTTGTTGGCCTTTGCTGAAGAAGCGAGACCTGCAGTCCTGGTCTCGGCTGCATGGTGAAGAGTTAACAGAGCAATCAGACCTGCAGCCGAGGCCTCAGCTGCGTAGTCAAGTGTTAAACAATGGAACAGCTGTTGAGAGCGATGTCTGCACTTCCAGAAATAGAGCTGTTCATTTCACCTGTCTGTCTCACACCTGTGTGCAGGGAGTGAGAGAGAGTGCTGGGGCAAGACTAAGGCAGCAAAAAAGGGTAGGAAAGCAGGAGCTGCGACTGGCAAGCATCCAAACGCACACGAGCACACACACACACACACACACAAACGCACGCTCACTAGCAGAGGAAACTATGGGGTCAACTTACCGATCATATGGTTGGCAACATGGATCTGGATCTCTCGTTCTGTCTCAAAGGTCATTTGGCATTTGATGCACTGATACGTCTTCTTCTACAAGGAAACATACAGGATTGGAATTCACATTGAACAGGCTTTTTTAATCCTCCACACATTCACAAACACCCAACCTATCCTGTTGCAACAAGAGGGGAAAAGGCAGCGATTCTCCTATCTGTTACACTGATCTGAGACAAAAGCACAGGTAAAGATTGAGCGTCCCTGGAAGTTCACTGTCAATATCTAGTGAAGCGAACAGGCTGTACAATAGCCCAGCAGGATGAGGCTGCTGAACCCTCTGGGGCCAGTAGTAATGTAGCCATGAATTCACGCATCTCTCTTTGACTCAGAACACTTTGGGAACACAGGGAACTTATGCACTAAAAATACTGCCAGAAAATGGTTGCTGGCAATGTCTCCCCTTTTCAAAAGAAATTGCATAAAATTCTTTTTTGAACTGCCAAAAAGAAAAGAGATAATAGGAAAAGAAACACAAAAAGAGAAAAGGTAGAGAAAGAAAACAATTTTGAGAACTAGAGGAAAACCTCAAATGACCTAAAAAATACCCTAAGCAAATACAAAACCATTTAAAATAGAACATTTCTGTCAAAAGGCCCAGTGCTTGTGGACAATGGCTAAGAGTCATCTTTGATCTTCTTGTTTCATATTGAACTATTAAATACTTTTAATATCCCTTCAGACGAAAGAAAATATAATTGAGACAGTTATAGTATAAAGCATATCAGGTTATTAGGCTTTGACACTTACTTTAGGGACAGGTGAGGCATCCATAACTTTCTTAGCTCCACTGGTCTCAGGGCTCATCTCAGGATGGTCCACCTGAACATGGCTTTCCAGGTCTTCCAGGGTCTCAAATTTAACAGCACACTCTGGGCAGCGCAGTCCAGTGGTGCCCTTCTCGCCTTCTTGTGGGGTGACAACAACAGTTGGGGACTGGCCATTTGTGCCCCGACTCATGCAGCCAGCACAAAGACCATAAGGCAGGCCATTGACATCGATCTTGACCAGCTCTTGTTTATTCTTGAAGTCTTTGAGACAAAGGGCACATTTATAGAGTTTGTGAGCCTGCAGCTGGCCATTTGGAGATGATGAGGCTGATCCTCCTCCTCCGCCACTGACCCCAGAGGACGAGATCTTCTGCATGTGAAAAGTTCCATGGATCTTCAGTTCGAGTGTTGAGGTGACAGTTTGCATGCAAACAACACAGCGGAAGCCTGTGAGGGAGTTTCTCAGGTCAGGGTGCATCTGGCAGTGCTCGATAAACTCTTCCTCGCTCTGCAGGGGCATCTTGCAGATACGGCAGGTGCCTGTGTCCAGGCTCTTGCTGTGGGTGACCTTGTGCTCAGTGAGAGTAAGGAGTGAAGGGAAGCGTTCACCACAGATGGGACACATGTAGTGCTTCGCCGGGCCACGGTGCGTCTGGGCATGTTCCCTCAAGCCGTTCTCAGAAAAGAATGTCCGTGAGCAAACATTGCATTTGTGGTTACCCTTGATGAAGTCAGCCTTCTTTTTTCTTGAGCTTGCATCGTCATCACCAGGTCTGATATTGTGGTCTCGAAGGCGGTGGTTTTGAAGAAGAGACTCCATGGTATAGGCTGCACCACAGATGTCACAGGCATACATTGGCTCTGAGGCGTCCAGCTCCTCTTCACCACCGCTGGCTTCATGGCTGTTTACGGTTTCCTGACTTCCTCCTTTTAACAGCATGTTCTGCAAATCTGCTTGCTCAGCAGCTGCAGTTGATCCTGCTGTGGAACGCTTAGAGCTTTGAGTCACCCCGTTAGGCGTTCCATTTTGGCTGCCTCCATTTCCGTTGCCATTTCCTCCATCAAAAATGCAGTGCTTCTCTCTGAGATGTCTTTCCAACAAGACAATGGCATGGAAAGCCTTCCCACAGAGCCGGCAGTTATACTTTTTACTGTGAGTAGTGATGTGACACTGGAGCTCTACTTCTGTGCCAAATGTCTCCCCACAGAATATGCATTTGCGTGCTTTCCCAGATGCCCCTGTACTGGTAGGATGACCCAAATGACTGTGCTTCACGTGTAATTGCAGGTCACTTTCTTTGCGGAAGTCCCAAGCACAGGCCGTACAACGATACATTTTCTTCTCATTGCTGTGCTTGACGGCCAGGTGGACTTGTATAGAGACCTTTGAATCAAAGACTTCCTGACACAGTGTGCAGTGGTACAGCACAAAGGTATGCATGTCTAGCAAGTGCTTTTGCAGATCATCTACAGAAGAGAACTGTTTGTCGCAGCTCTCACAGACATACTGGGTGGAAGTGGTGGTGTAGTGAATGGTCAAGTGCTGAAGCAGTGCCTCTTGAGAATCAAAGTCCTCTTTGTTGCATTGTGGGCAAGACTGTCTCCTCAGCAGCAGTTCCAGATGGGACTTGAGATGGGCTTGGAATCCCTCAAAGCTGCTGAATCGAAGGTCGCACTGATTGCAGGGATAGTCTCCATTAGCAACTGCTGGAGTGCTGTCGCCAGTTACCCTATGGCGTTTAGGGGAGGATATCTCCACATCAGATGAGGCTGGGCTCAAGTCTGCCACTTTGACTTTGCGCTTGTTGTTGGCAAGAGGGATGTTCTTGTGATTTTCCTTAATGTGTTTAGTGAGTTTGAGGAGGGAACCAAAGATGGGAGAGTTGGTGCAGTAAGGGCAAGAATACACTTCCATGAAGGACTGCGAGGGCTGCAAGACTGGAGACTCCATCTTGGTCACACCACCCCCACTGCTGCAATGGGTCTGTTGGATGTGCTCGGTGAGTGAGGACTCTGTAAGGAAGCCCATGGAGCACTGGTTGCAGAAGAAAGCATGGTTGCCCTCCAAAGTGGTGGATCCAGCAACAACACTACCGGATAGGCAGTGAGAAACACGGATGTGCTCTTGCAGGCTATTGATGTCTGCAAACATGTCAGGACAGTAGTTGCAATGAAAGGCTGAAACATTACTGAACTGCAGAAGGGGAAAGTTTGAGGCAGAGCTCCCACTGGATCTATGTGCTTTGCGCACATGCTCATTAAGGTTATAGAGAGTAGGCAGGGTTTCCAGACACAACTGGCAAGTGTGGCTCTGCTGAGGTTTGTCTGCATGGATAGTCTTCAGATGAATCTCCAAGACAGCCAGACTGTTGAAATCTCTCTTGGAGCAATATGGACAACTGTAGGTCACTTTGCCTGACCAGACTCCATCGTCATGGTCAGAAGAAGGTGCAAGCTTGCGTCTGTTCTGTCCAGGCTTGAGAGTAGAGTCTGGGGTTGATCCTCTCTCCAGGGAGGCACTGGAATCAGGCGTAGCACTGCTCATTGATGCCACACTTCCCAAGACCGGATCGGGACTGGCACTGTGGATGCTGGAGTCTGGCTGCCGGTGGCTGTCAAGGTGGCAATAGACATCCTCTACAGATGGGAACTGTTCTGCGCACATGGGACACTTGTGTTTCTTGTTGGCGTGCGTTCTATCAATATGGGTGAGGAGAGTGCCTTCATCGCTGAAGATTTCAGGGCAGTGGATGCATTGCAGCTCTGCACGGTCTGAGAGCTGGGGATGCTGCGTCAGCACGTGTTTCTCAAGTTCATCTGTCTGACTGAATGTCTCCTCACAGTAATCACACATATATAGGTCCTGGTCCTGGTCAGCTACGTCACTGCTAGATCCATCACGCTTACCCTGGTCTTTCTTTGCCAGGTGTTCCTTGTTCTTCCGATGGGCTTGCATGTGACTCTGTAGAGAGGATGTGGAAGAGAAGCCACGCTTACAAATGCTGCACTTGAATGGTTTGCTGGAACTGTGTGTTTTGAGGTGGATCTTGAGATGATCGCTGCGAGAAAATGCTGCCTCGCACTCCTGGCAACTGTACTTCTTGTCACCGGTGTGAAGCTTGACGTGACGATCACGACTGCGTTTGTGTTTGAACAAACGACTGCAGAAGGTACATTTGAAGGGCAGCTTGTCACTGTGGATCTGTTCGTGGCGCTTCAGGTAGCTGAGGCGACTGAAGGACTTGTCGCAGAACTGGCAGGGATAAGGCAGGCCAGAGCCCCCTTCTTCCTCCCCTGTGCCCATGCCCATATCGCAGCAGCCATCCCCTAGCATCTGTGACGGCGATGCCACGTCTTTGCTAGAGGGAGAGGACGCCACCCAGGAGAGCCCCGGGTCATCATCACCATCTGCAATGCAAAACACAGACAGAATTAAAATGTTAAAGAGGCAGAGAAAATATCAAAATAGAAGCAAAGAACTAAAGACAGCAAACCCCACAAGAGTAGAGAAATAAGGACAAAGATGTATTTTTTTATCCTCTTATCCTCCCTTAGCAAACAAGCTCATACCCATATCCCTCAGATTTGGATCTGCTTTATCATATTTTCATTATGGTCACCAGATTGAAAAGCTTCACAAAAGTGATTAGAGCACATTCAGAAAGGAAAGCCCTCTTACTGGACAATGCATACAAAATCATAGCACTGGATTATTTATGTTTTTCCGCTGTTTGTGCAAACACACGGCCAGTCTAGATTAATGCAGGCATACATTATACAAAGATATACAAATCGGGTTGCTCTTAATTCTCCTGCTTTGTGCAATCTGATGGGGCCTGACACAGTCCACACGTCATCTATTTAGCATCTCAACCAGCAGACTCTGAAGGAAAGCAATGGAGAGAGCTCATGACTTATTGAGCAGGGATGCTGCGAGCACAAAGTCCCATTGCGGCTCAGACAAACACAGAATTTTCTATCAGAGTACTGTTTGTTTGCTTTATTTTCTCTAAGTTGTATGTTCACTCTTAATGCGTTGAAAAAGCCTCTGGTATAACAGATTCAAAAAATGTATATTTACAGAGAATAACATCCCACATCCTCTAAAAGCTCAATCTGTACTCAATCCAAATGTAACAATGTCCTCCTATGCTTAGTTTTCTAATTAGAAATGAAAAACACACTGGAACAGTCACAATCTATGACCTAATGCGACAGGAAAAGGAAAAAGGAAAAAAGAACAAAGAAAGTGCATCACCTCAGTATGTATTGTATAAACTAATAACTTCAACTCCATATGGCAGTTGTAGGATTTTACTTCCGCCCACTACTCTCCCATTACACAAAGGTGAGCACAGCAGAATTTGTAGAAAATAAATTCAAGTGATGAATCGATCCACTTTAAAATGTAGGTGCTGTGCAGAACAAATAAATCTCCACGGGGGTTTGTGGGTAGAAATTTGTAAAACCATGAATTATGAATTTAGCTCTAAGAGAGAAATTAATTCAGAGCCGGAGTAAAGAAAAACTTAAAAATAGAGATATCAGTAAAGGAGTATAATAAGAGAAGAAAGTGTGACATTGTTTAGAAAATACTTATATAGAAAGGCAAATAAGAGCAAGGCAGCCACTAAATAAAGAGGTCAATCAATGAAATGAGTGCTTTTCTAAAATTAAAGTGATTTTTAAAGTACATTTTTATAAGATTCAGATTATAATTTAAGTCTTAATAAATGGCATTGTAGCATCTCAAGCTAAATATATGTTGGTTTTTAATTCCCCTACTGTTAAACATAATAAAAAGGAAATGGTGATTTTAAAAGGACATTTTGACTTGTCTTTGAAAAGTTGAAAGGAAATCTTGAAAGTATGATGATGGCATGTTACTATGACACAGATTTTTGGTTTATGGCATTTTTAATACGATAAAAAAAAAAAAAAAAAAAAAAATATATATATATATATATATATATATATATATATATATATATATATTAATATTAATAAATATATATTAATAAATATATATATATATGTTGTCTTTTAATTAATCTATCAACCTAAAATCTAAAAAATAGAGAGAGAATAAAGAAACATTCCACTTTGTGCCACTTTCTTTTTTGTTTTAGCATCTCTTTCTCAGATTACATTTAGCGTAAGAAGAGGTGGCCCACCTCTCACACACCTCCTCTGCCTCTTTCGCCTCCTTCCTTCAAGTACAGTGCCCTCCCCCTGTTATGTTCTCATGCTTTTGTCCATGTCAGGATAAGAGCCATCCCAACACAACTTAAAACCCTTGCAACACGGGAGAGAAAGTGTTGCAGTGGCCCAATGAAAGAGCTCAGATGAAAAGCCCATAAGGGACTTAACCGTGGTGAATTCTTTGGCTGCACAATGAGACTGTGGCCCCTGACAGGCCATTCTCTGATCCAGCCACTGTGGAGGTGAGAGGGGGGCGGGTATAGTGATGATGGTGGGGGTGCCGACTGACAGGTAGGCCGTCCTGCTGAGACACAGACATGTACCACAGTGCAAGAGATACAAAGAAACACTTGCTTGAGTTCAGAGCCAGAAAAAAGGAGGGGGAAAAAAAGGCAGAAGAGAGGAAAAGAATGGAGCCTAAAAGAAAAAAAAAACTCCTGGCACATGTGGTCATTCTGGCGAATTATAAATCTATTAATGCTAATGCAATCCCTCTGACTGCGACAGAATGTGAGAAATCACTTTTGAGAAAGAGGGAGATTATAGTCATTAAATAGCTTTAATCCTCAGAAGTGTGGCTGTCGGAAAATGGAAGATCACATGGCTTTTAGGGGGCTTTTGTCATCTGTCCGCCGGGGGACTTGGCAAGAGCACTAAACAGGGTAAGAAATTTCAATGAAAAGTTAAATTAGAAAAGAAACAGAAAGAAAAAAGTGAGGGGGATGAGAGAGAGAGAGAGCGAGAGAGAGAGCAAGAGAGAGAAAAGAACCGGCGTCTGGAATGGGCATGAAAACATGGGGTTCATTCCATGCTCCTGTTCTTATAGATTTACAGGCTCAATCGACCTTCCCATTGTTTTCAGATTCCTCTCTCCCTCTCTGACAGTTTGTTTCTCACTTGTTCCACATTCCATCCCCAAACTTTTTCATGTTGTGACTCATTACCGAATTAACAGGCTGCTCTGGTGGTTGCCCCTGGCGCTGGCCTTCTTCTCGCCAGCCTGTCCCATGTGGAGGGGTGGAGCACAGGATGGAAGGGTGTAGCGAGGGAGGGAAGAATTGGAAGACAGGACTGGCAGAACGACACATTCTGATGTCCAGGGATGGGCCTGCCACCCCGCCTTGAACAGGGCCTGGTAATTGGGAGCATGATAACAGAAACACATGGTGATGGCGGCAGCCACCCCAGCATCTAATCTGCAGATAATTCTAGAAGATTCAAGAGCAGACCCCCCCCACACCCTGCGAAGACCCCCATGCCTCCACCGGACCGGGCTGGGCTGAACCACATCAGGCCAGTTAATGGGCTAGCCAAAGCACTGGCATGCAGGGCTGGAAGCGTGGTGGAAGACGGTAATGAAGACGTGCTCAGTCTGATGTCTGTCCTCTCTCCTCTTTATCAGATACAAGGACAGATGGGGGGGGGGGAGCCAGATAGAGAAGGGAAAAAAAGAGATCCCCTCTATCTCTCCCAACACCAAAGCTGTGGATTTTGTGAATGCCCCTACCGACACGAGCCAATCGTCAGAGCCAAAACAGGCTAGTGTGTTCATTAGCGCTTGGAGGCATATACAGCAGACCCACACTTATGACATACAGCACTGCTGTTTCCCTTCTGGAACAACACACCATCCAAAAACAATACAGCCGTTCCACAATGATTAACACACTGAAATTTACACTACATGGGAGACGAGGTTAAATATGCCCACTTCGACAACAAACAAACTAATACTAAACCAGTTTAACATTCATTCCAACATATTCTATTCAAATTTGACAAATGGAGGCAAACATTCTAGTTTTGGCCTGATTAATCTCATCCCCCATCTAGGTTAGATGCCACTACTAACATCTCGCTTTGTTCTAAAGCAGTTTTTAACTATTAATAAATCATACTTTTGCTTCAGAAAGACTCAAAGTGCCTGAAATAAATAAATATATATATATATATATATATATATATATATATATATATATATATTCTTCCAAGTCCAGTCTTGGAAAGTCAATTTTTTACCATCAAAATGTTGTGTATTATTGCTAGAGAAGCTCAATATTTTCTGACAAAGGTTTAATTTCAGAACTACACCTAAAATGCAATCTAAAATGTGGGGAAAATGTTATCAGTGACCACAGACATCAACATGCTAATGCTGATAGCCTCAAGCTATGCTAATTAACATAGTAATGGACCTTAGTAAGGGTAGACACTATATTTAATTTGACAAATATAAAAACAAGGTATAGTTTGTAAAAGGTTGTATTAAAAAAAGTCCAAAAAATCCAAAAGACATACCGGTAGGTTGTGAATATTTAGACATGACTTGCGACCTAAAGACATTACAACCCATTGAACTGACTTCACATCTAAGTCTCACAGCAAAGGTTTTATTTATGTCAAATTAAATGTGGTGCCTACCATGACTAAGATCCAAAGTAATCTTTGGATTACAATTATAACTACAGTACAAATACACAAACTAAGTAATAGTACATTAAAATAAAAAGTCACAGTACATTACACAAACTATAATAATGTAAATAAATGATTAACTAAACATAAACTCAATATTTGTGTGAAAATTATTTATATACATTTTTTCTGTCCATATCAAAGTCTGTAAGGGCAAAAGTGCATGTAATTGAAGATTACAACAGAGTACACCCAATTACAACTTCTTATGATCAGTACCAATTCACTTGCACACTAAATCTCTAATTGATGTCCCACAACTCAGTCAGAAAAGTCAGAGCTTACAGAAAGTAACCAATTCCCTACTTGTGAATTTTATGAGCACTTGTAAATACGATCATTCCGACATGATGGAACATAGGGAAAGCAAAATGGTAGTAGAATCGTGGTCTAACTAAACCTGTGTCTTATTTCACCTAGTCACATTCCACATCCCTGACCTCTCACCCCTCCTCTACCCCCTCCACCTTTGAGCCTGGCCCCCTGCCCAAAACCTCCACCTTTCCCAGCAGCCCCCCTGCCCAGCTCACAGCCCCTTACCCCTGGCCCTCTGCCCACAGCCTGGGGCAGGAGAGACACACTGTAGGGGGCAGAAAAACAACTTCCACCCCGTGCTCCCACTGGGCAACCCAGCATGCCGGCCAGACAGGCCTGAAGCAAGAGCCAGGGGAAAACAACTTCCAGATAAACCCAGAGTATCTATAGGAGTTTTTACTAGCGGTTCTTCTTAATTCTCTTCCATCATCTCTTCCGTTTCTTTTTCTGTGCTTCTCACAGAGACCTCCCTCTTCCATATCTTCCTTCCTTCCTCTCTCCCCTAGGCAACAGGGCCGTCATAACCAAATACAACAGAGGACAAAGCTATGTTGCTAAGAGGGTAGGAAAGAGTGGAAGAGTGAGGACAAGAAAGAAAAGAGAGAGAACGAGAAGGGAGGGGGACGGCACACAAGAACTGACCACATGGCCGGCAGTCCTCTGGGAGCACAGTCTCTGAGACCAAACACCTGTTTATCGATACTAAAATACACACACACACACACATCTATACACATACACACACAAGCAAACTGACTCCTGTATTTCCCCCCAACTGTTCTGCAATGTTCCTTTGGGTTTCTATGCTGACACACTCTCTGCCTCTGCCGTAACCCACCGCTGCTCAAGGGAGACAGTCTGTCAGGGGCCTGGTCCTAGTGGACACACAAACACGCACATACACACAAACTCATGTTTGCCGTCCCTAACGGTCTCTGCTCCATCAAGCTGACACTCTCCAGTCTGTGCTCGTAGGACCCCTGGCATTGCTCTCGGTACCCTACAGGGGGCTCCAGGGACACAGTCTGTTAGGGGTCTTTTCCTAAAGGACACAAACACGCAAACATGCCAAGGTGATGTCATCATGTAGCCAGTCTGTCAGGGACCATAATCCTGGAGGAGAACCATGTATTTACACTCATGTGTACCCTTGCACACACACACATATGCGTACTGCAGTGATGTCACAGGACGGACTGTCTGTCAGGGGCCGGAATCCTGGAGGACACACACTCTTGCTGCCCACAGCCCATATGGAGTTGTTGGCGCCCATAAGCGTCCGAGCAGCCGGACTCATTCCCAGGGCAGAAGGTGAGGAGCAGGGGGTTGGGAAGGCAAGGACAGCTGACAGCCTGCTCCCCATCTCCCCTCTAGCGACCCCCAGGTGAGGAAGAGAAATGGAACACCTTCTGGAGGCTGACCACTCACTCACCTCTAGAGACCACAGAGTGCTGTACAGATGGGTGCAGTGCTACTTGCTAACATGACAACAAGAGAGACTGGAGAGAGGACAGGAAATGATGGGCAGAAGACATGAGCAGAACTCTGACACCAATGTGACACCACAGGCCTTGGCAAAAATACTGATGATTTTCCAATTAATGGTGATCTTCATTTGAACAATCTTGATATCAATTCTTAAAATCTCATAATCTTTTACTCTATTTAAAAGAAAATCATATGTAAGAAAAATAGACAAATATACGCAAATAAAATAAATTGAATCTCAATCTAATCAAAATCTAAACAAGATCTCAATCCTAACTGAATCGAAGATTAAAAAAATTGACATGAATCGAATCAGGAACTCTATGCTGACACCCAGCACTAGTCAGGTCATAAACCCCCAAAAATGTGCATCAAGGGCACATTATATCCTTAAAAGGGGGTGACCATGAGTGCCCTTATGAATCCAAAAATGACAGATCATACACCCTATAGTCTATGGACGCAAGTAAACATCAAGAACACCATTTGGGAAAGGGCCTTTGACGTTTGGTAATAAATTTACAAAATCTTTTTTCTTGTTCTGTGGGACAACAGAAGTCCATACCATATCGCACTGCCCCATATTGACTTTTTTTGTAAGTAAGTTCCAGTTAGCACTTTTTTTGGCTTTACAAACTATGGGGCAAAATTATTTTCAATGGTAATTAAGAGCATGCCACAGATGTTGACGATAAAGCTTGCCTTCTATTTAACCTGAAACACTCCTTTAAACACTAACCAGACACAGATGAAATCACTTCTAAACAAACCATTTCTGCAGTAGATAAAGTTGCTGTAAACCCAATTAAAAGCCTTCAGCCATTAATAATGTTTAGATGCAGAAAAGCCAATGGCATTTTTAGCGAGGATGATTTACACGCTAAGCATTTTTAGGGGCGCAAAGGTGAAACGTAAGTACTCGGTGTGTGCCTGATGGAGAGAGAGAAGGTGAGATGGAGGAGAGATAAAGACTGAGGGAGAGGTTGCGTGACGACAGGGGCACTGGCAGTGGTTAAGCTCCGTTTGACTCTTGTGTTGCTCAGTCTGCGCGAGCGGCGGGGGCCCGCACTGTTAAACAGCTGCAGATTAATTACATGTGAAGTGTACCAAAACAAGCCTCTTCACAACTCCAGCATCAGAGATGAGACGTTTGGCTTCTGCTGCTTTCTTTTCTCTCTTTTGCTTTTTCTTCTTCAAAGTTTGGCTCCCTTTACTATACTTTCCACATTTGGTTAAACATAAACCCTTATGATGTCACTAAATGAACGAGAAAGTATGTTCTATTTGGCTTGTCATTTTGCAAATGATGAACATTGCCTGACTTTTTATAGAACAACAGGAGTTTTGATCAATTCAATTCATCCTCGCTGAACAAAAGTGTTATTTAAATCTTAATTTAAATCCTAGAATCTTTCTGACTAAACTTTCGAACGGTAGTGTAGTTCATTATATGAAAAAAAAAACAAGTATATTTGGATGCAGTTCCAGACAATCTGTGCGATTTACATGCACACGGTCTCAAATGATGAAAAAAACGACTTGTATAAAAACAAGAGACAATTTGATGTCTCTATCAGTCGCTCATTTTGTCTTCTGTCTGGTAGTCATGTATGTCACAAGTTTTACTGGTTGGGAGTGTACAGTGAGTGCAGTCAGGTTCCCACTGTGTACCTAGTCAATGGGAAGCAGCTGCCTGCCTAGCCATGCAGGAAAGCGGTGCTAAACAAGCACTTTGTTCCCTTCTAGAGTCTCACACACACAAACATCTACCTCACATAACCTGGAACATGACCCTCCGTCACTGAGATGCGCACATTTGTGTGTTTGTATGTGTTTTGTGTGCGAGAGGATGTGCATAACAGATGGGAAAGAGGAGAGAGAGAAGGTGAATGTGTTTAAATGTGTCCCTGATCGTTTCTTCCATCACTTACTATACCCGCCGTCTGTCTATGTCTTTCTCTCTATGATCTGTGCTCGGAGGCAGACAGGCCTCTAAACTGATCACACACTGTATTCTGCCTCTTGGCTCTCTTTGATCAAACTGATGCAGAAAAGGGTTTTGCTTAAAACTCACCTGCCCCCTCTGTTAACACAAAGTAACCCTTTAACCTCAGCACATCATCACAACATACATACAAGTAGGGGCACATGTTCCTATATTTTTGTAGGGGCACTAAAGGAAGTCCTAGTCCAGTTTGTGTTGTGCTTACACATATACACACACACATATTTTAAAAATATATACTTTTATGTATAAAAAGCCCTATTTGAACGGAGCTAGTTTTCATGGAGGATGTTGGAGAAATTCATGCGTCACAGGCATACTTTGTGATTTTAATCCTATCCGAATCTGCCATGTCTGTTTTTCTCACACAACCTCAGTAAAAATTTGTGCAAATTATCTACTTTTTTTTGGCAAACTCAACAGTCTGAAAAATCTAATCCCGTCTGAATGCGAATGTCTGTGAATGTTGATATTGTATTTTGCTAATGATTCTCATGTGTTTTTTGTCCTACCTGAGCTACCATTTGCACACCAGTCTTTCACATGGATGGTATCCGGTGAAAAAGTTAAATTCTAAAATTAATAAACCGAGCCAAATCGAGGAAACTGTGAAGACTGTCCATTTTAATATCAGTGTCAAGATACTTGCCTAGATGTCTCTGATCACTTATGTGGGTTTATTATAAACAGCCACTTATATAAACTCATGTGAAGTTTTAAATATGGTTTTAATAATAAATTAAAGTTATCAATATGATTAAGTAATTCATTAAAAAACATATATGCCATACGTGATGCACACAAACACATTAGAACTTCTGTCATCAAGAAAACACACTTCCACCTCTGTAATAAACACAGAGATGTTAGTCCCATCCGAATTGGTACATAAAATCATGTCGGGTGATAAAAACTGTAACTCAGACATTGCTTAGAAAACTAGCCCCGTCGGAATAGGGTTAAAGTCTACTTGCCTCAAAATTATGTGCCCCAAAAATCATGAACTGCCTTAAAAATTGTGGTCTAGTGAACATGCTTGATACAAACTACATGTGGCAATAATTTATTTATTCCATCTGAAAGAAGTAAAAGCTAAAAATAAAATCTGCCGGGTCCAGTCACTGACACTGAGATAGTATATGAAGAGGTTCTGCTGTCTACCATGTCTATCTCTGACCACCCCTCTTTTCCCTGAACTCAATCAGCCAAACCTCATTGTTAAAAATAGTCGACGTGCCCGCAGGCTCCTGCGCTACAGGAGGAGGCTAATGGAGAATGCTTCATGCTAACTACAATGAGAGCTCACACTGCCATCCACACCACTAAACTTAGCATTACTTGTGCAAAAGGGTTTGAATAATTAGCTGTTAGCACACTGCCCAAATTCAGTGTAAAAATGGGTTTGACAGTAATAGCCATCACTCTTAGCTAAGCATATAACTGTCTCTGGGGCATGACAGGCTAAGCACTGTATTTCTGATGAGTGTTTAATCCACCTCAAGCCTTCAAACAAGTGCTCCCAGCTGACAAGTTGATGCTACAGTAATCCACTTACACCTGTACAAACTCACAGTGCAAGAGATGACCACTGGAGCAGTGTAGGACACTAAAGAGCTAGGGCTAAATCTGAGAGAATCCAAAGCATTGTTTTATTCATAGGACAAGAGACAGGAAAGTTCAAGGAGAAAAAGAGGGAACAGGATCGCAGGCTGGATCACGGACAGGTCTATGTGTCACATGCACAAGCGCTGCTCACTGTGTCATGATTTTAACCAGGAAGTGCATTTATTTAGAGCACTGTTTCTCACTCATGAGCTGAGTCAGGTGTATTTGATTAGGAAGAGATGTAAAATGTGCAGTATTGGAGGTTATCCGGGACCAGGGTTAGGAAACACTGGTGTAGGTCGGACATGTGTATCGCCCCCTACAGCCAGGTGAGGGGAAAACAGGTATGCTGGTATGGTTATAGTTATAATTTAATGATTCCTAGTTAATAGTTTTCAAAAGTGTATGTTTAACTACATGTTCTGATATGAACAACTAGTCAGTAAAATTAATACTTTTATTTAGATTTAATAAATTAATACTTTTATTCAGTAAGGATGCATTAAATTCATAAAAGGTTACAGTAAAGACTTTTACATAATAAAAAAAATAAACTGGAGTAATGGCTGTTGAAAATTCAGCTTTGCCATCACAGGAATAAATAACATTTCAAGATATATTATGTTTTTTGTTAATTTGTTTGTTTTAATATTTTAAAATGTAATAATATTTCACAAGATTACTGTTTTTACTGTATTTGTGATCATGCAAATGCAGCCTCTGTGAGCACAAGAGGCTTTTGGGTAATTTAAGAACAGGAATGCAGTGAGTTCATTAACTGAAAATTCATCTGACTGATTCATACTAAGTTTGTGAACGATTTATTAAAAGAACAGGCTCATATGAGTCATTCGTTCTTGAATCTGAGTACACTAATAGCGCTGTTTGTTTTTAAGTGCAGCAATAAAAGTCAATGCAATAGAAAGGCTTGTTTTCTTGGCATTATTTTGCAGCACACTCTCTCTGTATTTCATCACATTCAATTCAGACATCAAAATCACAACATGAGCTAATGCATAGTATTGCACTTCAATATCTTAGATATAAGAGGACTATGGAGCTGAGAGTTGGGGGGGGGGTTAAGGCTGGGGTCCTCATGAGGCTGCTGGGCCCAGGGGACCTTCCACACAGGCAGAGAGAGGCGGGTACCTCCTGCCCACGCTGCCACAGTGGGAGCCATCAGCACCTCAAGGGACCACCAGAACTGAGAGGAACACCTGGACCTGCCATTAGTCACACAGACTGTGAGAGCAGACAGACGGTAAGCTGGAGATCCGGAGAGAAAGACATCACATACACATATGTATGTAACCATACACACAGAAAAACTACACACACAAACACATGCTTTGACATTAATGCACAAACATAGCTGAGTAAACAGGAACTAGCACACGCAGAACTGCGCATATAACATCCACACACAAAACATTTGACAGACACACACACACCCACCCACATGAGTTAATGAAAAGGTGTCATGAATATTAAGAGGCATAAAAATACAGGGCAGCGGCACTATAAAAAACACTAAAACACAAGTTCATGCACTCAGACACACACACGCTGGGAGGCAGGGTGAAGGAGACACCTGGACGGCAATGTGGTGAATAAGGACAGGATAATTACTGTGGTATTAAACGGTGCACTCCCCAGGGTGACACCAGAGCACCCAGCCGGGGTTCAAGGACGCAGAGAGAGCTGCACCTCACCACTGTCATTACAGCAGCATGCACAGTCTCTCTCTGCCTGTCTGCTGCTCAACCTCTCTTTCTGTCTCTAACACATATAAACACAAACAGCTGCACCTCACCACTGTCATTACTGCTGCATGCACTGTCTCTCGCTCCTCTCACACACAATCACTTTCAACGCATATAAACTCAAACAGCTGCCCTTAAAGAGACAGTTCACACAAATGGAAATTTATGCCACGGATTACTCACTCTCATATAGTTCCAAACCTGTATGAATTTCTTACAAGGAATGGAAAAAAGAGATGAATATTCACATGATTCTTTTTTTATACCATAAAAGATGCCATTGAGAGCCAAAAAATTTAAAAAGCAATCATTAAGTCAGAATCTGTCATTATTCATATATTTTGTTATTTAGTTACTGAAAATCTCTCAAGTCACATTCACAATTCTGCATATTAAAATGTTGGTGTTAAATAATGGGTTATGAGGTGTGTGAGAAACACTGGCATTTTGCGCTGATGTCAAATCTGGTGTTTTTATCCATTTCAATATAAAAACAATACGTTTTTATTTTCATTAATTCACTCAAAATCTTTCATTTCATCAAATTTCATGAAAAGTTTCAGTGAGTAATGACTTTTCAAAACAGAAATTTAGTTTCACACTAAAATTATTATATGGCTTAAGAAACATCACATGTGTCATATGAAGTACTTTTATAGTATTTTATTGTGTTGTGCTTTTTTGGACTTTGACAGCATCCATTCTTACACATTTGCTGTATGGAAAAGACCAGCTTGGATATCTTGACTAACATCTCTTTTCGCATTTCACAGAAGAAAGTAAGTCGTAGGGGTTTGGAACACCACCAGGGAAGGTAAATAATGACAACATTTTAATTTTTGGCTGAACTATTTCTTTAGCCGCTGCCATTTATCAGCATACCAACAGAGAGGGAGAAAGAAAGAATCATCAATCAAAAAACAAGAACATAAAATCTGACAAAATCACACACACAAACAAAATCTTTCAACAAACAATCAGCAAAGTCACTACAGATCACCTGTCTACGATCTGTTAACAAAAGCTGATCACTGGACCATACCCACACACGCTCTGATATGATGTGAGCCTTCTTAGAAACTTGCACTGGCCCTTTATTGTTGATGGAGCGCTATGTAGTGTGGCAATTAGCTCAAAAGAATAGCCACACCGAATAGCAAATCAACCCAACATTATGCTAACAATGCTATTACTTTACAAACAAACACAACCCCCACGTCCATGCATGCGGGAGGCTATGGATCAGCGCCCGGCGGGACATGCGCTAAACAACGGACAATGCGCGACCGCCAACAGGTGAGGACCGTTTATTCCCTTTGAATGGTTTTCATCAGTGGATTATTATTTTTGTTAAACCTATGCACTCCCTGAGACTCTCTCCTACACACACAACGGCAAGATCACACATTAAACTAAAACACGCATCTTGTTTCTTCACTGTTCAAATGCGAAAAGAGGACGCCAGGATGACCCAAAGAGTGGCCAGCCATTAGCTTTGTGAGTTTATTTGACTTTTAACTCAGTGACAGAGCGGGAAAAAAAGAGCACATTGCCTTTAATCAAAGTCATGAGGACCATAAAAACACAAAATAAAATAGCAAACGAAAAAAAAAAAAATCAGTATCAAGTTCAATGTGGTTGTCAACAAAAAGTTTAAAACAAAATGGAGGGTGGCGAGAGAGAAAATTCTCTTTGTGTATTAAAGAGCTCAAACTGTCTCCATCAAAGGGGGCTCAGCTGGGGGAAAAGGAGCGGCAGAGAAAAGAAAGGGAGGACGAGACAAAGGTACAGCGAGTGGGAAAAAAAATCTGCCCGACATGAAACAGATCAAAGGCTGCGGTCGGGAGAAAGGGAAGCCAGGGGGTCCAGTAATTACGGCCTACATCCGCTAAAACATGGGGAGATGGAAAGAGAGGATGGAGGCAATGAGAAAACTTCTCCAATCCATTGGCTCCTGGGGTTGCCTTTGCACTAGTCCTTCACACACACACACTCTAACCCCTACCAGGACGCACAAACGCTGCCAGATCCTGTCCTCGCCCTCCCCCTCTGCCGGTAAGGCCCCACCCCATGCGGGAAGCCCCCTTGCTGGCCCATGGGGGGGATAGCTGTCCACTGTGAGTGAACGACTTGGAAAAAAACAACAAAAAAAACTTTTTGTTGGAACTTCTGGCATCGCCCCAGGGGCTGTTCTCTGGGAAGGAGAAGCAAGCTGACCTCCAGACAGACGTGCATTCAAACATACAATGTGTATAGACATTCACACATATGTAAAGTACATGAAATGCACATGCAAACATGAATACAAATGTCTGCATATATATATATATATATATATATATATATATACAGTACATGAATAAAAAAGCCTGCTCAAACACACAGACAAAATGAGGCACACAGTGTGGTAGAGGGCAGTGTGACGGCGTGCAGTAGATCAATGGCGACCACTAGCTGCTCAGACTCCACAGCATAAAAAAGGATTGCAGTGGGACTAACAGTAAAAGTGCAGCCCCATCCTCACATCAAATGAGGTCCCGCCACCACTTTTTAATAAACGTGGGTGAACAGAAACATGAAAATGGCTTCAACAATGATCTGGCTTTCATGTATGCCCGCTCTCATTCTTCCTACCCCATCCTACGGAAGAACTTCAGGGATGTGTGTTGCCTTCATCAATGGCACACTATCAAATCAAACTCAACCACTGGAAAGGTGTAGGTTTAATCATTAAAATCATTTACAACTACAGTTATACATTTTTAAAGCAAATGTGATGAGAAAAGTCCCTGCCATGATGCTGGGATGGTCTGTGTAGGGTGCTCTGGGTGGTTGTGTAGTAGTCCAAGTCAAAAAAGAAATAAAGTCCCTTTTTCAATGCAAGTCTATGGGGTTTTTATCATCCACTAAGGCAAAAAACTATACAAGGCTCAACAAAAAGGATGGCACACTGTTCCCTAGGGTTTGGGGCTAGTTGACAAGATATTTGTCCTATTGGGGTTCTTAGTGCTGTGTTGCCACAAAAAAATACAGTTTTTATAATATATATATATATAGTACAGTACTGTGCAGTGTGCAAGTCTTAGGCCACTATTAGATGTTGTTTTAGCAATGGTATAATGACCATATATGATTATTTCTCTTTATTAGAATATAACCAGAAAATACAGGAAATTTACATTTATGAATTTGCAGACGCTTTTATCCAAAGCAACTTACATTGCATTTCGAGGTACACATTTATGGCTCGTTTTCACTAAGCGGTACCCGCCTGGAACAGCCTTTCCTCGGCTAGTCCTTCTGACGTTTGCCGCTGACTCTGACGTCTCTGTAGTGGTTAAACATGAGATATAATTCGTCTTGTGAATATCTAACGGGCGATCTTTGGTTTCGTGAATCTATATTTTGTTCCCTGGCCAATCGTTTTGGCTGAGGGCAAAGTGAAATTTCATAACTTAATATTTAGGCTATTTAACTTTACCGTTGTAACGTTAGACTAGAGCGCTGACTTTGTATGTTTGACTGAATTGTTTGCTTTATTTCTTATTGTATAGCTTCTTGTACCTTTTACTTATACTTTTGTAATGGCTATTGATAAAACCGAAATTTAACAAAAAGAGACAGGGTTGAGTTTTGTCATTTTTCATTTTATTACAGTGAAGATGATCAGAGTCCAAATGCACATATTGCCTGAACCATATTAATACGTTTAATATTTTTAAAATTTAAACAAAAAGAGGCAGGATTGTGTTTTATATTTCATTTTGTTATAAACAGGCTAACGTTATACATGCAGTGAATATAATCAATACGCGTTGCCTGAACCACATTTGTGTGGTTATAATGTTTAACATTTCTTTAAATGAAAACGAAAAGAGGCAGTGTGGTGTTTTAGAACATATTTCATTTTATTGTTGCCTAAAATATACATACAGAGATAACCGGAGTAGCAGAGCGAGCTGAGTGACGCCTTCAAGAATGCGCTATTCTATTTGCAGAATTACCGGACTCGCGTCCTCATGAGTCATTCTCCTGAGTCGGACTTGGCAAATCCGAACTTTGCGTACTTGGTATTGAGAAACGCCTAATGTCGGCACTTGTCTTATTGTGACAAACATGCCGAGAAGCAAGAACAAGATCTGCTGTGTGTCATCCATTGTTGTTTACTATGTTGCTTTCTTCTTCGCGCGAAAATTACATCAATCGCTTCTTTCCGGCATAGGCTACACCACGCTAGCCAGATCAGGGTTTACCGTCCCGAATCATACTGTACTGTACTGTACCGTACCGCTCAGTGGAAACGAGCCATTACATTCTTATCAGTTCTTGCTTTCCCTGGGGAACCCATGACCTTGGCGTTGCAAGTGCCAACGCTCTACTGTTTGAGCTACAGGAAAGCCCAGGAAATTTATATGCAGTATCATCTGGGGGAAAAAACAGCTTCTTTAGACTAAAGGGGCAAGTATTTAGTGACCTCCCCTTACACTTGAGCAATAGCAGGAACCTGGCTCTCTTAAACCTAAATCCAATCCAATCCTTTGGAATGGAAAAGGATTGGAAGGCCAAGAAGACATTCAAAATATGATGATAAGTTTCTCAGAGTTTCTTCTTTGAGAAACTGGAAGTCAAGGAGGTCACTCTAAAAAACATTTGCTTAAAGAAGCCATTTTGTTCAAATATTGTATGTACATATTTCCTGTATTTTCTGTTTGTATCTAAATAAAGAGACCGAAAAATAAATATGGATGGTCATTAAAAGTTAATTCGGCCAGCGCTCATACCTGTATTTCTTTCCTGTTTTCGGTCGAAGTCCACAGTAGTCGATTGTCGAGTTCTCCACTGTTGCTTAGTTACCTATGATCACGCGCGTGAACTCGACAATCGACTAATATGGACTTCGACCGAAAACAGGAAATAAATACAGGTATGTGTGCTGGCCGAATTAACTTCATTTTTATTCATATCTTTCACATCTACTGCAGTCAGATTCACCGTGTTCACTCTGAAGGAATCACTCACATTGGCTGTGCACTTGTAATGACACATCAAGGAAGTTAAGAGGCTAAAAGCAGGTTTAAAACTTGCCCCATTGAAGTCAACAGGGTGCAAATTTTAAAAAGAGGATAACACGGTGTAGGCAACACCGATTTTTGTCGTTGTTCTCTGTACTGACAGCACTCCAAATTTACAAAAAAATGAGCTCAATGTTAAAATTGACCGGAGTTCTCCTTTAAAGTGACAGCAGCCTAATATTCCTGTTGTTGCCTGTGTCATTTATGTTAATAAAATAAAAATACAGCTTTAACAAAGATTAACCTATATTTAATTTCTACAGTGAACAAATAGTGTTATAGTGAGGAGAGCAGTCAGTAGGAAAGTGATGACAACAGCTTGTAGGATAAGTGTGCCGAGTAAAATGTGAGTACCAAGCAGCATCTCCAGGTGCTCCCTTGATTGATCCTAATTATTTTTGCACATTTAATTCCTGGAAAAAAAGTGGAAAAAGTAAAACGTTTTTTTTTTTTTTTTTTTTTAATGAAATATCTAAAATATTTTTTCATTTATTTAAAAAAATAAATATTTTTTATGTAATTAAATTTTTATATATATATATATATATATATATATATATATATATATAAAAGTACACATATTCACTCAAATAGATTGATCATTCTTTTGTGGTGAAGCCAGGGAAAATGCTGGTAGAGAAAGTAAAAACAAATATTGAGCTTGGAAGAAGTTCAAGTAGTTCAAGGTCAAGTTATGCACCAAAGTATAAAATATAAGGTTAGGGGGGTGTTTGAATGTATGAGCAATAATAATAGTTAAAGCACTAATACACTGTGTTAATAGTTCTAACTATAAAAAATAAAGACAAGAATGTGTAACTGATGACAGGGGGGTTGCTACACACATTTGAATGAATAGAAAGAGAAATCAGTAAGAGTTTGGAAGTGAAAAGACACATAGGCCTCTATATGCCTAATGTCTTACCTGTTTACCTGACCTGTATCTCACTATTTTCTTATTCTCTCTTCTCACCACACACAGGCAAAAGCACACAGCCAATATCGAAGGGTGCGTTTTCTGCCACACAAGCTTGCACACATGCCCCAAAATTAAATTAATATGAAAAAAAATTAAATTAAATCAAACCCCCAAGTGTTTTATTACTTACTTGTGTTTCCAGCCATTAAGAGAGTGCATTACTAAAATATGAATAATTAAGGACATATGGGTATTATTACGTCGGAGGGAAAAAAAACAATCGCTCATGCCTTATTTCATTTGGAAGAAGCGTTGTTATCTCTGGAAAGTGTCTGACAGGGGGCTCTGATGTGTCTGAGGTGTGAAATGAGAGAAATACATGGGGTCGGTCTATATCGGGACACAAGTCACGCCACCATATCGCCGTCCACACTAAACTTTCTTCACTTCATGACTGTTGCCGTGGAGTTCATTTCTAGCTCAACAAAAAGTTCTGAAATGTCACATTTAGGATTTTTCATTGATTGCAGATTGTGTCCAAAATTAGATTTAAGACTTGGCTGTGGTTTTCAGCATAAATAGTGGAACAACTTCTTGTCTATGCACGATTGGATCATTATAGAGCCCTGCCAAGCCTCTCTGACATCCACATATCGCAATTTTAGAACTCTGGGGGAATTATGCTGCCTCGTCTACATCAAGAAGTTTATCCGTTCTGACCCAAACCGGTGGTGGAAACTCTCCATCGTAAGATAATCACAACAAAATCACCATTGATTCCTCTGCTATTCCACAAGACACTGGGGCATCCAACAAATCAGTGCAGAAAATGCAAGAAGGAAAGGAGGAAAGAAAGAAAGAAAGAAAGAAAAAGAAGAAAAGAAGGCAATGACAAGACACCAAGGCAAAAAATGCAAAAGCAGGTCTAGGTCTGCCTATATTCTACAAACGTCTTCATAAACAAAAAAAACAAAAAACAATAAAAAGGACATAACAAAAAAATACATGAATAAATAATGAATATCATCATTTTCTAGTACGCTATGAAGCTAGGATACGATGCTTACCAGCTGGACACATGATGCCAGTACACAGTGTTCATCACAATCCCAAACCAACACACACAACCACACTCATTCCTAAACTTTTTCAGCATGCTTGTGGATTATTAGTCGTCTCCGATCCATACCGACCCGTTATCAGCCCCTCACCAGTAAACCCAAATCCCCCCACAGCTGTCAAAGCCTCCCGACGCTCACTCTCTCACTCTCTCACTCCCTCTCCTCCAAACCCCCACTTCACTTTATCTAGGTTTTCGCAGGCCGCACGCTTTGGCAGCAGACCGGGGGGTAACCAGTCTCTCAGTTTCCCTCTCTTTTTCTTCGTCTCCCCACCCAGCAGCAGTGGCGTCAACAGCAGTCCCGGTCTGCCCTGGGAACGGAGTGTGGAAACAGGCCCGCATTGCTGTGCTGTGTCCTGGGGGAGTTCATTACTTGAGCAGGGCGCTCCCACCAGCCAGCCAGAGAGCAGGTCCGCCACGGCCCAACTGCGCTCCACTGGAGCTGCTCTCATTAAACAGAGAGAAAGAAAGAAAAGGCAAGAAAGAAAGAAAAGGCAAGAAAGAAAGAAAGAAAGAAAGAAAGAAAGAAAGAAATGGCAAGACACCAAGGCTAATAACGTGACAAGTTTTGTTTTTTCTTGTCGGGTTGTGTGCGTTGCATTTATCGTCTTTTCCGAGGTGGAATTTGTGTCTGCGACGCCACCCACTCCCAGGTCTGGTTACTTATTCAGCAGCGAGTTTCCTATCCTCCCCAGAAATGAGAAACAGGTTTAAATATTTTACAAAGGCAGGGTGGATAGCGAAGGCTCTGAGCTCGGAGGAACAGTAGAAGGATTCTCCAGATCTTTAACCCCAATAGAGGGCCGTCTCCTTTGAACACTCAATCCCCATCACGCACTTCTCTTTCTCAGTTTCTCCCGGGAAGCTCCACTGTCACTAGCCTCGACAAAACAATACACACCTACCGCACTAATTCCACTGAAAGAAGGGGGGGGGGGGGGGTGCATGCCCTTCCTCATCCAATATTACGCTCTAAATCTAGACTTGTTCAGTTCATTCTCCTACTATCCATCCATCTCTCACTCCCTCGCGGTCTCGGACGCCCCCCCCTTGCAACCCTGCCAAGATGCGAAGGATTCCAATCAGGCACTTAGCTGGATGGCTATTTCCAGGGACAAAGGACATGGAGAGGAGCAGGACTGGAGGGGAGGGGGGAAACGAGGGGGAACAAAGACTGCTCCTGGCACCCAGGGGAGCAACCAGCCACTGACGTAACCGTGTATGAGTACGTGTATGTGCGAGAGAGATAGAAGGAGGCCATAATGGGTGTTTGAGAGCCTGCCTGAGGCTGGCAGAGGTCCCCAAGGGGGCCTGTCCTCATGGGAAGATAGGAAAAGAGGAAAAGATTATTTGTGGACACTTACTGAGTGAGGGCCGTGTGCAAACTATCAACTGTGATATAACGTAACTACGAAAATGAGAATATATGATATATGTTGCATTCATGTGAGATGTGAATATCATAAGTCATAAGAGATGTAATATTAACCCTCTGAGGTCGGCAAACGCGCGGGCGCGTTTTGCCGGATTTTCTCCACATTGTAGCACTATAAACTTAAATTACTCCATCATTTATGGTCATACAGAAAAAAGAAATATAAAAAAAGAATCTGTGATATTTCTCCTTTTGTATGTGTCCACTTACAATCAAATCAAAACATTGTGCTTTTGTAAAATAAAGAAAATAAACAGGGTGTGCGTTCTGCCTCTCTGTCGCGGTGAACTTTTTTTCTTGAGCACGTCTATAAACTGAAACAAAACTCAGCGAATACTTGTCACACATTTATGAGCCATATACCTTTATAAACATTTAAGTGTGTACTTTTAAATAATCGGATTCAAAACGAAAACAAATATTCTCTGTTTACGTAATTTGTATAAAACCAACAAGATGTCCAGCTTCTCAAACGCTTGCTCATTACAGTTAATTTGGCCACGCCTACTCGCGCAAAAGATATTCACATGCAAATCTCCACATGGAACGCGAACGCGCTCGTTACCTCAACAACAAAACACTTCACTTCACTTTTCGTCGAGTTTGAAAGACGTGCCTGAGCTTACATTGGATTTAGGCTACCTCAGAAGAAGAAGAACGCGATTTGAAGACAAGAAAGATAAGGTAAGAAATTCTTACATAGCCTAGTTTGTTATTGTTGCATAAATGTCACGTTGCAGTTGAACTGTTGCTAGATATATGGGGAATATTATAATATTTAGACCCGTGTTTACTGTGTTTGTGGATATCTGCTCAAACATAGATATGTTTATGGTAACCATAATGTTTTATATTTGAGCGTGATCGCGTTTGAATGTATCATATTTTGCAAGCGATCGCGTTTGAATGTATCATATTTTGGATGAAAGCAAAACGCACCAAACGGCTTCATGTTTTTATTATTATCTCATTTCATATCATCATAAAGGATGGAAACATTTGAAGTAACATGATAATCAATATATTTTTCTCTAGCTTAGTTGTTACTGAAATACTGAAAAAAGATTTATAGGCTGCTATAGGTTATTTATTGTTATTATTATTTTATCCGCACTGCGCATATACCTTATGCCTACAAGGCACAACAAACCTGGTGTTCATTTTATTATATATCGTTGGAAACGTGTGTGTGTGTGTGTGTGTGTATTCTGTGAATTTTAAAAAGGAATTTTAAAAAGCAATTTTAACCAGAAAAATCTAATATTTATTTCCAAAATCGTGCAGGCCTTTCTCTTGATATCAGTATGTTCACTTTTTTTTTCAGGTCCCAGATGCCACTGAGGACTTCAACATTCACATGAGTCTCAGTACGTGAACATGGTAAAGTGAAAATCTTGGAAATGAAAGGTATGTACAGTGTTTTTAGGAATGGCACAAAGGTCTCTGTCTTTGAAGTGCTTTTTTGGCATTTGTTGTGTATCTTTGGATTATGTTGTGTTGTAAATAAATCCAAACAATTTAAAAGCCATTCTTTTTTAAATCTCCTCATTTACAGTATTGTGCAAGGTTGCTCAGAATGATAGGTGCCTGATAGCTCCTAATAGGGCCGTTAGGGGAGGTTCTTTGTCTTTCTCAGGTGAGAAAAGCTTACATATTAATGAGCTCTCGCATAAGGCTTTTTCACGCAAAACACGTCGTAAAAATTTTAAATCAATATATTGTCTTATCTGAATGAGCAGTCAGGGTGATTTTCACATAGTTTTGCAGCAAATATTCTAGGCTACGTCATACAATTTTCAAAAGTCTTGTGAAGAAATAATCAGTATGGGTTTCATGGCCTTATTTCAGTGAGAATTTTTTTTTGTATTTTCAAAAACCACGCATAAATGTCATTATCTCAAAACTACAAACTTTTACATACATGCTGTTGATATATTATTGTAGCAGAGTTTGTGCTGAATACAGTGTAATTAGACTTTAGCCATGAAAATGTCACAAGTAACAGATATAACCAGAAATGTCAGAGCATGTCAGAACACCTCCAGGGCCCAGAAAACAGCTCAGACCTCAGAGGGTTAACAGGAGTGGATGCCGGCGTTCCGTGTTACTACAAAACAAACTGTGATTGGCCACCACATCATGAGGCCACATGAAGAGATTGGCCGCCACATCATGAAGAGATAGGACACTTAAATGGTTAGTTCACCCAAAAATTGTGCTATAAATTGTGCTCCGAAGATGAACGAAAGTCTTATGGGGTTGGAACAACATGAGGGTGAGTAATTACTGACAGAATTTTCATTTTTGGGTGAACTAACCCTTTAAATAGATAATTTGTTAAGTTCTGTTCCAAAACCTAGCGGGCTGCTTACCTAAGCAATTACTGGTGAGAAACAAATTGTTGTTGATAAATTGTAATTGTGATTGGTGATTGAACAATTTAGTTTGAGCGAATTTTGTGTATTAAAATAAAAACAACTCTTCTAGTGATTTATGAAGACAGAAAACTACATTTCCTATCATTCTCTGTGATAAAATACATAGATGATACAGTACAAGAATGTCAAAAATAAAATCACATACATAATGTGTATCCTTTACTATTTGTTATGAAGCATTAGTGCTAAAAAAACTTCCTGTCTTTGTCAATAAGTTAAAAGAGTGAGAGAATTTTGATTGATAAAAAACAAAATCACTGGACGCGATTATAATTTCCCAAAACTTTCCTAGAGGAACGCAGTAAAAAAAAATCAAAAGATGGCGGACGAGTGTAGAGAATTAATGACAATTAAGATGATAATTATAAATACTCTGCTCTATACAGAAAAGTAATGATTAACTGGTTTAAATCTAATTAAAAATAAACTATGTGCACAGAGTAGTTTTGTGCTTTTTAGAGAATTGCATGTTTTTTATAAACCATTTAAGCACAAACAACTGATTTCAATGGTCAACTCAATTATGCAGTCAACAAAAGAAAAAAAAATCATGAATGGATTTGATTGTGATAAACAGTATTGCTATCTATCAGGATGTGTTACCACCACTACACTAAGGTTATGGTTAGAGTTTATGGTAGGGTTAGGCGTTAGTATTTGTTTGTAGACTATCACCATAGTGATATGTCCAAAAAAAGAACTTTACAATTTGCCACTGGACGGAAAAATATTACGCTTAGAGCATTAGCTTAGCAATATGTTAACATCACACTCTAACAGGAACAATTGTGCTTCACATTAGGAGCACTATTTTCAAATTGCTGCCTATGTAGAGAGTTCCAAATTTGTCACTAATGAGGGTCCATTACAGATGTAGACAGCAACTACTAGCTTATGGAACAGACCTGTAAAGACATTCGTACGAACACCAATTTAAAAGTAACTGATGGGCGTGTATTTGTCCATCTCTACTGGTTTGCATACGTCTGCGTGCTGAATCAGTGAGTGTGTGTCAATAAGGGTGAGTGTGTGAGCATGTACGCTGGCGGCCGTGGTTAATGGACTCTGGTCTGTCTACAGAGGGGGAAAGGCTGGGGCTCTTTGAAAAGAGTGTGGATTCAGACAGCCTTTCCCATTTCTCTCCGTGCGTACGCCCCAGGGGCACTGCTTTTCCTGACATTTCACTTGACAAAGGCGAGCCACACCTGAGCGCAGGGTTAAAACTATTATAACAGCTCTCCCCCTGGCACACTGCCCTTTGGCTCCACTGCACCAAGTGTGTGTATGTATGTGAGAGCTTGTGTGTGCACGATTTGGGCCCCTTGAGTGTGAGAATGTGAAAGAGTATGCGGGTCTAGGTGTATGTGTGCAAGAACCCAAGGTCTGCAGCTCCGGGGTGTGTTGACATACCACGCCACCTGACCGCATCTTCGTACTGTATGATAACAATGCCGGCAACGGCGCATCTTGAGGGCCGGATCTGCAGGGGCCCACTCCACGCCCACATTCGGCCCACGCTAAGCTGGCTATAGGGAGCCAGTGAGGAGTGGAGGAGCACAGCTAGTAGCCACAAACCATAATGGAGAAGCCAGAGATTGAGAGAGCGAGGGAGTTGGGGGCAAATGGGCCGAACTCAACAGGAGGTGGGGAGTGAGTGAAAAGAAAATGAGAAAGGGAGAAAGGACACTGCAGGAGAGCTGGAGAGAGGGAGACATGGAGAAAGAGGGCAGTTTGGGTTATCCACTACAGGGTGAGAGACAGAAAGAGAAGGAGGGGGCAACAGGACTGAATTGGAGAGAACAGGCTGTTCCTCATTACCGCGGCTCCCCGCAAAGAACCTGGTGATGGCTCTATTCTCCAATGCCCGGGGTCACCGAGGTCACACCCACCAACCAGGGGTCACATTCTCACACAAAACACTAACTAAGACGCAAAGCGATCAACGGAAGACCGAAACACCTGACCTCTTCCGCCCACAAAGCCTCTGACAAAGACCTTGTCCCTGCGGAAAACCAACAAAGGGCGGCCATCTTAGAACGAACCTACGCACTTACACAATTGCTCAATGGGAGCAGACACAGCCCTAACTGACTTTGGGGCTCAAAGTTGAGCAGTCAACATCCAGTAATGGAAAGTTTAATTCATCTGCAGAAAATTTATTTTGAACTACTGCACTTCCTGAGGCGCGCACAATTCTTCATGTATGAGTGAGTAATATTTATGCATTAGTACATGCGTGTGATTCAGAAAAAAGAAAGACAATTTGAACCCTAAAACAAAAAGGACACGTGGCCAGAGCTTGCGCAAATAAGCCCAGGATGAATAATGCATATTGGTGTGGATGAGCACCAAAAGAAATAGATTTGTAATTGTGTACTTTGATTATCTGTACATTTATTTGTCTGTACACACCCTTCGTATAGCCAATGAATACAAATGAGTGTGTTTGGTGGCAGGAATATTAACTCTCTCTCTCTCTCACTCTCTCTCTCTCCAACGAGCGGGAAAAAATTGTGTGTGGATATTCCAACAGATTTTGGCTTCTTCCTGGGCACACGCAGACAGACCAAATATTTACTCTCCCCTCTTCCGCCCGCCTGCTCGACACAGCAGCCGAGAGAGAAAGAGAGAGAGAGATAGATAGAAAGAGAGAGAGTTACATTTTTAATCTGCTGATTTTTTCCCTCCGAGAAGGCAAGCTGAATACAAGTACGCTGCCGCCAACACACACACGCTCCTTTTTTGTGTCCTTTGGCAAATTCTTTTATTTCACTCTTGCGTAGAGTAGAAAAGAAAAAAACGAGAGAGAGGAGAGGAGAGGATGGAAGGAAAAGGAAGAGAAGAGAGAACGTCCCCACAGAGTTTTTCTCCCTTCCTGGTGCGAGCGCAGGCCCCCACAGAGTCCCTGTGTAATTTCCAGTCCCTCAGAATTCAGGTATTAATAAAGGCCCCATGGGGAACTGCACACAATATAACCCTACATTTTCAGGCATTATGAAAGGACGCCCCCAGGGGTCTTTGGCTCAAATTTCTGAAATGCAGGCATTGTAAAAAAGGCACCCCAGGGGAGTCCCCCCGCAATAGAAATCTGCTGAATTCAAAGCATTTTCGGAGTCCTGGTGGGAGCCATTACTCCCTCTGGAAGCGCTTTTTTTCCTCTTTTTTTTCCTCTCTCCTTTTTTTTTTCTTTTTTTTTTTTTTTTTACAAAACATGTGTTGCTGACATGTTGACAGATTGCTCAGTGAAGTGTTTAGGTGCATGCACAAACCGAGTCTCTACAGAGACAGAGCACTGCTCTCTCTGCCAGAGCGCCTCTCAACTCTCCCAAAACTGGTGCTATCCATATTTTATAAGAGGGGGAAGAGGAAAATCTAGGGCTAGGAGAGCAAGCGAGGGGGGGTAAACACAAGATAAGTAGAGTCACGTATGGATGGAGGAGGAGAGGAAACGAAAAAGAGACGCTGAAAGACAGCGATGGGGAAAGAGAAAAAGGAGAGAGAAAAGAACTTCATCGTGAAAAATGAACCCTGTGATGAAAAATGACTTCCAGTGTGCTTTGAAACAACCCTCCTTCGTCTCACCCCCTCCCTTTCTCTCTCTCCCTGCATGCTGTGCCCCCTCCCCTCCCCTCAATCTCTCTCTCTTATGGAGGCAGGGCTCTTGCTCTCCCTGGAAAACCTGAGTTTACAACCAGCTGTGACTGCATTTGTATCTGTGCCAAAGGCTTAGTGGAGGAATCTTCAGGCCACCCTCTGGCTCTGAGAGAGAGAGAGAGAGAGAGAGAGAGAGAGAGAGAGAGAGGGAATGGAGGGGGTAAGGGAGGACCAACACACAAAGCAGCTCTCACTTTGAGGGAACACGCGTAGTCTGATTTGTGCAAACACACAGAAGCGAACACACGCGCTCCTCTGATATAGGTGGCGCAAACGCACACAAAGCAAATACAGCTGAAGATGAAGGTGGCATGCTGTCGATTACCACAGACAACAATTTCAGATTGTCTCACGATTTGTAAAAACAAAAAGGAAAGTTACGTGCTTACAATGGAAAACCATGAGGCAATATGGGGTGTGCTGAGAAGCTCAACCTGGGATCTGCAAACCTCTCCTCAGACAGCATTTCTGCTGACTTGACAGTTGAACAATGATGTAACTGATTATGTTAAAAGCCATCCACAAATATACTTCACAAAGTCTATGAGCCATACAGATTGTAAAAACATATTTTTAACATCTATTTTAACATCTAATGTATTTTAATTCAGTGTCTTTATTCAATTACAATCTACTTCTAATGCAATGTTGTGTTATTTAAAAAATAGTTGTGTGTGTGTAAAATATATGTGAAATGATAGAAATCATTTTTATGAAATGCATATTTAATAAAATAATTGTATTTTGAGATCAGTAGCTTTTAGGTAACAGTGCGGAGCCAATTTTTTCAGCTCAACTGAGACACGCGAAAAGGCTCCAAGATCGGCCCACAGTCGTTGGAAAAGGGGCACCAGACTTACACTGTAAGCGTGAAATTGCGTTTTTATTCGTTTTCACTAACCAAGTCTAAATAATTTTCCGTGGCAATCAAGCTTAATTTAATAAATTTTATATGTTGTATTTAACCTGAAAAATTCCTTCAACATACAAATTTATGCCCAGCCACATTTTTTTAAAACATGTGACTAAGAAACTAATGCCAATAAAGCTTATTTAACGTACTAATTTGTCCTTGCCCAGTTTTTTTTTTCTTCTGCACAGCAAGATCAAATTACAAACTACTCTTCTCTTTCTCTGTAGGATGAAGGGAGAGGAAAATGATCTGCAACTTTAATAAGAGTCTTGGCCTCCCTGGATTCAGCTGCTGTCGTGATGACAGGCAGCTGGGGGGTCTTCGGTTGGCCAGGACAGATATACGGACAGATGGATGGAAGGATGGATATGAGGAAAAGGGATGTGTGTTCATGACGTGAAGCGCCCTGGGCGAGTGTGTGTTTAGTGAAAAAAATGAAGGGGGTGACTGCTCTCTCAGGGGACCGAACCACCCCGAGGCCCGTCACATACCCCCATTACACTTTAACTGCCTGCCAGACACACAACTCCACACCTAGCCTCCCAGCAGAGGAGAGGGCACACCGCTCTGTGTGTGTGAGTGTCTATAGAAGTAAATGAGTTGGTGTGCACTGAATGTAAAAGACTTCAGCCCAAAGTATATTTTGGCTGTCCGCGTTCGCGACGGTCTGCGCACTGTCCGTGTGACGCAATTTCCGTCATCAGGAGTCATCAAATTGTTGCATGCAGCCCAATTTTTCTGTCCGCACGGTCCA
This sequence comes from Abramis brama, assembly GCF_963993115.1. NCBI lineage: Eukaryota > Metazoa > Chordata > Actinopteri > Cypriniformes > Leuciscidae > Abramis > Abramis brama. The sequence goes on from NC_139971.1 coordinate 34,892,310, forward strand.
CGTACAACAGCACATGTGCGAGTGACTCGAGAGCTTGAAAACAAAGTCCATTAGACAGTGCGCATGTGCCAAACACGTCTTTCTCCGCTCATGGATTATACTTTGAAAGGCTCGCGGCACGCAGAAAATGAAGTATACCTGGGCCGGGAGACGCAGGAGAAAACGCATTCACAAAGTCCTGTGTTTATTTTAAAAATACTTTATTTAAATGTTTATTAAATATACTAGTTTTTTTGTTTTTTTTAATGACAAATGCATTTAATAATATTTAATCAAATGCATAAAAACTAAATTGAATCAAGTGTAATAACGTAATTAATTATTATTTTACTAGTATTATTAAACAAAATTCCAAATTACATGTAATAAATATTTCAATAAAACATATCTAAGTGCAGAAAAACTTCATAAAAAACTTAATTGTAATAAATTAAATAATAAAAAGTGAGTACTGACAAGTTTGAAGCTTAGAGTACACGTCACTGTCAAGGCTGTGACCTAGCGGTTAGCGCATACGCCGCCCATGCGAGTTTGAATCCAGCTGGTGACATTTACTGACCCCATTCCCCCTTATTCTACCCATCACTCCATGTCCTTTCTTGACTACACCTATAAATAAAAGTGGCAAAAAGGCCAAAAAAAAGAAGTCATTCGTCTTCCCGCCCTCTCTTTCTCTCTCAGAGCAGTGACAGAGAGAGTGTGAGCTGTGTAGAGCTATTTCTACTGACTACTAACCCCCCCACCATCAACTCTCTCTCTCTCTCCCAGTCTGTCTCTCTGGAGCGCTTGCCGTTCCCCTCAGTCTTCTGAAGGCGGGTTAATTAGCACTCGCCTCCTATTTGTATCTGACAGGTGGAGAGCCCGCCCCCCCAGCTGACTGACAGCTCTCTCGTTTACCCACATGGCTGCCTGCTTCACTCAACCATTCTCTGGCTTAGTCCCCGAAGTCTTTCAGTCTTTCTCGTCCGCTCTACTTCAGGAAGACATATCCTGACATTTATTTTCTATACAGATCAACATATGAACTGATCGAGTGAGAAATGGGTCAGAGGAGGAATTCTAATTTCAAGCTAGAAGAGCTCAGCTGCCATGCAGCGGTCACCTCTGTGCGTGTGTGTGTGCTTGTTTATCTGTGCCTCCTGCTCACCCTGTCCTGCCACATGAGTTTAGGAAGCTCGCAGGGTGGTCAGCACTGCTATATACAACACATGGATAAGGTGGACCGATAAAGGCTACACGTATAGCAAAAACAAGGCTGAGAGGACACCTGAACGGGCCTACTGGTCCACATGCTGTGCTGTGGAGTCTAAACTGGGCCTCTTTTTTCGACTAAGCCAAACCCAGGAGGCTATAGGGCCTTCTGTTCCAGACTAGAGAGGGAGGGGTCAGCTGCACAATGCCACAGGGGACATTTGGAAAGGGGGCGAGAGGGAGAAAGAGAGAGCAAGAGAGTGAGGTGAGTGTTGTTAACAGCCAGGGCCCAACCTTGGCCGGTTGCAGGGCAGTGGAGCGGAGCAGCGCAGTGAATGTTCTCCATTTGATCTGAGTTTTTTTCCAAGCGCTCCTCAGGGAGCCAGTGTTCCAGATTCCTCTTCCAGTAGAGCCTCCCTTCAGACTCAGCCCACAGTATGACACTCACACACATACACACACACTCCTGTATCACCCACACACATACTTGTGCACACAAACACTAATCCACACTCATGACCCGATAGATTCACACAGACAAATATAAACACACACTAGACGATATAATGCTGTCCAACTGCCATAAACACACACACTTACACTGTAATCCTGTAAACAGACATATTATCGGGACGCAGGGTCATTTAAACTACTGTTCAAAAGTTTGGGGTCAGTCTTTTTCTTCTTTTTTTTAAAGAAAGAAATTAATACTTTTATTCAGCAAGAATACTTTAAATCGATCAAAAGTAACAGCAAAGACATTTATAATGTTACAAAAGATTTCTATTTCTAATGAATGCGGTTTTCTTACTTTATATTCAAAGCTTACTGGGGGAAAACATACTGAAAATAAAAAATAAATACAGTTTTTACTTTATCAAATAAATTCAGCCTTGGTGACTTTCAAAAACATTTTAACAAAATCTTACCAACACCAAAATTTTAAAGGGTAGTGTAGAAAGCCGTGGTGCCAAAAATAAAGATAATACACATTAACTCACACTTAAAAACATACAGTGGGGCCCAAAAGTTTGGAAACACTAATGAAAATGCTCATTTAAACTTTTTTCTAATTTAAAACAAATTATCATTTAAAACATGTATATTATGGGCATAAATTGAGTGAAAAGCTGAATTGCAATATTTATATGAACTTCAGAATCTCTTTTTGCTTACTGACAGGAGCCGTTTGACAGGAGCCGAGTAAAACCTGATGAAGCAAGAACACCTGCCTATCTGTACAAAGATTCACATGATTAATGTCCGAAATTAGCTTATTTGTTGTGACCTAAGAATTCAGTGCAGAAGTGCAGAAACAGACATGTTTCTTATTCATGTTAAATCATGTTTCTTTGTTTTAAATTTTTTTTTTAAATCCTAAAACTTATCTATTTTTAGGCTTAAAAAATATTTTGTATCCCAGATTTTCAATGTGATATCAGACTTTTGAACGCTCTAAATCTCTAAGCAGAAAGTGAAAGAGCACAAGAACTTTAAGTGATATAAGAAAGTAGGAGGAGATGGAAACGCTAGGAGTGTAATGGGGGCAGGCAGAGCCAAAGACATTTGGAGGAATTGAAAGGCAGACGTTCCTCGTCTCCAATATCGTCTCCTGTGGAACTCATATTAGCAGCGATCAATGGCAGCGAGGGGGAAAAAGAAAAAGAGAGGGATGGAGGGACAGTCAGAGAAAGACAATGTTGGTAGGGATGGTTAGCGACAATATCAGAGGTTTTATTATTGTCGAGAAGCTAAACAAGAGGACGGTGCACAAATATGAGGTGGACATGCCAAATACACATGCACGCACAAACACATGATGGGATTCCAGGTGTAATTCTATAGCCACGGTGTCTTCTGTTAAGGGAATAGAAATTTCATTTCATGTCGTGGCGTGGCACGGCTGTGCTCGAGAATATTCCTGCTCTGACGGGCATGCGGTCATAATAATAACCGTAAATTGATAGAGTGGCTTTATGAGCCTTCTGCTGGTGTGCTGATATTGGCCAGGCTCTCCTTGGGGCCATGGGAACCATCCACTGCTCTCCACAACATGGCCTCCCTCACACACACACACACACACACACACACGCGCACGCACACAAAATGGCGTGTTTGTCCCTTATCAGATGAAGTCACCACCAGCACGCCACTCTCTCCCCCACTACACCAGCACCCAGGAGTTTGTCAAAAACTTGAAAGGGTTTGCAAGTGATTTTTTATTAACTGCTATTGTTGTTGTTGTTGTTATAAATAATTAAAAATACATAGGACATTGTTTTAAAAAAATATTGAATAATAATTTGCATTATTCAATATTAATTTAATAGATTATTCTCTAATAATAATAATAATCATTTAAAAAGTAATAATCAGGGTTATTATTGTTAACTAAAACTATTAACAATTTTTGTTTATTAAAATAAAGCTGAAATAAAATAAAACACAAAAAATAGATGAAAAACAATGAAAACAAAAATTTAAGCACTAAAATTACTAAGTGAAAATAAATAAAAACTGAAACCAAACTAAAACTTAAATATAAACAAATGAAACCTAAACTGACATAACAATTACAAACTTAAGAACTTAGTAAATGCGCTTGGCAACGTCATAAATATTTCCGACCCCGCAGTCACAATGTGAAAAATCTATTAAAATTATATTTTGAAAAATACTTTAAAACCTTTATATTAACTGCCTTCCTATCTGGGGTCTCCCAGCGGTTTACATAATGTAGTTTAGCATTATGTGATTAATTTACAAAAAAAAGAAAAGAAAACTTTTTTGTCTTGCATTACGTAGTGAAATTGGACAACCACAGTGCCGATTCATTTTCTTCATTCTTTTTTTTGTGAACTGGAAAGTGTGCAAAGGATTGTGGGTGATTGGAGGACATGAAGGATGCAGTTGATGCATCCTTCAAAACAGGCCGAATGAAGGACCTGAAATTAAGCCTGCCTTGAAAGGATCCTTTAAAATAAGAAGTCCTTTGACGGACTTTGATGATATGGCAGCCAAAATATGCAGTCTTACTGGGACGCATCCTTCAGATTGAGAAGCACCCTCTTTTACAATCTTCAGATCACACACTCCTGGGAACAACTGCATTTTGTCATTTCATTTCACTCTTTATTTTTCCCCTCCAATACGCAACATCCAGCTCTCTGATGACTCCAAGACTGAGATTGCATCTAAAATCCAGGGCCATGATTTCATTACTTTGGAAGCAGCCAAAATAATGGAAGGACATGGGGGAAGGGGTTGTGTCATGCTGTATTGTGTCCCCTCAGAAACATGTGTGCTCTGGTATGATGAGGGCTGTGGATATAAACAATCCACTAGCATCATATTTTGAGAATTTTATATAGCTGAAAAGATACTTCAAGATGATTCAATAAACATACTGCATTCGACTGTTGGAGTGGCATCTCTCTCTCTCTATCTCTTTACATTTATATATATGTGTATATATATGTGTATATATATGTGTATATATATATATATATATATATATATATATATATATATCAACCTCTCCTCCTCTTTTCCTCAGATTTTAAGCTCGTTAAGGAGAGCCCCTTGATTAATCTACTAGGAAGCAGATGCCCCTGCAGGCCTGCTTTCAGCATTTCATTAATTACCGCGATTGTAATAACGGCTATTGTGTGCGTGTATTGCGTGATAGCTTTAAAACACCCCTCTCCTGAGGGAGCATACTGACTCCAGAACAGCCAACGGCCTCCAAGTAACCCCACCGCCTCGAAAACTATACCAACTTCTGCCTCCTGCCAATATGATTTCTTCAGAAATAATAAATTAAAGTAGTGTATAATTTCAGTGCCAATAGCATAACCACACGAAATTGCAAAAAAATGCATTAAAAAATCCCCATAATTTTTTATGATTTGAGTAGGTTTACTAACCACTTCCCCTGTCTGCCATTGTACAGCTAAACAGGTAGTCTCGCCCACTAACGTAATGCAAAATTATTTGCATCTTCAAAAAGTTGCATGATTATTGTAGGCGAAAAGGTTTTTAAGAGTTAGTTCACCCAAAAAAATGTATTATCCCATCATTTACTCATCCTCAAGCCATCCTAGATGTATATGACTTTCTTCTTTCTTCAGAGCTTGAGTTTTTAAACCTCAGAAAAAGCGCATCCATCCATCATAAAAGTAATCCATAAAGCTCCAGGGGGTTAATAAATGCCTTCTGAAGCGAAGCAATGTGTCTCTGTATGAAAAATATCCATATTTATAACTTTATAAACAATAATCTATATAAACTATAATACTGTCTTCCGGTAACGGCTGTATGAGAGTCTAGTTCCGGCCGAAGAGTGACGTATTGACGAACGCAGAAGCACAGAGGAAAGAACAAAACAAAACACCGGTGATGAATTAGAAGTTTAAAACGAGATGTTTTAAAGAGAAATGTCGGAGGAGCTTGAGTTTGAAGCCAAGCCCTATTTGTTTGAACCGTGAGAGGCGTCTACTCTCATCTACATCATATGTCGGGTCAGAGGTCACTCTTCCGCCGGAACTAGACTCGGGTATAACCGTTATCGGAAGCCAGAGATTATAGTTTATAAAGTTAGAAATATGTTTTTTTTTTTTTTAAAAACACATCTCTTAGCTTCAGAAGGCTTTTATTAACCCCCTGGAGCCGTATGGATTACGTTTATGATGGATAGATGCGCTTTTTGGAGTTTCAAAAACTCAGGCTCTATTCACTACCATTATAAAGCTTGGAAGAGCCAGGGTATTTTCTAATATAACTCTGATTGTGTTTGGCTGAAAGAAGAAAGTCATATATATCTAGGATGGCTTGAGTGTGAGTAAATTATGGGATAATTTTTATTTTTGGGTGAACTAAACCTTTGAATGCTGTGCCAACAATCATCCATTCAATTTTTAAAGTGGCAATCTGCAAGTTACCCCACAAATGGCACATTAAACTGGGATAGGAGGATGCACTGGGAAAAAAAATACACTTTGGCTTTAAAGACAGTGGAGAAACACAACACATACACAAACCTGCTGGGCAGTGGTTGGTACGGTGCTCGGTCAGGTCTGCCAGGCACTCAAAGTCCTGTTGGCAGTTGTCACAGGTGAAGATGGAGTCGTCATCTAAATCCTCCTCTCCCACCCTCTCATCATGACTGGTCACACTCTGTTCTCCGTCCTCACCAGTCACCCGGCTCTCCTTTCTATCAGAGTCTCGCTCCGATACCGCTGCATCTATGTATATACACACAAGAAACACAGAGAGAAAGGGGCAAGATGTGAGGTCAAGGGATTGCTGTTGACAGGTGAATCATACTATAATAATTATTTCTTGACTGTTATGCGTTGTACTTCATATATGTGCTGATGCAGAGCTTTTGCAAAACTTACTGTAATTGTCAAAACTTAAATCAATAAAAAAAAAAAAAAAATTGGTTGTATCCAGTGTTGGCAAAGCTATTTTGAAACGGCAGCTTGCCAAAGTAGAACTCAATAATTGAAGTAGGCAAACTAGTAAATATTCATATTACACACATCATTTAATAAAAGCTGTATTTTTAAGAGAAATTAAACTAGAAAAAAAAAAAAAAAAAAAGACTAAACAACAGTAGCAGCAGCATTTAACCAATTATTACATAAAATGCTGTTTTATTACAAAGATGGCTGTGCAGGAATTAATCCACTAAATAATTTTATAAATCAGTAAATAATCCAAATTAATTGATTCACTAGAATGAATAAGACTCGAAAGTAGACTTTCGAGAGGGGGGGGGGGGATTTGACTAGTATGAATCAGACATTCCAATGCTGCATATGAGGTAGGCTAAAGAATCATTTATGATGAACCAAATCACTGTGCTTTACAATGCTACATTTGAGAGAGTTGCTAATTGTTAGAAAATATAGCACATTACTGGAATAGCTCAACTGATCAAAATGACCTAAAAGAGATCACTTTTCTCAGTCTCAGTAAAAATCCCAACCCTAAGTGTGTCTAGTCTCAGTCAAAACTACATCAAAGCTCCCATGAGCCTCTAGACTGAAGTGAAAGAGAGGGGCCCGAGGCTTCAAGAGCCGCTTGAGCGCGAGCCACCCAGTCACTCGTGGCACACAGTAAGGACCAGTGGATAAATCTGCCACTGCAATCCTCCTTCCGCCATTGTGGCTCCATTTTCACACCTTATTATCACATTAAAGGCTCTACGCTGAAAGGACTACACACGAGACTAGAGGTAGAGGGAGGAGAGAGAGCAAGATTGAGTTAGAGTGAAAGAGAGACAGAGGAAGCGAGACAAGACGGCGTACAAAATGTGGGGTGGTGTGAGATTGCGAGACAGAATGGGAGCAAAGAGACCCTGATAAAATTGATCCAAATTAAGACACAAAGGGCCCCATCACACCTGCTATTAACATGCTCTTTCGGTGGTCAGATCGCAATCGGATAGCACTTGGCCACTTTAAAAGCCAGGTGATTGCAATTTGATTACCTAGACCGCATATGGAGGTGGTCAGAGACCATTCTGACCACACTGGACAAAGGTGTCAATGCTAATATATTCTGTTATGTGCATACAACAAAAGTAATATACAAAATAATTCAAATTCACCCTCTGCTTTATAAATGCATGTTATTGATCTTATTGTGAACAGCTATGTGATTCCATTCATATGTTTAAAATTGTTACATTTTTAAAAATGTTGTGACCTTGTAATTTTTAATCAATGTCGTATCTTGATCTCTCTGTGAAACAACAGACTTCTCTCTGGTTACGCATCCCATACTTCTCCAATAATTTAGTCCGCTTAAAACTAGTCTCTTTCTTACAAATGACTGCAAGCTTGCATTCAGATCTACACCCAACCAATCAACAACCGATGAATAGAACCAAGTCTCTGTCGCTACTTCCATTTTCGATGCAACTTAAATGTGAAAAAACAACAGACGGTCATATGATCAGGTCACCTGGCTTAATGACCAATAACCCACGAATTATTCCACTGGACTACACTTGGAATCTCTTGTTTCTCTCCCATAAATTCTCACTATCATTACTCTCCCAATCCATAATCGGAAGGGAACGTCATGTTTTTAAAACTTCATCGCTTTTAATCCTTATTAGCATCATTTACTGTGGGAATGTTTCTTAATGCAATAATGCAATAATGCCATACACCAAATACCATAATTTTTATCTGTAAAACAGCAAGCATTCTAAATGTTTTTTAAATACATTAAATGGCAGAATGTGTTGTTCAGTTAATGCAACGTCTGATGCAATACGCAACCAGCTTTCCGTATCATGAATGTAAGTGCGATCAGCTCTCTATCTGAAACACACTAGAGATACACCGCAATGGAAAAGAATACGAAACGAGTATTAATGAATAAAAGAAATCAAATAAGCAGAAAAAAAACAACACACACAACAAGGGAAGCCAAGGAGCTGAGAAAAAGCACAGGGGAAAGGAGGAAACGTGAGGGCAGAGGGAGCGGGAAAAGGGAGGGAGGAAGTGGGGGCCGGAGAGAGGGAGGGCTGCTCACCGGCTCCCCCGGGCTTAACATCCTGTCTAATCATCCTGGACTTGTGCAATCAGAGAGAAGCAGGAGGTGGCCATTCCTGTGCTCCACACATTCTGATCAGCTCTAATTTGGCCAGGCCTGGCTCTGCATTACGCCGCGCCGCAGCAGCCCACGCTAATGGGGCCTGCGGATCGGAGCCCAGCCAGAGGAGAGCCTGGGCCTCGCTTTGGGCCCCAGCCCAGTCCGGACTGCAGGTGGAAATGGGTGAGGGGGGGTTGGTGGGCTCAGTATCTGGAGGGGCATTTGGATAAGGAAGCGTCGAGGTGCTCTAGTTTATTTCACCCCCACCAGAGCAGAGGGTGGAGAGGTGGGGGTGAAGGTGGGGGCGTTGTGGTGGTTTGGAGGGTGGTGCGGGCTGGGCTAGGAGGGGTATGGCCATCTGTCCAGTGGTGAGAACACCGTCTGGACAGGGAGGAGAACGGCCCCTAACTGACACTACACTGATAGAGCCCTGAGCAGCGGTTACACACATACACACGTGCAAACACACAAAAGGTGCATTAACTACACTATTTCATCCATGAGAGCTTCTAATCTCGGGGAGAAATGGATGGTGGCAGTAACCCTCGAACACTCCCTACCTCTCCTCACTCAATCACACACACTCGCACACACACCCTGATTCCCCCAGGTACCCTCATGCCAGAGGTACAGGCACTGCCAACCAAGGCACATGCCAGCACAACCTGCTACCATGGCAACGAGGGAGGAGCAGGAGGGGACCTTTCCCTACCCTTCTCCTCTCTCCATACCTCCATCTCTCTGGCCACGAGCGGGGCTGGCGTGCAGGAGGAGATGAAGACGAGGATAAAAGTGGCCGGCGGAATGCTCTGCACCGCTAACCTGCCTTTTAAACTCCTCCATCCTTCTTTTTCATTCTCTTTCTGCATCTTCCTTTCATTACTGCCTTCTCTCCCCCCCTCCTTTCCCGTAAGCGTATGCCCTCTCAGGAGGGAAGAAGGGAGGGGAGTCTCTAGAGGGGCCCCTCCAGAACACACTCCATTAGAGTGCAGGGCCACCGTCATTACAGGGCTCCATTTCTCTCTCTGCAGTGGAAGATTGATACACACGCATCACGCATCTCAGCTGCAGTCGTTCCACCTCCGACCGCGGCCTTGACAAACACACACGAGTGCAAATGCGTGCGTAAACATGATGCGTGGTGCAAGGAGAGGCTGATGGGCGCAGGGTGGGGCACAGGTCGTGGTTAGGTCCGTGAACATTTCCAAATTAGGGTTCATCCAACGTGGCTTGCTTTTTATTTTGCGCATCTGGCGGCTGAAATGTTTAAAGGGATAGCACACCACTAAAAAGATAACAGTTATTTACTCATCCTCATGTTGTTCCAATGCCATATTATTTTATTTCTTCATGTGGAAAAACTGGAAGACTATGTTTCCATGCTCTCTTGCATTCATTTACAATGAATGGGGACTTGAGGTTTGAAAAACAGCCCAAAAAGTACACAAAAGAACCATAAAAGTACAATAAAGGTGGCTTGCATGACTCAGACAAGTGTATTGAAGCCATTCAATATTTTTGTGCAACAAACAGATACAAATTTAAGTTGTTATTCTCAAGTCATTGGGTCTGTAAGTCCAATTCATGAGCAAATAATTTACACTAGTTTTGAGAACCGAATCAGATGATTGACTGAAAAAATGACAACTTCACTGAAAATTACACATTACGAAAAAAGTTCCTCAGTTTTGAGTTCCTCAGAAGAAAAAAGCTTTGTGACAACATAAGGGTGAGTAAATGACAATTTTCATTTTGGGTACACTCTCCATTTAACGCTCCCACATAGGCAAAACATGCAGAAGTGACTTAAGGTCAAGGCAAACAGGCTTAGTGGAATCATTCTGAAGCGGTGTGTTGTTTTTAAACACACACTGACTGTGGCACAGTTAAACTCAATGAAATCAGGGCTGTTGAGAATACTGTCCAAAGAGACTAATGATTTAAAGAAACACATTCAACAGAACCAGTTCTTTTTATGCTCTCCAATATAATTCTCGACTCTGCTCTGTATGCTGCTAACATACATCTCAAACACGCGCCGCTCCTGACAGAGACCGCGGCTACATTTGTTTCATTACTGTAAAACCTGTCAAGCTAGCAAGCCTGTGGTAACTGTGCTGCTATTTGTGTTTTTAATGTAAAAAATTTGTTAGTGACAATGTGGTTTTTATATTTTTATAATGTTGTGCCTCAGGTGTAGGCTGTTGTGGTTCAAATGAGTATGAGGGGCTATTTTGTCCCTTCAATGTCCTTTTGCAATACTGGAGGTGGAGGACAGACGCACACACTGGCATACCTCACAACAGGGCCTAGACTCCCTCTACTGTGAGAGGGCTAGGTGAGAAACAAGCCAAAGAGACACAACACTTCTGCTTGTGTGTGTGTGTGTGCGTGTGTTTGGTGAGGGTTAGTGGACAACGGTGTTGCGAACTTGACTGAAAGCTCCATTTATCAGAGTAGACCTTGGTATGTTGATGACAAAGACTTCAAGCACACACTCTTTTGAGACTTTGCCATCCCAGGTGGCAAGCTCTTTCCACCACACCTTTGTTCATGTATGTGGGAGAGTATTTTACCAAAACTTTAAGTTAGGGTGCATGCTGCTGTCCTCTTTCGTGTGTGAAAGAGCAGTGTGTTAATGAGTGTTTGGGGGTCCCCAGCAGGGGATGTACCCAGAGCCCAACTCACAGCCAGCTGCAGCTCCTGTCCCTCACTCAGTCACTCTGCAGGCCATTATCTCTGAGAGACAGCCTGTCCCAGCACCAAAAACTCACACACACATACCCACCATACACTTACAAAACAGATGCAAACAACATAAACATACACTACACAAGGGTATTATAAACATACACTCAACACACACACAAATTCACTTTTAATTGATGCAAAAAAATAACCATTTTCTAAAAAAAAAGTTTACATTACTTTAAAAAAAAAAAAAAAAATCAAACACACATTTTTCATTACATACATCAAGTTAAAAAATAAAAAAAAATTAAAACAGTGTAAAAAAAAATAAACAAGAAATTGTATATATAAAATATATATGTATAAAATTTCTGTCTAAAAATGTGAATTTCAATAAATGTCTCAAGAATTGCTACTGGCTAAATAAAAACAGCTGTTTCATCTCCAATTCTTGAGACATACCCACTTTCACAAACGTAAAGATGCTTCAGAACAATATTCTCAAAAATAGCTGCAGCGATTTTTATCAGAGGATATATTCATATTCATATGTTACAAAGTAATTCAATGGTGCTCAAGAGCTGAAGTCATTAAACGCAGTCCCAAGGGCTGGCATCCTTTCTAAAAATGGTAGATTGCATATTCTAATGTAAGAAAAAAAAAATTAATATTCATAAAGCTCGGCCAACTTTTTAAACCACACTTACAATATGGTCTGTCTGAAACTGATTTAAGCAGTTTATCATTATCATTATATATTAATGATTGTTTTTCTTTATGATATTGTAGAATATTCTTAGCTCTGCTAATAGGCCTTTCTTATGCTTTATATTAAAAAGGGTTGTGTATGTTTTACATCAAGTTGAGCCTCAGGTCGTGCGCGTGAGTGTGTGTGTGTGTGTGTGCGCGTGCGTGCGTGCGTGCGTGTGTGTGTGTGTGTGTGAGAGAGAGAGAGAGAGAGAGAGAGAGAGAGAGAGAGAGAGAGAGAGAGAGAGAGAGAGCGCAGTGGTGTGGGGGGGGTCTGCTATGATCAAACCCCCCCCCCCCACACACACACACTTTCTCTCTCAGGAAAGACAAACAGCTATGTTTGTGTGGGGTAATTAGATGAGGAGAAGTGAATTAGCAGAATCCACAGAGCAGTCATGTTGCCGAGCACAGCCCCGCCTTACAGGGACCTGCTAATTACCCCTCGTTAGGTTGATATGTCTTTTTTTTTTAAGTGTGGTGTAGCTTCCATCATGAGAGTGGGAAATAATTAGCATTGGTGTGATGCTGCCCTTAATGGACACCGCAAGGCATGCTCCACTCTGACGAGAGGAACACTGAAATGACAAAGGATCAAGAAGATTCTTTAGTGCTACTAAGAGACACAGATCCAATGGCACAGCTATGTTGTCTTTATAATCGCCCAGAATGCACAATAAATGTTAAAAATAAAATGCCATGAATCTGATTGTCAAGCGTAGTTTCCTTTTTCTATGTTGAATTTTGGACGAAGCAACAAAATTATTGAGTACAGTATCTTTTTCATTTGTATCCTAAAACAAACAAACAAAAAAAAACTATATATTTTGATACAAGTGCATATATCAACTAAAAGTTAACTTTGTCAACTTTTAGGACTGCACTAACATGTAGATGCTGATCAAAGACAATAGACCTGGACTACAAGCCACGAATGTCCAATTTTGATTTCATGTGATCTTTAAATAATGCAATAAAAAAGCTTTCATTTTGCATTGTGGGTTTTGCTCACCAAGACGGCCAGTCAAACAACTCAGCTAAAACGTTTCGAGATCTAAGCTTGGGAGCTCTCTTTACGACCAGAACCCTTAAAACTCCATTTCCCTTTCCGCCACTGTGTCTGCTCTTAGTTATGCTGTACCGTCTGTGCGTTTAAGTGCTATTGAATGTAAGTTTTTATTGTTTTAAAGTACTAAAAGGGGAAATCCACATATGGAGGTCACACTTGCCTGTCAAACGACAGAGAAAAGAAAGCAGGAGACAGAAACCGATATCAGAAGATAAGTTGTGCATGTTGTACAACTAATAGGAGGCGAGTGTAAGCTTGGTTTGGGAAAAGAGGTACACACACACACACACACTCACACACACCAGAACACAATTAAACCCCAACAAAAGAACAAGCCACACTGTACTGGACTGGAAAAATAGCAGCTCCAACTTCAACAATACTTTTTTTCCAATGAAAACATTAAAGCACAAGGCTGTCTTTCAACTACATCACAAATATACACACACAGACACACACTCGAACCAGACGTGGCCAAATGTAAACCAGATCAAGGCTGCATTAGTCAGAGAGACCAAAGGAATTGTAGTGCTGCTCTAAGCTCGATTAGGTATGTCTGATCTGATCACACGAACATATCCAACCTGTCGAAATCTATCGCTCATCCTGTCCCTGAAAACTGGCACAGACACACTCCCTGATAGAAAACATTAATGATGTTGGACCGCGTCAAGAAACAACGGAGAGGCAATCCAGGTCTAACATGGACACAATGGTACCAGCACCTTCAAACAAGATGAATTTGCAACCCATTGTAGCTTAAGGGTCAAAGCAGGAGAGTTTTAAGTAGTGTTAAGAGTTGTTACAATACTTAAATTCAATTCCATTACTGCTCAACACCAATTTCTAATAGCAACTAATATGCTACTGAACATAATCTTTTACTTGTTAAAGTTCAGTATTAAAATTAACACTAAAATTAAAACATGTCGCCAGCTTGACAAAATAAAATATTTTACAAAGAATTTTTTTTTAAACAAAATAAAATAAAAATAATCAATAATAAAATACAATAATAATAACAAATAATATTAAATAATATAAATATAAAATAACAAATACAAATAAAAAACCATTAAGACTAAATTTAACTAAGAAAATAAAAAATAAACAAAAATAAAAAAATGTGTTAATGTTTTTTAGGCATAACCTAACAAACCTAACTGATTAATAATTTTTTGACAATTTGAGATAATATATAATTAGCATTGGCCACCAATCGTGTCATCATGTCCAGTACACAAAAGTAATAGTTCCTCCTTTTATCAATTCCAAATACAGCCTTACCAATGGATAATAAACTTTTCCTGTTTTCACTGCAAATTTTAGTGGATTTGGAGTAAATATCAAAATATAGATTTTTTTTGTCATTAAATGTATGTGTCAGAAACATAATAGTCATCCTGCTCTCCATGAACTCTCATCGTCCTTTAAA